>NC_087067.1:8068125-8428456 GCF_963678635.1 Symsagittifera roscoffensis
CCTTGAAAACTCAGCGCGGGATATATTTTCCTCAAAAGTTGTTTCGACAACTTCGTGAACAAAAACTATGCCATTCTGTGAACGCTTTGAAACAGTTAAATTTTTAGGTGGCTGAGATTTTATGCAGTTCATGAGCACTAATTTCGTTTTGGTTGAGGGTTTGCGTTTTGCTGTTACTGCTCTTTATTTCCTTTAAAGACAGGCGTTAATAATCGAGTATTTTATGATTTTAGTAGCAGTCTTACTGTAATTCAGAAAAAAATCAGTTTCAATCAATTTAAAAAACAATTTCTCGTTTTATAAGCAGTTTATAATAATTTAAAATACAATTTAATCGTTACAATAGATAACTAATTCAACTATTTTCGAAAAAATTGTAATCGATTATACTCTAATGTAATCAATTATTTTTACCACAATGCCTACTTCATATGTTGGGCGCAAAAAAATCCATTCTAATCGATTCTAAACCCTTTTGTTTGCCCTTTTCTTTCTGACTTTGAATCTGAATTGCTATAATTTACCGTTTTGACACACCAGTGTTCACCTCTCATTGAAAGTTAGCGACAAAAGAGTGAAAAACGACAGAGATCGCCACTGATGATTTATCAATGTTCAATTTTGCTAATTTCGCTAATTTTTAGCGATAAAACAGGCAAAAAAAAATATTTCGAAATGAGCAAAAATAGGGAATTAACGTGGTACGATCACGCAACCAATAACTTAGTAGACACGTATGCAACTTTTTCGCCACGAACACAAATTAAAGGGCTGATAAACTCACACTCTCACTAAAGCTATTAGAAGGAGACAAAATTTCTTATGTTTTAGCGCTACTGTTCTACGGAAGCATTACTTATATAGCTCTGAATTATCGCAAGCTTGGCTATAAAAAAAACTCTGATTTATACAAGAATCATTGCTGGAAAATAGTGATTATTTGAATACTACAGAAAAAGCGATAATTAACGGTGGGAGTTAATTAAGGCGTTAATTTTTTTTTCAGTTTTTTACACTTCAGTCAACAAAATTGTTTTCAAAAGCTGTTCAACGCTACCTTAAGCATTCGGAATACTTATAACTAGACAAACTCTACCAGTAGTTTTCAGTATTGACTTTTATTGTGACCCTATGTTTCCACAACGCGCGGCCTTAAAACTGTGATAGCGATACACTTTTTAACTAGAAAAAAAAATTATGTATCCTTTTCAATTTCTGGAATTGATCCGTAATTTTATGTTTCTTTTTTTTTGTTTTTGTTCAGCATCAAAGAACTCAATTTAGATTTGAGTTAAATTTAAATTAGAGAAGACCAAATTGGTTTTTAGAACAAAACATTTCCCACTCGTGAATATTATTTTCCCCCATTTTTCATCATCATCAGCAGCTGAATAAATTTAGAAGTTTTGCCAGATTAGTTACATCAATCATTTTCCTACCCGGACTGAATTACAAACCCAAAATTAGTTCCATTATACGCTACTAAAACTAAGTTTATAATTACACAGTTTTTACTACGCTTTTATAAAATCACTAACAGGACTGCTCGTATATCAGAGCCCTGAACAATCCTACGGCTCTTATTGCATATCGATCAGATTTTTGGGAAAATCAAAAGATTAAAAATTTTGGACAATATTAATAATCAATTTTGAAAATTTAAAATATTTGAAATTAATACGACCGATTTTCTAGCCTCAATTCAAAAATCGAAAAAACTTTTTGTAATAGTTTGCGTTACGATTTGAGGATTATGCATAAAAACTTCAAAGTGCTTATAAATTATTCCAGAGCTTAGCCAAATTGGCAGTTTTCAAACTCCTAAATTTTTGCAAAAATTGATCGGACGCAAAATGATTCTATGTTTGATTTTAGAGAGTCGACACCTTCGAAGTGGGACAAAATTTTTGTTAAAAACTATTATTTCGTTGCCGAAAATCGTCAATTGTTATTTTTAACAATCAAAATTTTGCGTATATGGCTGGAGGGCTTCTACAGTGAAAAATTCTCTGTGGGTTAAAATATGGGCTGTATTTTTTTCGCATATAAGGTTCATCTTGGCGTTTAGGAACTCAAAATCATTTTTTTATGGTTTGGCACACACACTGCAAATTATAACTTCTGTTATTTTTTTATGGACTAGAGCCAAACGAAATTCTGCATTCATGTTTTTCTAATGCTTTGAACATAGAAGTGAAACCGTTTTTCGAAAACAGATCGTAGACTTCTTGACAGATTTTCTGGATAACTCCGCTTCTGTCAGGAAGTCCAGAATTAGCCGGGATTAATTAAGATCCTTCCAGCAAGTCGTCATAGCTGTATAAACCGAGAAAAATTTAATTCAGCAACCTCTGATATGAGACTTTCATTGAGTCTGACTGAAATTAACAAATACTGATCAAACGAAACAGCAAACATTTACTATAGGAAACATGTGTTGTCCACTTCTGGAACTTAGATCTAGAACCATTCTTTTCATATCTGCAAATAACTCGAAAAACAAAATTTCAAATCTGAAAACAAATCTGAATTAACTAGCTTTTATAAAATCTGTATAGCATTTTTTAGTGCAGTGAATTTTTCAGCACTTAACCGATTTAAGATCTGAAAACGAAATTATAAAGTATAATTTTACAACTAAAACTAGAAATGGGAAGCAAAGATAAAAGTTGAGCAAAATTTGCCAGAAGAGAAACTGGATCTACTACAATTCTTTATTACTGGTAAGAATTCACCTGTGAAAACTCCACTTCTGTAACAATTTAGAAGGTGATAATAGCTGTAGTTACTTTCAAAATATAGTCAAAAGTAGAAGCTTTTAACCAATTGTTAAACAAAGTAGTTCTGGGAAATTGGTCTTTTTTTGTTCTTTTGGTCAACTTTTGTACCCGCTAAATCTGAGACAAAAATCTAAAGTTTGTACTAAGGCTGGTATGTAAAAGCTTAAAAAGCCTGAATTGATATTGCAAAATCAATTAAACTCGAAAAATGTATAAACATTCTATAACAAGCAGTTTTCTGATTTTTGAAGTTACAAATCATACTCAAAAGCTTTTTTTCACTATGATTTTTTCTCACTGTAATGCTCGGAGTAGCACGATACAATTGTTAAACAAATTTCTGAAAGTTTAGTGGTAGCCGTAAAAATGGAAAGGCTGCACTGGTATTGAAAAAAATTACGGTGCGTAATTTGTGTTTAAAAGACAAAATATACTCAAACCACCAGGTTTTTGTTATCAACCTCCAAGAGTTTTTAGCATTTTAAAACAAGGACGTTCATTCATTAACAATAAACTGCAAATCATCTCAAATGATAGGTTTCAAAGTTATGTAACTTGCATTAAATTCTCATGCTAAAAACAAGGTCTTACGAAATCTCAAAAAATTTCTTAAAGGTTTTTTATATCTCATTAAAACTCAGTTTTTTCCATGCAAAAATTAGTATACGAAAAGAGCAAGACAACCCTTAGAATAAAATACCTAATATTCTGACATACCTTCAATTCATTTCCTAAGAATTTTTCAAATAATTTATAGTCTTCAGTCTTCTGACATCAAAATTGAAGTGTTAAAATGTGGATCGTATTGGGCAAAATATGACCAGTTAGCCTTTATTTTCGAAAATGATTTGGCTGCAAAAGAAAAATTATTTATTCGCTTTCAAGATAACGCAATATAGTTTTTGAACATTAAAAGTAAATGATTCGAGCGCATTTAGTGTATTGCGCACAAGACGTAGAAACAACCAAAACTTTGAAGCATGATTTGATACCCACGACTGCAACAGTTTTTAAATCGATAAAAATCGATAAAAAACCTAACACCTGATATGAATAAACCTGATTTTCTGGTAAAGATATAACAATTATGTTCAAATTATTTCCGCACAACGGGACATAATTTTGAGTAACATTTATTAAACAACACAGAATATTTTAGCCACCAGTGGATTGGAGTTGTTTATTCTGAATTATTATAAATTTTTGGCGCTTAAAATTTTGAATAACTAAAAAAGTATATGACAATGAAGCCAGTTCAAGATTACTTGATTTAAGTGAAATAGTTTGGCCCCAAATGTCATTAATTTTTCACGTCGAAACTCAAGCTAGGATATAAGATTTTCGAAGCGAACGAGTTTTCGAAAAAAAAAACGAATAAAAATTGTCTGTTTTCAAAGCAAGCCAAGTTACTTTACAAAATTTCAAGGAACATCATGGAATCTATTGTGAACGTTAAACTTCTGCGCTTTATTTGGGTATTTTATAAGAAAAAAAATCCATAAGTACTCATCCTCAAAGTTGTATCGAGGGCAAGCACTTCTCAGAGTTTCTGTGATTTTGTCAAACTCATTCAAAACTGTCAAATTTTGTAAAATTTTGTCAAATTCGATCAAAACGAAAATATGATCATGAAAACGATTTTTTAAACACAATTAAAGTACTGGTTTATTGTGTACTGGTTCAGCTGTTTGGTGTGCGTAGCCCTCACCAGAGTTTAATACACTTGATTTCTATAAGGATATTTCGCAAAAATTCTGGCGCGCGTTATTTAACTGGTAAATATCAAAGGTTATTTAGCTGCAGATTGTGGAATGATGTTTTTTGGTTCATGGTAAGTCAATGGTAAGAATTTTAAAAATTGATATTTTTTTCTTAAAAAATTGAACAAAAATTTTCAAAACACAATAAAAGGTTATCTAATTCATGCTATGACTTGTTTTATGAAACACTCATATATTCGACCTAGCTCAAATCTGCGTCCTATTTTAAGCTTACCGCATTTTTAGAAAAAAATAAATTGAAACCAGCAAAATACTGCATCGTACACAAGTTTAATGCATGGCATCATTTCTTGAAAACTTAACACATTGCATTGGTTCTTGTAAACTCAATGGTTTTGTATGAATTCCATTATCTGGAACTTGTCTTTTTCGATTAAAAAAACTAAGTTCTTTCTCTGTTTGCTCATATGTGGCCAACATATGGTTCACGGTTCTCAATCATATGTTTGTAAAGGTCGGGTTGATTGCTTCATCGAGTACTCTCCTGTTCTTTGACATGGTTCCGTCTCCAGATTTTTCTAGAACTCGTTTTTTCAAACCTTTACTATTGATTTTGATTTTACCTGACTTGTGGTCAATATGTCAATATGTCTTGCTAGACAAAAAGAGCGTTTCTGTACCTCTAATTTTTTATTTGAAAACTCCCTGCTCCTGTTTATCATACTTTCTTTGAATACTGTAACACGTTTGGGAAAAACTTGTTTTTGCATCCACCTTGAAAGGGTCTCTGCTGCCATTTTCTCTCACTCATCCCAAATGGCTCTCTTATCTGTTTGGATACAGTCATATAAATTTTCTTCAGCAAGTGTTAAGTGAAGTGAAATTATGTCCATCTCCAACACCTCAAATTTTTGACATCACAGAAAATGTCAAAGCAATTGTAGTACAGCTCCATTATTCTCAGTTTTTCATACTGCAGTATAAAATATTCAACAATGATTGGTTCTATGTGTTCAATGATTGATTTCAACAAATCACCCTCATACAAGTCTTTCTCAACTGTGTTCAGTTTTTTAAACAGTGGTTCATTGATTGCCTTATCAGTTTTCCATCGTTCAGATCTTTTGTGATCGTATGTCTGGATCTATCCATGATCTGATATCCATACGAGGAATTACCCAAAAGTTTCATTGTTTCTGCTACCACTCCTGATAGAGGGTTTTCATCTCCCTCTCTTCTAGCATCAACCACGGATTGACCAAAATTTTTAAAACATTTTTGTGGAGTATATTGAACAAAATGGTAAGCTTTGGCGCACTGCAAGCCAAGCTCCAAATGAAAGTTGAAGAGAGAGAACATAACTGTTCCAATTTCCAGCTTGAAACTAGATAACAGCATTCTCAGAGGATGCTTTAACATTACGTTTTCGACTGCGTAATTTTTCATGTAAACTCCATTATCAATTCTTCTAACTTTGGTGTTTTTGAAAATTGGAGGAAATTTGGCAAACTTTAATTTTAGTTCATCTGGAACAACTAAATTGTACTGAACGTAGCCAAAATGAGATCAATATTTAAATTTTCTTAGAAGAAAGGCTGTAAAAGGTGTTTTTTGTAGGGAAAGGGAAGTCGGACATGATTTTTGATTTTGTCATCGGTTTTGAAACATTCCCACCACTCACACTCCGGCATTTCTTCAACTTTGTATCCTTTCTCTTTTGAGTATTTCTTCCTCATATCATCCATTTTTCTCGGTCAATATCCTGATTTGTTAGGGCGCGACAAGCTTCCTTACAGGAACAGAAGTGGTAGTAACATCGCATTGCTTCGAACACCGTTTTCCTGCGATCACAATAACCGTCCACATTCAAACCGTCAATTTTATTCTGTTTTCCAGATGTGGAAAAGCTCGAAATTTTCCCTTTTGATTTGTGTTCCTGGTAGAAATCTATGACCATAACCTCAAAAGTGCGAGATTGGTTATGTCTAGTTTTAAACTTCTGCATATCGGCGTAAAACTCCCATCTCGTGTACAGTCCTGTTGATATATCTTGACACGTTGACTCCAGCGATCGATTTAAATATGTTTGATGAATTTCTAATGATTGTATCATCAACTAAAGCTTTTCGGCTAAACACAATGGAAAATTCACCAGTCATATCTTCTCTAATTTTTCCACACAAATCTTTATCACTTTCGTAAAATGGACAAAACTTGTATTTTGTAGATTTGTAAAGACACATTTATGCTAGATTCGGAAGAATACATCCAAGTTTTAACTATTTGTCCACTTGTTATGATGTAACTAAATCTTTTTCTGCTTTGCTTCCAGGGTTCGAACTACATCTGGTTATTGTACTACTGCAAAAATTCTTTGAACACAGTCATTCCGTTTTTCTTCCGAGTGTCTCGTAATTATTTTAATTATCCAAACCAGATGGAGGCACGGTCTTGACTTGAAGCTTTTTCAGTGATTGTTATTCAAAAAGCCGAATATTTCTCAATTTCTCGTTGACTTTAAAGTTTTTTTTCAAGAGGATTATTGTTTCTAAGTTTACCGATAAAGTCTTCATATGGTGGCAATTCGGGAAAATCAAGCTTGTCTGGGTTGTCAAAATTAGCGAAACCAATCAATTCGTTTCGCTAATTTTATAGGCTTTGAAAAAAAGAGTCCAAAGTTGTTGCTCCACCCAGAAACTTCTTTATGTCAAGAAACTGTACATCTCCAAACTTGAAAGATATAAAGTAATTTGCTCTTTTGATGACTGATGTTTCTTATTCTTCATCGCGAATCAAATAAGAAATTATTTAGGAGGATCAAAATAAAATCATGTCAACCGCTGTTAAATCTAAGAACAGGTAAAATATTTACATTTTTCTCAAGATGTTGTTTCAAATCAATCAGCTGATTTTTCTGAATTCCTAAAAACTGGGTTGAAATATCTGCTTCTCCCGGGTCTTCAACGCATTCATCTTCGTACTCGAAATGATTACTTAAATACAATTTACTCCGTTCATTCAGCTTATCAAAGACTCGGTCATTGACAGCTACTTCAATTCATTCAGCTGATCAAAGACTCCGTCATTGACAGCTACTTCAATATCTTGAAATTTTTTTCTCATCTCTAGCTTTTTGTGCTCAGCCAACAGCTTAGCTCGAGTTTACTTACAAAATTAATTACCAAATTCTGTGGATCCTTGTTGCACAAAAAGATGAGTCCATCAATCAGATTTGAAGATAACGAGGGTGAAAATAGAATTTGTTTTCCCAGCCAGGTTGTAGTTGGTGTCTCTGTTAGTTCTTCTGTAGGAACACGAACGACTCAAAAGCGAAATAAGCTAGATTATTGAAAAGAATTTCATCTTCAGAAACTAGAAGAGTGAAATCTTTTAGCTTGTCAAACAAGGTTTTGCAAAGCTCAAACACGTTCTTTGGATAAACATGCCTCACTCGATCATTGCATCTCAGAAGATGTTTGTTAAGTTTGTCGGATTTACTGAAGAAACGGTCACAACTAGCACACCGGAAGCATTTGATGAAGCCATCTATATCATTTGTAAGAAAGAGATGATTGATATATCTCAGTAGTTTGACTGTTCTTTCAACTCTTCCAATACTTCGTTGAGCTAGCTCTCGTACATCTACACCTTCTTGTATATCGAAACTGTATATAAAGATGTTCTTTGCAAGATTTCCTCGACAACAGAGTCTTCTTCTTGAAGTTCACGAAAACTTGTAGGATCATAACCGGAGTTTGCTATGAATACTGTAAAAATACAAAAGTGTGAGAGTCGAGATCTTTGTGTCCGTTTTTGTACATGGCCAATGCGCGGAAAAGACACAGATGATCTTTGAATGGATCCTTGTCTTTCTTAGATAAAAGACAGTTACCCAGTTAACATAATAGTTTTCAGTAAAGATTCAGGCAACATGTTCCTCTTTTAATTTTTCTTTCTCTTCCCCTTCTTCCTCAACAATCTTGTTCAGGTCAGCCACCGTATCACTCGGTGTTCGTTGCTTAGCTCCATGTTCCTTTCTCCGATGTTGTTGGAGAGAGTGGTAGCTTGGGAACTCTTGCTCACAAGAAGGAAAAACTTTCGACTGCTTCGTACTTGGCTGAGCATGCTTCTTGGCAGTATGGTAGTTCATCTCCTCTTTACTCTTTGTATAAAAATTAGCAGTTTTGGACAATTATGTTCCTTTTCTTTTTCACATCTCTTTTGATATCGATCTGCGTTTTGGCGATTGTGCATGTTTCGGCAATCATCGTATTTGTATTTCTCGTTTCGATTAACGGCAGGCATTACCTAAGAAAAATAAATTGGGACATTAGATGTGTTCCAAATTTATAGACTTAAAGCCAAAAAAACTTACTTTTTTCTTTTCTAGATGTTACGAATTGTAAAATGTGAAGTAAAACTCAATCGCCTCGTTTTGATTGGCAAAAAAAAACTTAATGATTCAACCAAATAAAATAAGCGTATTTAAACTAAAAATGAAGTCATCGCTGAAGCAGCTACCTTTTTATAGTCATGACTTCGTTCTTTAAATAAAAGATTTATAAAACAAAGGCTGATTTATAATTAAAAAGGAAACAAGTTTTTTTATGTTGGAAAAATTGAAGTTAATAAAAAAGTCGTATGACAATATTTCAAAATCTTTTTTTCCCTACACAGTTTCCATACTTGTCAAAACTCCTCATCAAAGTTCTTCATTCTTCCATTTTTTACACAATTTTTGATATTCAAAATTCTGCATGATCAGGTTTGGAATAAAATTTCCAAAGACTTGCTTTGAAAAATTCATCAACTTCGAGATATCTTCTTAAATTTACATCAAAATCAAATTACTTGACTATCTACTCAAAAATTAAGAATTTCTTGTTGATTGTATACGAAAACTCAATTGACTTGATGAGAAAACTCTGGGATATTCTAAGCTCAAAAGGATATTCCAATTCAAGTGTGGCACACGATCAAAATCATGAGGAGAGACTTCAGTGAACATCACCAGATACAGGTTCCCATCGCCCAGAATTTGTTTGCAACGATGTGAATGATGTCCCAGATTGCAGAGCAAGTTAGGATGGACTAACCCGAGGTTCCTGACTCCTGATATATGGCTCAACCTGTATTTGATTTTCGCTTTCCCTGGGAAGAAGGAGAATCTGTGGAAAACCCAATAACAATCGTAGAGGATGAGGTTTTCTCTGAGCCGAGGACTCCAGTCAGCGAACAACCAAGACAACCAGCGGTGATTGAGGTAAGACCAGCTTTGCGTTCAATTGAGAACTTTTTGAGTAGTCAGCTGCTCGACAGCTCTTTGATTTTTGAATAATTTGAATGTTGTATTGTGTTTTGTAGTTTAATTTTTTTGCATTTAGTATTTTTATTTTTAAGAGATATGAACAATGAGATAAATTAAGAGATCATAGATAATTTTCTTAAAGAATTTTGCACACGGATCAAAATTCAAACTAACTTTGCAATTGGTAAAACACAAAATTTTTCGCAAAATGTTTTTTTAAAAAACACATCATTTTTTTCTTCGACTAAAACTTTTCAGAATATTTTCTGTAGACATGATAAAAAAGCATTGTTTTTTTTGCACCCATATTAAAAGTTTTACAATGATTTTTGCATCTCCCAAAATTTTTCCCATTGCTTTCAGCTAACATTAATGTTTTCGCATTTTAAAGAAAATATTTACGAACATTTCTTGCACTGATGAAAATTGAGACTTGAGAATTCCTTTGCTACAAACATAGTTCTTTTTCTCATCTGTGTTGGTCAAACACATCACAAAAAACAAAGTATTCGATAAGGAAAATCACTCAAAATCGTCAACAATGAAAATTTCAGCAAAAATCTAACAAGTTTTTCACGATAAACTTTTTTCGTTTTTCGCATATACATAAGAGAAAGGAAGTTAGGTTTTTGCATATAGTTTTTTAAAACCACGAAAAAACTTGCATCTTACACGAAAATTTCATAAAAAGTGTCGAACACTTGTTTAACAACCGAAACAATTTTTGCACCTTTAAAAAGTTTTAAGTTAATATTTGCAAATTTGCTCAAAAAATCAAACCAAAAGTTGCATCTTTCGAAAAAATTCTGAGCTAAATTTTGCACACGTGTTATAAACGAACATTCAATTTTCAAAAGAAAAGTTGACACGCTCACTATTTACAGAACCATAACCATCGAAGAAAGAAACAAAAATTTTCAACAAATTACACTCGTACCTTGACTTTTGATATTCTTGAATCTTTTCTAAAAAACTGATCCAATAGTCTAGGTAGACGCAGGCTTCTGAGCAGAACTGAGATGTTGCCTTTTGAATTTGTTTCGCAGCAGATGTTTCTTTGCAGCACTGGGTAGTTTTTCCGGTTTTCTGCTTTTCAAGTTGTGTTCGACTGCACCACTCAAATGATTGGAAACTTCAACTCTTGACGAAATAAAATTGGAATAAAATTTGTATCGGTATAAAATATTAATACAGTCAGCAAATTGATAAGTGAAGTGATTTTTATCTAATCTTTGCAAAAATTTCATCGAGCGATGATCCTATTAAAACCAATGGCAGAATTATTAATGTTTAGATACCGAGTAGTCTTGAGTAACAATGAATTTTTCTTGAAAATTTTCTGAAACAGAGATAAAAGAATTTTGCAATGTAATCCGAAAAAGAAGTGGGATATACTTGACACATAGCAGATGCCATCACCGATTAATCATTGAAAAAATATATTTATCCACATTGAGTTGCTTAAATAGTGCTTCTAGCACCTAGGTAATGTCCGTTTTCGGTTCATCGCCTACTCACTATTTCAAATAGGGTAATAATACCTTATTTGGAATGTAAAGTGAGTCATCTACATTTCCTACTTTCCAGATTTGTCCAAATATTATTATTTAGAAATATCTACTCTTGATCAGATGGCTCTGAGTCTTAAGTCAAAATTGTTTGCACGAAAAGATGTCCTTCCCAATTATATCGAATTTGCTGAAAATAAAAAAAAATGGGAGATTTTCTTGGTCCAAAAAACCCTACCATGGAAATATTTATTTCGAATCTTGTTTCCACTTGCTATGGGAAAAAATGGGCGGGACAAATTGAAAAATGCTGGCAAGTCTATCTTGGTGAAAAAGAGGGAGCAAGGTTATCAGCAAAACATAATACTTTTATTCACGATGCTGAAAACTTTGGACTCGTTCATCTATTGGAACGCTATTCTGTCAAAGACGCAACCACGGAGCAGAAACTTGTGAACTGTCATGCAGTGCATGACATAGCAACACACAAAAAGAGAAGGGTGTGTGTCACAATTAAGAATTAAGGTGTGAACAAGCAATCCTACATTAAGATTCGACTCTTCACTTCAAAGGAAAACGATGTCTTGAAGCATACTGCCTATGTCAACTATACTTCGAGCGAATTCCAAGAACTCGCCCAAGTCCTTAGTGACTTCATGTTTGTTGGGAACTGCCATGTTCGATATTTTTATTGAGTGATGTTATTATAGTCAAGTAATTCAAAAATTCATCTTCTTGAATCATGTTCTAAAATTTTTTAAGCTGAGCAATATGAGTTGGAACCTTGGTTTTTCCATAAACCCTGTTTTAAAGCTTCAAAATAAGTTGAACTTTTCATATCAACTAACAGGAAAAGTCCCAGAAGTTCTCGCTAACTTTTTTGGAATCTCAATATTTACCAAAATTGCAAAATTTAGATAAAAAATTACACATTTGGCAATTTGAGTGGACTTTGCTTAATGAAAGACGTGAAATTTTTCTAAATCATCGTTCAGATACTAAAAAAATAGATCATATAGAAAATCGTAAGAAAAAAAACACTTGGAAAAACAATCAAAACTTTCAGTTTGAAAAAGAGGACTATGATAAACTGAATGATTTTATCCCCTCGGTTTTGGCTTATGAAGAAACATTCAAAAATTTTTGTATCAAAAATGACGAATGCACTGTAGAAAAAGAATTTTCGGAAATTGAATGAAGTTTTGATTTGATTAAGCATATTTTTCCATCAAATACAAAAAGAAAAAAAAACGACTTTGTTTGCACCTGTATTGTTTTGGACCCAAACATAAATTTGATAGAAATGGAACAAAAATTTTATTCTGGGAGACTATTTGGATACAGAAATTAATATTTTGATTAATTTTTTCGCAAATTCAAAAATCTTTACACTTCGTGCAGTTCTACATGATGCAGCTGAATCTGTTAGGTCAAATACGCATTAGTGACCTGGTTTTTGTTGAATTTTTCCTATATATCCTAGTTCTCTTTTTCTTGGTCACGCCACTGGACTGCTTTTCTATGTATATATTAAAATTTTTATTGCTCATTTCAACCAAAAACTTCAGGGAAAACAGTTATCATCATGAGTCTGGTGTTTTGGTTATTGAGTCTATCAAAAAAATTTTGTGAAAAATTTAGTAATTTGAAAAAAAGGAGAAACTGTGTGATATTCATTTCTTCCTCTAAAAAAGTTCAAAGCAGCATCTCAATCTACTTGATGTACGAAGCATTTTAATGGAATCAACTGGAGCAATGGCTATGAAAAATTTACTGAGCTTGAAAAATTTTTGAAAAAATAAAAGCACCAGAAACGAGGTTTTTTGCAAAAAATTATGAAAAATGTAGAAAACTGTCAGAAATTTTGGACAAAAAACACAAACTTTGATGAATACGCATGCCCAAAAGTTCAGAATTTGTTTTTCAAAGATGAAGAATGTGATTGGAGGTGTAGCAACTACCCATATAGTCATGCAAAACCTCTTCACTGTGTAGAAAGAAAAGCATTTGCATACGGAACAAGGACACATTGTTTTTTCATTAAATTCTAAACCTTTCAAATCATTTAGTATCATAGTGTGTTTTTGAAAAACAAACATTAACCTTTATCACTTTTTTTTGTTCCAAAGTTGAAATGGATGATGAATATGACAAGGAATTAAATTTAGGAAATTTTGTTTTTCATGAGGAGAATCATGAACGACTTTCATGGAGGTTTTTTGGATGTACGTAGAATAGATCTCGTTGAACTTTTTTGTGCAAACTTTTGTTATATCTTTATTATCAGTGCAATCGTTTGAATAATGTTATATTTTACGTTCTCCAAAGCTATGAAGAAAAAAATTTCTAACAAAGAACGATTTTTTGTTTTGCTAGTTGGTCCGAATGAATCTGGAAAAACGCATCTTATCTTTGATTAGTTAAGAATTGGTACATTTCAACCTAAGTTTGACAAAACATTTCTATTTTATCAACATTACACAATTCTTTTTGGACAAATGCATTAGAAAAATCTTAAATTTATCCAAGGAGTTCACTCTGAACTGATTGAAAACCTTCCCTACTGATGGACTGATTGAAAACTGCTACTGATTTAATATTGATTTAACACCAAAAATAGTTGACTCACTATTTTCTGAACTGAATCAAGAAAACGGGGAGATTGTACCAAAAGATTGCTGTAAATGCGAGGTTGTAAACGGGTATCATTAAGCATTTTTGATTTAATTTTGAATTCTCCTAGATTTAAACTAAGTCAACCAGAATCGACAATCGAGATATTAGACAATCGAGACACTAGGGAATCTACTGTAGACTTTCTGCCTGCACTTAAGCGAAAAAACACCGCAATTCCGGATATTAACTTTAACATTTTGGTACGAACTCAAATTCCAACTAAACTTGTTATCAACAAGATTGCCATAGCGAACGACAGAGAAACTTGGATCCCTTTCAAAATCTGAAATCTAAGTCTAAACAGATTGTATTCTAGGGGTAGAACTGCGTACGGTTCTGTGCAAAACTTGAGTGAGGCAAGCGACTTCTCAAAAAAGAAAGTAGAACAGTTTTTACAAACAAAGATATCGTATAAAAAATTTGATACTCCAATCAGACGCTTCCGAAGACTTCGGATTTTTTAAAAATATGTATGGTGTATAGATTTGGCTTCTGTGAACAAAAAAACGAGTCAAAACAATGAAGTGAAATAATTTTTGGTTGCTGTTGATGTTTTTTCGCTTCGCGTTTTGTCATAATTCAAACAATGAAAACAAATTAAGACGAAGACACATTGCAAGCTTTCAAAAAAAAATGATTTCTCGAGAAAATACTCCTGCAAAAATTTTGGGTAGATAATAGAACAGAACATGGGGGAACTTTCAAAATTTTTTTTAAAAAAGAAAGCCATTGTAGTTTACTCAACAACGAGTGAAACAAAAGCTGAATTTCTAGAAAGAGCCATTCAGTCATTAAAACACATAATTTACCGCTGCAAAGAAGATCAGGATGAAAAAATTGTTTCACAAAGTACCTCAATTTGTATCTAAAACGAATTTTCGTGTCAATGGATTTATTGGGAAATCACCTAGAGATGTCAAGAAAACTCAATGTTGGAGATAGAGTGAGAACTTCATAGAATGATATATCTTTTCAAAAGGGATACAAACCACAACTCACAGATAAAGTTTTTGAATATCTACAAACAACCTCCTACATACATAATCAAAGATCTCGAAAAAAAAACTCATGGAAACTTTTTAAAAAAGAGCTGAAAAATTTTTCAGATATATGTAAATCCTCTTTTAAAATAAGTTTCAATCAATCAGTTGTTAAAGATTCGGTAAAATCGAGCTAGCTTCTAACGATTCTTTTAAATGTAATCCGAAAAACAGTTTTTTTACAAATTTTTCTTTCGAACAAAGACATTTGATTGGAGAACGGGAGGTTGCTATTTCAAAAAAGTCATACCCTTCTTTGTACCAAAACGTTACTGAGGGGAAGTTTTTATTCGCAGATGGCAGAGAAAGTTCTGAAAAGAAACGAAAAGTCGTAACGATGCTTATTGGACCGTGATTGTATCCAATTATTGTTGATTTATTTTTAGCCATGAATAACAAAAGTTGAGAAAGTAAGGCTTGTTAAGCATTTGAATAAAAAGAAAGTTATGTATCTGTAGATAAAATTAGGCAAAAGATAGCTGTTCATTTACCTGAGGCTCAGTTATTGTTTATTATTTAAAGTTCTGATTTGAGGAACCTTGAGAACAAAATCAAACAAGGGTTATAATGAGTTGAGAAAGACCGCATTAACCGCAAAATTCTTACGACGTTACAGGAAACATTCTTTGATGATAAACACTGATTTCATTGAAAACAAAAAAATTGATGATACAAAAACTCCTTTAAAGCGTTTTGTTCTCATCATCTCCAAGGTAAAAAGTGGAAATGTACTTTCTACAGCACAAAACATGAATAATCAATCCTTTACAAATTTACAGTTTAAAAACTTGTTAAAAAACTCTTTCCATTACATCGAACTAGAACTAAGAGATAGTACATGCAAAAAAAAACTTTTTGTGTCCGTACGGATTACAAGAGTTGTTCTTTTCTTCCGCAAGATTTCGAATAACCATTTTTTTATTTGGACTTTTAAAAGATGGTTCCTCAAAATTCAACTTATTTCCCATTTTTCGAGGACATGCAAGACAACGTAGAGAAAATTTGGTGCTCTTCCGAAAACTCCTGGGAGAATTGCAATCCACTTAATTATAAATATTTAGTCACAGCTGCAAAAAGAATTGGAGCTGTTTTTTTTTAAATCGCTGCTCCAGAGATTGATGAATTTTTTAGTGAACGCAAAAAACTCAAAACATTTGCGGAAGTTCTGGGGAAAAAAGAGTTCAGAAACAAATGGGAGGTGAATAAAACAAACCCAAGCGTAGAACTGGTAAAACCATATCCATTTCTCGAAAAAGTAGATCGAAAACAGTCGCTCTTCCAAAGACAGTTTTGACAATATAGAATGAGTATAAACCAAAGAAGTCATTTTCGGTAAGGAGCTTTTACATATTCTTTGTTGGAGATTTTTGATAACTCTGTTTTGAAAACAATTATTTCATCTTACACTCAAGAGTTAACCCCAATTTCTTTTTAGTTGAAAGCAGTATTGAGTTTGAATTGAAACGGACCGCATTCTCTACTTGGATCTGCCTGATACCCATTTTGGCTTAAAGCTTCAATTACTCAAGGTAAGGTTGTTTGATGCTTTAAAGAGAGATGATTCAGAAGTCAAAGGATGATTCAGATAAACAACGAGTGAAACAAAAGCTGAATTTCTAGAAAGAGCCATTCAGTCATTAAAACACATAATTTACCGCTGCAAAGAAGATCAGGATGAAAAAATTGTTTCACAAAGTACCTCAATTTGTATCTAAAACGAATTTTCGTGTCAATAGATTTATTGGGAAATCACCTAGAGATGTCAAGAAAACTCAATGTTGGAGATAGAGTGAGAACTTCATAGAATGATATATCTTTTAAAAGGGATACAAACCACAACTCACAGATAAAGTTTTTGAATATCTACAAACAACCTCCTACATACATAATCAAAGATCTCGAAAAAAAAACTCATGGAAACTTTTTTAAAAAGAGCTGAAAAATTTTTCAGATATATGTAAATCCTCGTTTAAAATAAGTTTCAATCAATCAGTTGTTAAAGATTCGGTAAAATCGAGCTAGCTTCTAACGATTCTTTTAAATGTAATCCGAAAAACAGTTTTTTTACAAATTTTCCTTTCGAACAAAGACATTTGATTGGAGAACGGGAGGTTGCTATTTCAAAAAAGTCATACCCTTCTTTGTACCAAAACGTTACTGAGGGGAAGTTTTTATTCGCAGATGGCAGAGAAAGTTCTGAAAAGAAACGAAAAGTCGTAACGATGCTTATTGGACCGTGATTGTATCCAATTATTGTTGATTTATTTTTAGCCATGAATAACAAAAGTTGAGAAAGTAAGGCTTGTTAAGCGTTTGAATAAAAAGAAAGTTATGTATCTGTAGATAAAATTAGGCAAAAGATAGCTGTTCATTTACCTGAGGCTCAGTTATTGTTTATTATTTAAAGTTTTGATTTGAGGAACCTTGAGAACAAAATCAAACAAGGGTTATAATGAGTTGAGAAAGACCGCATTAACCGCAAAATTCTTACGACGTTACAGGAAACATTCTTTGATGATAAACACTGATTTCATTGAAAACAAAAAAATTGATGATACAAAAACTCCTTTAAAGCGTTTTGTTCTCATCATCTCCAAGGTAAAAAGTGGAAATGTACTTTCTACAGCACAAAACATGAATAATCAATCCTTTACAAATTTACAGTTTAAAAACTTGTTAAAAAACTCTTTCCATTACATCGAACTAGAACTAAGAGATAGTACATGTAAAAAAAAACTTTTTGTGTCCGTACGGATTACAAGAGTTGTTCTTTTCTTCCGCAAGATTTCGAATAACCATTTTTTATTTGGACTTTTAAAAGATGGTTCCTCAAAATTCAACTTATTTCCCATTTTTCGAGGACATGCAAGACAACGTAGAGAAAATTTGGTGCTCTTCCGAAAACTCCTGGGAGAATTGCAATCCACTTAATTATAAATATTTAGTCACAGCTGCAAAAAGAATTGGAGCTGTTTTTTTTTAAATCGCTGCTCCAGAGATTGATGAATTTTTTAGTGAACGCAAAAAACTCAAAACATTTGCGGAAGTTCTGGGGAAAAAAGAGTTCAGAAACAAATGGGAGGTGAATAAAACAAACCCAAGCGTAGAACTGGTAAAACCATATCCATTTCTCGAAAAAGTAGATCGAAAACAGTCGCTCTTCCAAAGACAGTTTTGACAATATAGAATGAGTATAAACCAAAGAAGTCATTTTCGGTAAGGAGCTTTTACATATTCTTTGTTGGAGATTTTTGATAACTCTGTTTTGAAAACAATTATTTCATCTTACACTCAAGAGTTAACCCCAATTTCTTTTTAGTTGAAAGCAGTATTGAGTTTGAATTGAAACGGACCGCATTCTCTACTTGGATCTGCCTGATACCCATTTTGGTTTAAAGCTTCAATTACTCAAGGTAAGGTTGTTTGATGCTTTAAAGAGAGATGATTCAGAAGTCAAAGGATGATTCAGATAAACAACGAGTGAAACAAAAGCTGAATTTCTAGAAAGAGCCATTCAGTCATTAAAACACATAATTTACCGCTGCAAAGAAGATCAGGATGAAAAAATTGTTTCACAAAGTACCTCAATTTGTATCTAAAACGAATTTTCGTGTCAATAGATTTATTGGGAAATCACCTAGAGATGTCAAGAAAACTCAATGTTGGAGATAGAGTGAGAACTTCATAGAATGATATATCTTTTAAAAGGGATACAAACCACAACTCACAGATAAAGTTTTTGAATATCTACAAACAACCTCCTACATACATAATCAAAGATCTCGAAAAAAAAACTCATGGAAACTTTTTTAAAAAGAGCTGAAAAATTTTTCAGATATATGTAAATCCTCTTTTAAAATAAGTTTCAATCAATCAGTTGTTAAAGATTCGGTAAAATCGAGCTAGCTTCTAACGATTCTTTTAAATGTAATCCGAAAAACAGTTTTTTTACAAATTTTTCTTTCGAACAAAGACATTTGATTGGAGAACGGGAGGTTGCTATTTCAAAAAAGTCATACCCTTCTTTGTACCAAAACGTTACTGAGGGGAAGTTTTTATTCGCAGATGGCAGAGAAAGTTCTGAAAAGAAACAAAAAGTCGTAACGATGCTTATTGGACCGTGATTGTATCCAATTATTGTTGATTTATTTTTAGCCATGAATAACAAAAGTTGAGAAAGTAAGGCTTGTTAAGCATTTGAATAAAAAGAAAGTTATGTATCTGTAGATAAAATTAGGCAAAAGATAGCTGTTCATTTACCTGAGGCTCAGTTATTGTTTATTATTTAAAGTTCTGATTTGAGGAACCTTGAGAACAAAATCAAACAAGGGTTATAATGAGTTGAGAAAGACCGCATTAACCGCAAAATTCTTACGACGTTACAGGAAACATTCTTTGATGATAAACACTGATTTCATTGAAAACAAAAAAATTGATGATACAAAAACTCCTTTAAAGCGTTTTGTTCTCATCATCTCCAAGGTAAAAAGTGGAAATGTACTTTCTACAGCACAAAACATGAATAATCAATCCTTTACAAATTTACAGTTTAAAAACTTGTTAAAAAACTCTTTCCATTACATCGAACTAGAACTAAGAGATAGTACATGCAAAAAAAAAACTTTTTGTGTCCGTACGGATTACAAGAGTTGTTCTTTTCTTCCGCAAGATTTCGAATAACCATTTTTTATTTGGACTTTTAAAAGATGGTTCCTCAAAATTCAACTTATTTCCCATTTTTCGAGGACATGCAAGACAACGTAGAGAAAATTTGGTGCTCTTCCGAAAACTCCTGGGAGAATTGCAATCCACTTAATTATAAATATTTAGTCACAGCTGCAAAAAGAATTGGAGCTGTTTTTTTAAATCGCTGCTCCAGAGATTGATGAATTTTTTAGTGAACGCAAAAAACTCAAAACATTTGCGGAAGTTCTGGGGAAAAAAGAGTTCAGAAACAAATGGGAGGTGAATAAAACAAACCCAAGCGTAGAACTGGTAAAACCATATCCATTTCTCGAAAAAGTAGATCGAAAACAGTCGCTCTTCCAAAGACAGTTTTGACAATATAGAATGAGTATAAACCAAAGAAGTCATTTTCGGTAAGGAGCTTTTACATATTCTTTGTTGGAGATTTTTGATAACTCTGTTTTGAAAACAATTATTTCATCTTACACTCAAGAGTTAACCCCAATTTCTTTTTAGTTGAAAGCAGTATTGAGTTTGAATTGAAACGGACCGCATTCTCTACTTGGATCTGCCTGATACCCATTTTGGTTTAAAGCTTCAATTACTCAAGGTAAGGTTGTTTGATGCTTTAAAGAGAGATGATTCAGAAGTCAAAGGATGATTCAGATAAACAACGAGTGAAACAAAAGCTGAATTTCTAGAAAGAGCCATTCAGTCATTACAACACATAATTTACCGCTGCAAAGAAGATCAAGTTGAAAAAATTCTTTCACAAAGTACCTCAGTTTGTATCTACAACGAATTTTTGCGTCAATAGATTTATTGGGAAATCACCTAGAGATGTCAAGAAAACTGATTTCCTCTCAATTCTGTACAAAAAACCTCTATCAAAAAAAAACAAATTTCAAAGTTGGAGATAGAGTGAGAACTTCATAGAATGATATATCTTTTCAAAAGGGATACCAACCACAACTCACAGATAAAATCCTACATACAAACAACCTCCTACATACATAATCAAAGATCTCGACAAAAAAACTCTTGGAAATCTTTTTAAAAAGAGCTGACAAATTTTTCAGATATATGTAAATCCTCTTTTAAAATAAGTTTCAATCAATCAGTTGTTAAAGATTCGGTAAAATCGAGCTAGCTTCTAACGCTTCTTTTAAATGTAATCCGAAAAATAGTTTTTTTTACAAATTTTCCTTTCGAACAAAGACATTTGATTGGAGAATGGGAGGTTGCTATTTCAAAAAAGTCATACCCTTCTTTGTACCAAAACGTTACTGAGGGGAAGTTTTTATTCGCAGATGGCAGAGAAAGTTCTGAAATGAAACGAAAAGTCGTAGCGATGCTTATTGGACTGTGATTGTATCCAATTATTGTTGATATTTTTGTAGCCATGAATAACAAAACTTGAGAAAGTAAGGTTTGTTAAGCATTTGAATAAAAAGAAAGTTATTTATCAGTAGATAAAATTAGGCAAAAGCTAGCTGTTCATTTACCTGAGGCTCAGTTACTTTTTATTATTCAAAGTTCTGATTTGAGTCACCTTGAGAACAAAATCAAACAAGGGTTATGATGAGTTGAAAAAGACCGCATTAACCGCAGACTTCTTACGACGTTACAGGAAACATTCTTTGATGATAAATACTGATTTCATTGAAAATAAAAAAAATTGATGATGCAAAAACTCCTTTATTGCGTTTTGTTCCCATCATCTCCAAAGTAAAAAGTGGAAATGTACTTTCTGCAGCACAAAACATGAATAATCAATCCTTTACAAATTTAAAGGTTAAAAACTTGTTGAAAAACTCTTTCCATTACATCGAACTAGAACTATGAGATAGTACATGCAAAAAAAAAACTTTTTGTGTCCGTACGAATTACAAGAGTTGTTCTTTTCTTCCGCAAGATTTCGAATAACCATTTTTTATTTGGACTTTTAAAAGATGGTTCCTCAAAATTCAGCTTATTTCCCATTTTTCGAGGACATGCAAGACAATGTAGAGAAGTTTTGGTGCTCTTCCGAAAACTCCTGGGAGAATTTCAATCCACTTAATTTTAAATATTTAGTCACAGCTGCAAAAAAAATTGAAGCTGTTTTTTTTTAAATCGCTGCTCCAGAGATTGAATAATTTTTTAGTGAACGCAAAAAACTCAAAACATTTGCGGAAGTTCTGGGGAAAAAAGAATTCAGAAACAAATGGGAGGTGAATAAAACAAACCCAAGCGTAGAACTGGTAAAACCATATCCTTTTCTCGAAAAAGTAAATCGAAAACAGTCGCTCTTCCAAAGACAGTTTTGACAATATAAAATGAGTATAAACCAAAGAAGTCATTTTCGGTACGGAGCTTTTACAAATTCTTTGTTGGAGATTTTTGATAAGTATCTGTTTTGAAAACAATTATTTCATCTTACACTCAAGAGTTAAACCCAACTTCTTTCTAGTTGAAAGCAGTATTGAGTTTGAATTGAAACGGACCGCATTCTCTTCTTGGAACTGCCTGATACCCATTTTGTTTTAAAGCTTCAATTACTCAAGGTAAGGTTGTTTGATGCTTTTAAGAGAGATGATTCAGATGACGAACCAGAACCATACTTAACTTATGTAAACATTCTACTATATTCACTATTCTCCAATTGTGGAGTTTTTTTAACAATACATTGATATACAACGCTAATGGATTTCATCCGCATAAGGCAAAAATATCGAACTAATTCAACTCGTCGGCAGTGAGAAACAAAAAATACCTGCTTGTCATGGGTACAGTTTTGAAAATTTTCCCAATGCTTTTGATATGCATCCGTTCACTGGTAGAGCAAATCTATGGGAGGCTCGCCATTTTTTTACTTGCGAAAAGTTGTTTCTACCAAATAACAAAGTTCGAACTGAACTTATTCAAACCAGAACTTACTTTTACATACTATTTGATAATCCAAGTATCAGTCTGAAAATAGTTGATTGTTCGCTGTTTGCTAGAAGAGTTTCAGTTGATGAACCTAATCATCAATACTGGCAAAGGAATTTGGAAAGAGGACCTGCTCAAAACAATAACATGGAAGCTAGATCAAAAAATTTTATCATTCCATCTCGTCAAAACCATCTCATACAGGAAACAATGTTCAACAAAGCTCCAATAACAAGAATAGCTGTTGCAATGAATACAAACTCAGCTGTTGCAAATTTTTTTCATAAAAACCTTTCAATTATCAATAATTTCATTTGAGAAAGCTTAGAATTTTTTGGGGTGGAAGAGCAAATTTTTCATTAGATAAAACTTCTCCTTACCGCCAATATGTTACAACAATGAAAGCAATACGCTTTAAGGAAGATTTCCCAGCTCTTTGTATAGAAATTTTTAAAAATCACTATAATCTTGTTTTTGAACTGACTTCAATGCAGCATTCAGCTGAACAATTCCTGAACCTAGTGGAGAAAGTTTGAGAGTAGAAATGTTTTCCCAGTTTCCCTTGGAGCAACTAACCGAAGTCATGTTCTTGGAAGATAAACTATCAAATGTTGAAAATTTTTATTTTTTTTTTGAGTTTTCCTATTCCTAAAACAAAGGACTTTCATTGTTATTGTCTCTGTACTATAAATTTAGTTTTTTCTCCAGATCTAAATCTTCAAAAAAAGTAGACAATGAATGCTGTTTAATTGTAGGCCCGAGAAGTTTCTTCAACTTAGACTGTGAAACAGTGTTCAATAACCTTTGTCAAGTTCATTAGACTTGTTTATGGGACTTTGTTGGTTCAATAACTATTAATAAATTTACTTTTGTTATCCTAAAATGGTTAGTCAAGCAATCAACTTCTTTGTGTTTAGATTTAAATCAACAAACAATTCCAAAGATGGGTATTTTTTCACTTCTGCAACTGATTGAAAGAATTTCCGAGCTCAGGTTTAAGTACATGGGATCTTACCCCACTGATAAAGTACCTCAACTAACAAATAACTCTTTTGAAATTATTAACTGAACCCCAAGCAATGATATAGGAGAACACTGGAACATGATTGCTCAACTGGACAAAACTTACTCTTTTGCTGATTCTTTGGGTTGAAAAAAAAACTATTTCGAACAAAATATTTTGCAAATGATTTCCAGGAAAATACAAAAAACTGATAATTTGTTTGGATTATATGCAATTTATTCAGCATTTATTCTTTTCAAATTCTATCACAGAAACTTGAATGATATTCATGATGTTCATGTTTTGTGTTTTATAAGTAATTTTTTTTAATGTAAATGTGTAGTTTTTCTTTTGTAAGTGTAAAATATGGCGGTAAATTCTCTATACGATGCAAAGATTCCTATATTTTTTTGCAATTTAATTAATTTCTCAAGAAGCTCAATTTTTCGAATAAGTTTCAGTAGGTTTCACAATAGTTTTAGGTAAAATAGATCACTTTTCCAACAAATAAGATCATCTAATAAAATAGTTATTAGGTCGAAATATACCAACTCTTATCGTGTTTTGAAAGTTTTTAATCAATTTTTTTAATTAAAAAAAATCAACATTCAATTTACCATAAACCAAAAACATTATTCCACAATCTACACATAAATAATCTAATTAACCTTTGATATTAACCATTTAGATAACGCGCGAAAAGACTTTTTTGCGGCGCAAAACTAGACATTTCCTCACAAAACCCAAAAAATGATGGGGTCTTCCATGCCCCCCCCCCCCCCCCGATCAGCTCAAACATCTACTACTTATAGTACAGATTTTGAAAGATGATAGATAGGGGATTTGGGCATGGATGGAGAAAATGGCGATGAACGTTTTATATCAGATCGGAGTTGGCTCAGCATTTTTTATCTAAAAATAATCCTCTCAGTTGAGAATCCTATAGGGTTCTCATAGTCGGATTTGTCGCAGTCTAAAATAATTTCTTTTTTATTTTAGCTGAACAAATAATTTTGCCGGCTAAAAAAGTAGTGGCATTGCTGATGTTATTTATGAAACTTTACTGTGAAGCTAAAATTTTGCCATGAAGCTGATCAGTCCTCAAGTGATCTTATTTTGAGCTCAATTAGAAAGTGACAGTGTATATATGCATAAATTGGGGCCGGGCAAAGATGCAAGAAAATACACTTAGAGCTGTTCTAATCCAAAGAAAAAGCTCCTATTAATTTTCTTCAGATCAATCTTAAAAAAACACAAACGAAGAACAGTTTCAGTAGACTTACTGTTACAACTTAATGATATCATCTTTCAAAAACTTGAGTTCAAATCTTCAAAAGTTTTTTTTTTGGTTTGGTGAAGCCAATGGTTTAGAAACCACTATATACTAACCCTTTTCTGTTGAAAGCGTAAATTTTGCTTTCGAAACAGTCTTCGGAAGCTGTACTTCCAAATTTTTCGAAAAAAATAGTTCGTGGAGAATTTTAATGGAATAAGAGCAAGTTTCAACTTCAATATGTAATTTTAATAGCACTATCGAACTCGTTCCCTGTAAAAACAAAGACAAATTTGAGCTGGAGGAACATTATAATATATACATATATACAAATATAAACACGCGCTGAAGTGAAATTTATTTTCCTAAAAAACTTCGGTTTTTCCTGATTTTCTTATGCAAAAAAATTGAATTGTTTGCTGCCCCTTATTTATCTCCTCTATTTACACCTCCAGACTCCCCTGCTCCGTAAACATTCCCCATTCGAATGCCTTTTTTCGCGCCAACAAACAACGCAACCTTTCAGCTAACAAAAAGGCGTAATCTTGACTTTTGTGGCCTGTTTATTCAGCGTGGAAAAGTTTTCAAAATTTTCTGAAACTTCAAATCTTTTGGGAAAAGTTTCAAGTCGTTGCTGTCCCTTGCTTAATTTCACTCGGTCTAATCAGTTTTTGTCCTTAAAAACTCACTGCGTTTTACGAATAAAACAGATGCCATAGTGTGAACGCTTCGAAACAGTTAAGTTTTTAGGTGGCTGAGTTATTATGCAGTTGAACAGCCTTAACTTCGTTTTTGTTGACTCGCTTAAGTTTTGCTGTTACTGCTCTTTATTTTCTTTAAAGATAGGTATTAGATGGGCTACCGCTTCCACGTTCCAGCGTTTTTGAAATTAAGAAAAAAATAAATTTCAGTCAATTATTAATCGATTCAGATTTCTCCTTTTGTAATCAATATATAATCAATTGAAAAACTTTTAATCATTTTTGATCGAATATTAGCCCACTTTTTTTCGAAACAATTATAATCGATTATAAAAAAAATATATTTTTATCCCAATTTCTAATTCATAAAATTTGCAAAAAAATCAATTATAATCGGTTATGATCAAAAATAATCCCTTCTGTTTGCCCATTTTGTCTTCGATGTCGTCATTTGAACTGCTTATAATTTATGCTTTTTCTGGACGTTGGTTTGTGTGAAACATGAGAAATTTGTTTTTAAAGTTTTTAAATCATGTCAAGCTAATAATTTTTTACATTTTCAATTTTCAAGATAAAGTTGTTTGATGATGCACATTTTAGGTTTTTTAGCCACCAAAAAATCTGCACGTTACTTTATTTTCATGATTTTTTCAGAAAATTTTAGTTTCATCTACTGCGTGAACCTTTCAATTAATTTGAAAGAATCTCTATGAAACTTTTGTTACACGGCACAACTATGTGTTCCAATGAAGCAAAGTGTGACAAGACATCTCGCTTTTAGATAATTGAAATGAATAAATACATAAAGACAAGACACACGGGTTGAGTTAACATTAAAAACTTGCGGTTAAAAAAGGAAAAAACATTAAAAAAGGAAAAAAATGAAAGATTGCCATTGATGAATTATCGATGTTCATTGCAAGAATTCCAAATTTTATCGAAAGATTATCGCTTACTTGGACAATTTTCAGCGACAAAACAGCAATGAAAAAACCTATCGAAATGAGCAAAAAATATATTGCCCTACCTGGTTTCTATCTAAAAACTATTTTTCCAATGCCAAAAACTGACTGAATAAGAAAATTAAACCAAGCATAATTATTCCGTTTTCTTCGACAGTCGGTACAAAAGTACTATGATGTTGAAATTTTCAATCCATTATAATTTTTTTAAAACAAAATCCATGCTCTTTTTCCTTTTCCACCATCTGCAAGTTTTTTTAAATGAGTTTTTTGTTCCCATATTCCGGCTGTTACAACAACGGGCAGGCTGAAAACAGAGCATGACAGCACACTATTCTTCGTCTTCAATCATCCAACGTGTTTGTTGCCAAAACATCGATCAAATTTGTAGGTGGTTCGTCTCAAAATCTTGCTTCAAAATGAGTAGCATTTGAATCAATTCTTTCAGAATTTTTTTGGCGGTTTTGGAGCCGTCTATTCAGAAAATCGCGCATTATTCTAACGATTATGAGCAGCTAAATTAAGCTGAAAAAAAATACTAAAATCTGATCAAATATTGCAGGATATTAAATAACCTACTCACATATATGTAAAAAGTTAAAGCAAAATTGTGCGGACGTTTGTCTAAAACTTTTAAAAACGCTTATACTTTGCCTGAAAATGAGCTAGAAGTCTCACATCGAGTAAGTATGTATATATGCAGATTTACGTTAACATTTTTCAGACTTTTGTTGAAACTTTGCCGACAAATATTTAGAGTTTGCAGACTTAGTTCAGAGTATGTTTAGATGCATGCAGATATAAATTCACACTCTACTGACTTATGTTCAGACATTGAAGACTTATATTTAGACATTGCCGACTCTCGTTCAGACTTTGTTGAATTGTGGTCAAAGTACCTAGAGATAATACAGTTTCCGCAAAGCAAATTTTATTTCAAATAAGTAGCAGTAATAACCCAAACCATGTCAAAGCCTAACAGGGATTGCCCGTACTTCCTGGGTGGGTATAAGACTACAGGGCTGGTTTTCAAAGAATTCTCTCAGTAACCAACCCAGGACCGCCAGGACTTTGTTAAACTTTTAAATTGCATATGGGTTCAAACAAGTCCGAAAATACCTGGAAAAATAATTCTCATGTAAAAAAAACCACATGGTAGGTGGCACGAACATCACAGAAAAACCGATTGTGGATATTTGTTGAAGAAATCGAAATGTTGATTTTCACAATAAATCACAAAAAATTATCTGTGCGTGAAAAAATGGGCTGTATTTTTTGTTGCATGTAAGGTTCACCTTGCCGTTTAAGAACATAAAAACCGTATTTGTCGATTGGCACAAACCACACAACAAAATTCAAATTTTACTGGTTTTGTGCGAAAAAGAGTCTCGACTACAGCATAGACCAAAATTGAAAAATTTTGCATCAAAGTTTTCTTAGTTCTTTGAGCATTGTGAAATCGTTGAAAATATCTGCAAAAAATTTTTGAATCTTTTCAAAAGTGTTGATCTTTTGAGTTTCCTGAAAAGGTTGCAACTTAGTTTTCAGTCTGGTTTTTCGTTTTATAGTAAATCAATCAGACGCTTCATCCTCTCGTCGATTAGCTATGATGAAAGTAGTAGATTTTAAGATTTTGAACCCGGTTTTGAAAGCATATCTTAGACTTCTTGACAAGTTTTCTGGATAGCTCGGCTCCTGTCAAGAATTCCAGAACTACCCTGGACTAGCTAAGATCCTTGCAGGAAGTCGTCATAGCTATATAAACCGGGAAAGAAAACTATTTCAGCAACCTCCGATTTTAGATTTTTGCTGAGTCTAGCGGAAACTTAAAAAAGTGATCAACCAAAACAGCAATCAATTACAATCAATTAAATCCTAAAGTAATCAACATAAATTAAATTTTACATCTTAAATTTAGATCTAGAATTGATGTTTTCATACCTCTAAAAAACTTCAAAAACAAAACTTCGTATATGAAAACAGATCTAAAACAACTTATGTTTATGAAATCCATATTCCAATTCTTTATGGAGCCCCTATTTCAGCTCATAAATTCGTTTTAGATCTGAAAACTAGATCTCAAAATTAGTTTCGCATCTAAAACTCTAAAACACAATCTTCAATAGATATGGGAGCAAAGATAGTATTTTGAGCAGAAATATCAGAAAAGAACTTGGATCTACAACATTTCTACTGGTAGGAAAGACTCACCTGTGAAGGGTCCACTTTTGTAAAAACAACTTCAAAAACTGATTTCAGCTATATTCACTTTGTAAAGTGTAGTCAAAAATGGTAACTGTTGGTCAGTTTTTGTGCAAACTATATCTGAGAAATTGGTCTTCTGGTTAGATTCTGTACAAATTATATTTGAAAAAATGATATACTTTTGTTCTAAGACTCGTAGGTAAATGCATAACATGCTTAAATTGATAATGTAGAATTCGATTAAGCTCCCAAATGTTAAAAATCTCTATAACTAGCAGTGCTCTGATTTTTGAAAAAAAAAAACAAATCATTCTCAAATGATTTTCTTAGTGAGGTTTTTTCTAAATGAAGCGCTCGGCGTTGGTTACAGCGTATGTATTTTTTACCAAACAAATACAGTGTAAGTCGTGAATGCGATATGGCTGCATTGGTTATGAAAAAGATTACGGTGCGTAATTTGTGTTGAAAAGACAAATAGACACAGACCATTAGATTTATGTTATCAACCTCGTTTTGTTTAAGATAAAATAACAAGGCACCTTAAATGGTAGGTTTCAAAATGATGTAATTTGGTTTCAATTCTCATGCAGCATGCAATGCTTTGATAAATCTCAGAAAGTTTTTTAAAGTTTCCTATGTCTCCTCAATATTCAGATTTTTCCATGCAAAGTTTACTTTACGAAAGAAGCAAGACCACCCTTTGAAAACAAAATACCGAGCTTCTGACACGTCTTCAATTAATTTCCAGAAGTTTATTGGTTGAATAGAATCTTCAGTCTTTTGGCATTCAATGCAAAGTGTTAAAATAGGAATCATATCAGGAAAAATAGGACCAGTTAGTTTTTGCTTTCGGAGCTAATTCGGCAGCAACAGAAGAATTACTTGTACGCTTTCAAAATGACTCAATATTGTCCTTGGACTCAAAAAGTAGCCGTTCACTTAAGGTTCAAGGATATTGCCTACAATACGTAGAATCACGCGAGAGAAAACATAGAACAATGATTGGATCAACAAAACTGCAACATTTTTCAAATCAATAAAAATTGACACCCAACATCATTAAACCTGATTTTCTGCGAAAAGCTAAAAAAGTATGTCTAAATTATATTCCCGCTACAGAACGCAATATTAGGTAGCAACTAGTGGACAAATCAAACGGTTATAGCCACTAGGGGAATGGACCTGTTTATACTGAAATCTTTTAACTTTTTAGCCTATGTTGAGTTTTAAATATATGATAAAAAAAACCAATTCAAGATAAATTGGTCTAAGCATATTATTTATTTTTTGTTTAGTCCCAAGTTTCATAGTTTCTAGGTTACAAAGATTACTTCGCTTCAACATCCAGTTAGAATATACGTTTTTCTCAAAGTGTACAGATTTTTAATTAAAAAGACAAAGTTTTCCATACACCAACATCGAGTTATGGTAATGATTTTTCTCAAAGTGGAAAGGTTTTCAAATGAAAGCCTAAAAAAAATTTTTTAAATAGCAATCCAATTGATTTTACAAGCGCTCAAGAAACACCATCGAACCTATTTTGAACATCAAATTTGTGCGCCGCTTTCAGGCACTTCATAGAAAAAAATTCAGCGCTCGTCTTCAAAATTATACAAGATGGCGCCAAATGCGCCCCCTGAAAAATTTAGGGTCATAGGCAGCAAAACAAAAGAGGATTTGGTGGAAGCGGGGTGGGTGGATTGCTCCTACAGAACTCTCTAAATGACAAAAAAAACAAAAATAAATAGGTTTTTTAAGGATAATCAATTCAGGCAGAGATTTGTTTCGAAAACACTTGTCTCAATCTATCAGTGAGCAACATAAACTTTTCAGAGTGTCTGCATTACTAGGCCAAATTGTGCACTGGATAGGCGCGCAGTTTTGTGTCTGTATTTTACTGGATTCCAGAGACAAGTCGTTAAACATGTTAAATTTTGTCGGAACGATCAACAAAATGGAAGAGCAAAAAAAGAACAAAGGGAGCGTCCTTGTTGTGGAATCCGCTAAAAATTCACAAAATGCAAAGTTTGGTCTCGTAATGTTAGATTTTTTTGTACTCAAATAAAAATCGTTTGTTTTTTTAAAAAAAACTTTAATGCAAAATTTATTTGATGATTTTCAGCTGATGGCGAAAACTCCAAGAGTAAATTAAGATCGCGAAAACACCATTAAGGCAAAAAAAATGGTGTTTGTAGCCTGCGGCAGAGTTTTTTGGATATGAATTTTAAATACTGTTTATTATAGTCTATGTTATCAAACTTATCAATTGATCTATCATAATTGATAACAAAAGGAAAACAAGGTCACTATTTTTCAAGGCATTCAATTCATTCGTACTAGATTAAAATCAATTGTTTTTGAATTGTTTGCAAATTAGTTCCGATTTGGGCCTGAATTCTATTTTCTGTTTCAATGAGATCATTGATTATATGGAGCAACACTGTTCGCTGAACTGCAAAAAAAATACTGTTTTTTCTGGTCAGGGTGTTTTCTGGTCAGAATACCGAATAATAACAATCAACAGTAAACAGAATTTGTCTTAAGAGTTTGTCTTAATTGACGGGAAAGGAAAATCTTTCCCGTCAATTGGTCTTTTTTGTATTGAACCAACTACGCACGCTTTTAATGCCGCCACACAACTGTTTTAATAACAATCCGGGTTGTCAGTGAGCTGGACGGTTTTAATGAACCAGTTTCAATCTGCTAAGGAGTAGAATGATTTTGAATATTGCCAAATTACAGTGTCATTGCGTGGAAAACAAGAAATGCTTGTGCTTCTATGTTTTTTTCTGACAACTTCTTTTGTCTTTTATGGATAATTTTAGTTTTTGAAGATTTTCAGATAAAATCTCAGACCATCAAATTTAGTATAAGTATTAATTTTCCTGTTTATTGCGTGATTTTGATCTTTTTCTCGCAGTAACTTAATCCAAATTTGGCAAACTGTTCGATTGTTTTAATTATTTTGATTTCGTTTATTTTTTTACTGTGAAACAACTAATAATCCACGATTATCCACTAAAACATTATTGAAAAGCACATAGTTTTGTTAGTCAGACAATTATAGAAGATATCCCAATAACTTCCCACTTTAAAAGAGAAATAAGGCAAGACTGCTCGTATTCTGACGAATACCTCAATGTTCCTTTTGCCTTTTAAGTTCCAGAGAGCAGAAATAACATTAAATGTAAAAAAAAATAACAAACTTTTTTCCTTATTTGAATTTTTTTGTGAAAATCATTCCCCCACAAGCCATATAAGGTACAAAGCGATAGATTCGCTCCTAGTGAAAAATCAATTATGGCAAATAAGCTTCCTTCAATGAATTTTGAACAACTTCTATGACGGATTAAATCTCCGCTTACACGGAAACAAATCGCGCGTTAATTGTCCCAAATTTGCCAAAATCGAAATCTTTAAAAACCCAGAATTTTACAAAAATCAAAGGTGAATTATCTTTTTCAAATTTAAGTTCAAGATATCAATAGTTTTTGAATTAGATTTCAAAACTTTGTGAAAAATAGCTGGTTAAAAAGTCGAAAAGTGTCTAAAGAAAGAAAGAAAAAACACCCCGAGCATAAATATTCCGTTACTTTCGTAACGAAACAATAAAATATCAGAGTACGACTGAGCTCATTGTGATATTTCAGCTATTTTGGTTGTACGCATAGATTTAATCCGTCTTAGCAAGCTTATTTGCCATAGCCGATTTGTTACTAAGAGCTAAATTTAACATTTTGTACTTCGTATGGCGTTTGGGGGATTACTTTTACAAAAAATCTTGAATTAAAAAAATCGTTTCATTTTGTAACTTTTACTTTTTTCATGTCATTACTGCTCCATGCGCCTTAAAAGGAAGTCGGAACACTTGGGGCTTCGCCCTGATACGAGCAGTCTTGTTTAAGTTTACAAATTGAGCAAAAAAAATGAGATTACTTTTTTCAGCTATTCGCAAAGAGTTAACGCTGACTATCCATTCGCTAGTAAAAATTAGAACGTCCCATTATAATTTATGATTATGATAGCTTCAAATAATACTTTTCACTCGAATGTCGCTGCTGTACTCCTTTGTTCTTCATCCGGTTCCTTGAGGTAATTTTTTCAGTTATCAAAAATAGGATATCAGATCTCCGCAAATTAACAAAAGTTTTTTTCTACCTGATATCGATTGTACCTGACATTTAGTTCAAACTTCATAGCAAATTGAAGTTTGTGTTTCATAATAAAACTGAATTAATGTTCTTATCAAACTTCAATAATAACTCCAATCTTTCAGATCATCTAGATTTTCATTGGATGTTTTTCAGCAATATTTTTTCTTCTGCAATTAGACATCATTCGTTTTTTAGCCAACCTATCGATTAGTGCCGATACACACACCAAATTTTGAAACAATAGTTTGACTTTGAACCAATTAATGCAAACTACTCTGGATTTGATTTCGTTTCTCAGATTATATTACTCTAGATTGATTTACACAATGTTTAACCACTCTTTCGGAAGGCTCATATTACCGCTGGTTGGCTTATATCTGATCCTGATCATGTGTATGAAATTTTAAAACAAATGAGAATAAAAAACTAAAGATCAAAATATTTTTCATTTGCAATATGAGGCCCAACTGTGCACTAGATAGGCGCACAATTTTGTGACTGTATGTTCCTGAATTCCACAGACAAGTCTTAGAACATGCTCCAAAAAGAAAATGGATTCCACTTACAAATTTCAGTGGACTTCGCGTACTAATACCTAAAACGTAAATTTTGTCGGCACACTGATTTTGTCGCGGATTCGGCAACGAGCGAATATAGATGGTTGTTCCGGATTCCCCAAAAGTAAGTGGATTTAGCGAAAAAGAATAATTACAGAAATTTGTGCGGATTCCGCCTACAATTTGCGGAGACTGCTCACAGTTTGCGGATTCCGCTTACAATTTAAGGATTCCACTAATATTTGCGGATTCCCCGACAGCATAACTTTACTAAACACATATATTTTTATTTGCTCAAGAATTGAACAAACTGGTTCCGGATTCCGCACATGTTTTTGCGGATTCCGGTAGTTTTCTATGCATTATAAATTTACTTTCAGTGAACTAAAGTCTTTATCAGTTCCAGTCAGTTTCAAACACAATCAAAAAAAAATTCAGAAATTAAATTTAGAGAAGCAAAACAACTTTTTGGTTTATGGAAAAATAGTTGTCACACGATGTTTATATATGGAAAAGCATGGAGACTTCATTCGATTTTCTGTACGTATAGAATTGTATGGAACTGTATAAAAGAAGCTTCTCGTATATGCAAATTGTATGATAAGTCATCACAAGTGTCGAAATGGGAAGACAGTCATTTTCAGTTGAATTAAAAAAAAGGGTTTTTTATGTAGTTAAGAAACCTTCTCTCACAATTAACCAATTGTTTCAATTTCAATCAGTTGTTTAAGTTATTTTTGTTTTTTGATAATAATTTTATTCCTAAAATTGTGTTTTTGTTGTCTCGCTCAATTTCGCGTTTTTTTATCATACGTTACTTTTTTTGTTATTTATAGCTTTTAGTTTTACTCGAACACCCCACAATGTACCTCATCCCTACGTGGGGGAATTGGGCTGGGAGACGTTTTAATTATTCTTTACTAATCGATTATAATGGATTAAAAATCCATTAGGTGGACTAGTTTTCCCTCCATAATCGATTATCTAGACACAATTTAGCCCAGTATAGCCCAAAACAATCTTATTTAAATTATTTTTATCCATTAATGTTTTCTGCTGGTTTCAAGTTTGAAATAAATGATTCTGCTACATTTTTTGGAAACGCTCGATTTCAGGCAATTTCACGCACACAATTTTCTTTTCTCATTTTGCTGTTAGGGAATCAAAAAACAAATACTTAAAATAATCAGCTCAAAATCAGCTCAAATAGCAAGATCCATAAATATGCTGAATCGAGAAAAATCTGTGAACAACTGATTCCTCAACAGATTTAAATAGTTTCTGTGCTTTGTGAACTACGCATCGAAAAATGTTTGCGGGAACTATACTTTGCTAGCAGAATCTGTCACTTGTTACTTTGGATTAGTTTGTTAGTTAATCCAAAATTTTTTGCGCTATTCTATGTTATTGTTCCGAGAAAGAACACACTCCAGGCCAAATGTCGTGTTCATGAAACAAGAGCAACCACTGTTCTGCAGCTTGTGTTTTTGGTACAACGTTTCCTTGAAATGAAAACATGAAATTTCTTTTATTTAAACTTATGTTTTAATTATATTTAGTTTTGATGTAATAAATTTTAATTTATGTTTTTTTTGTGATTCTATCAAATTCATGTAATTTGATAATTGAAATATTTCAGACAGAGGCAAAGTCGAGCTTCGCATGATTCGCGGGGCAAAAATGTATGATTATGATTACAAGAAAAAAGGACAAGTCAAAAACTGAAAAAAAAACTTTTGAAAAAAAAACATTCTTTTTTGTGAAAAACAATTAACGATTGCAAAAAGCACGAAAACTTCCAGGAATAAAATTATCTGTACCATTAGAAGCTTTAAAACGAGCTTTCAAATTAAAATGTATGATTATGATTACAAGAAAAAAGGACAAGTCAAAAACTGAAAAAAAAACTTTTGAAAAAAAAAAAACATTCTTTTTTGTCAAAAACAATTAACGATTGCAAAAAGCACGAAAACTTCCAGGAATAAAATTATCTGTACCATTAGAAGCTTTAAAAAGAGCTTTCAAAATGCTAAAGAAACTAAACTTTTATGCGGGACCTAAACTTTCAAAAATTAGCAGACACGAAAGTCTAGAAAATTCGAAAATTTTCAGTTACGACAAAAAAAGATCCCGAAGGAAATCGACTTCTGGGATTTGTTTCTTGAGCATACCACTGCAGTAAAGGACAAAATCGTTTTTCTTTCAAAGTTTTTTATCAATAGCGTCAAAAACAAAACAGAAAAATAGCTAAATAATAGGCAAAAATTCATAAAACTCAATTACTTTCCCGAAACCAGAGTACCTTAAAATTTTTGTTTATTTAGAGTACAGAGCACAAGTTTGAGGCAAGTTTGGTGCTGCAGTAATTAAGCAACAGACAAGCAGAAAACCAACAAAAATTGTTCGACACGCAGACAATTTTCAGAAAAAAAAAAACAAAAAAACAAGTCCAATGAAGGTTCGAACCATTGCTTACTGTCTTGATAGGCAGGTGCGTTTTCTCTTCGCCACGGGCAAAATTAAAGTCAGACTTTTGATTTAATATGAGGCAAAAGTAAAATGATTCTAGTGATTCTGTTAAACTAGTTGTTAACCCGAAAAAATATATATTCCAGTTCGACTAATCGCAAGCGAAATAAATTATGGAATCAGTTATAACAATCACAAAGCAAGAATACTTTGTCAAGCTTCAACTTAGATGGGAAAATTTTTTGAGCTGAATGAGGTCGGAATTTTTCGTCAGCGTTGGTTTAACACTTGACAAATGTAAATTCACTTGAGCCAAAGTTGTCAAGTCTTGACGTCCGCGATGTAAATTCCACAAATGAGATGTGCGGGTTGATAAAGATGACCTCGCGCAAAAAAATTCACTCAAAATTTTTCAGTCTGAAAAAAAACGTCAGTGTAAAAAAAATACCTGGAAAATTTTTTTTCGTAAGTTCAAATTACGAGAACTAATAATTTCATAAATTGCAATGACAAGGCTCATTTTTAGTCTAAGCATTGTAGATAACTATTATTTTCGCGAAATATTTCTAAGTACTTTAAACCTCTATTCATTTTCATTTGTAGTATGAGTATGACTATTAACCTCCCAGCTTGTTTTCAATGGCAAAAATTACCCGTTTTCTTTTCTACAATGGCTTGGTTTTGGAGAAAAGAGTTAGAAGTGAAAATTGCAAAGTTTGCGAGAAAGCTAAAGTTGTCCTCAGCTTATATGCGAATCTGACCAACAGCTTAGCGAGACTTGCTAACCTTTACACAGTCTTTTACCTTGTGCAAAACATTATGCGCGCATCTTATATAGTTAAGTTTGTTAAATGAAACTTGTACAGACCATAGTTGTTCCGTTTTTCAAAGCCTTTAATGTTTGAGGTGGTTTTTTTCACATTTTTGACTTTTTAGCAAAGCATTTTCTTTGGAATTTTTATACTATCTAGATTTTGTGTCTAGATTTCAAATTTAAAAGCATATTTCACCTGTGATCTCTTTCCACAATTTTTTAATGGTTTGACTTTGTGATTTCTTTGACGACTATAATTCAAATTTTGTTAACTGATGCGCCATTAATTTCGTTCTAATAAAGCGTAAGCGGCAAATTAAATATATCCAATTTGAATTGAGGCAGAAATTTGGTCTTGCTGGTACGTTAACGCGTGCAAAATAAATCACTATTTATTGTAATTAAATTAATCGGGAATAAAGTAGGAAAATACCATTTTAAAATTTCGTTAAGTTTTTCGTACATTTTTTCGAATTTTTTACGTTTTTTCGAACTAAAATTCTTTTAATATCTGTCTGTGTTTATGACTTATGTATGCTTTAAGCTCAAACAACATAAAACTTAAACCAAAAATAAAAAATCAATTAAATTTTTATCAAATATCCTACCAGAAGTGAACTAATGAAGGGGGTGGGGACGTTTCCGGCTTCCTGGCGATCCAGCAGTTTGTTGCTTTGCTTTTACGACTACCATTGATTTTGTTAGGTAAATTCCAAATGTTTTGCTGAAGACGCCAATATATCTTAGCTTCGGGGAGAGCTCGCTACAAAAAACGTACATTTTTGGTCATATCTCTTAAAATTTTGCCCTTGATTGGCTATTTTGGCTCTTTTTCTCAAAAAATTGGCCAAAAAAGGACTTTGTAAAATTTTTGGAGAGCTCGTTTGCTGAACTTTAAAAAATGTAGAAACAATTATCATTTTTTTAAAAGTCTCGAGAAATTCCTATTACCAATCCTGTATTAAATAGTTCTCAAATTTAGTATTATATTAAAAATCTTAAAACAAAACGCAGATTTTTGCAGTGGTAAAGCTTGTAAGTTTATCTAGCTGATTTATTGTGATTTATTTCAAGAAAAGTTTTTCTCATAATATCTTTGTAACATTTACCGAATTTTATAATGGACCTGATTTAGCGTAATTGTTTTCATGATGATTCTCCTCCATTGTAATTTTTTAATCATAACAGGTATATTAAATAATATTAAATTAGAACGCATTTAGAGTTATGAAGTGCAAAATCATTTACAAATAATGAACAATAAAGCAGCAGAAATTCTGAGTCCACAGATTTTTTCAACATTAAACTAACTGTGGAACCGTCAAAATTGAAGCGTTAATAAAGTTAAATTTCACAGAAAAAGTTTTTGCTTCTTTTTTCATGAAACATGACTTTTTTGGACTTCCGATGATTTGGTTCAAATAAAACACTCAACTTCATTATCGAACGAATCTTCATTTTAAACCGATAAAGTTGTTTGTAAAATTCCCATTTGATATTCACTGTGACTATTTCCCATCGAGGTCGACGGTTGTTGTGCAGATGTCAAATTGTACGTATAACTGGGGTCACGAGAGGTCATTGAACTCGCACGGGAAGTTGACTTCAAGCCTGTCTTGACAGACCCGTTTTCGTTAGTCATAATTAGGTGGTACTGGTGACTGTTTTGACTTCCTGACGGTGAAATTTGCTTGCTGCTTCCGGCTAGATCAAATCTCATATGTACTTAATTTTAATTAAAAACTCAAATATGTCTACATCAATTCTTCAGACCAAGTTGACAACCCCCCCCCCCCCCCCCGCGCACACACACACACACACACACACTCACGCACGCACGCACGCACACTCTCACACACATACACAGAATCCGCTGAGCTGTTCAGGGGGAGGATGCTAATTTGATTTTAAGTTTGAACTTTCAGCAAATGTAGGTCTACAAATTTGATTATTCTCTTTTCAATTCGATTCCCTTATAATTCTCAAAATTTTGAAAAGGTCCTTATTTTTCAGAGAAAAAAAAACTTTTTCTTTTACTTTCGCAAAACCGTGCAAAAAATTTGAGGAGTAAAGGCATTTTTTTAAACCAAATTTGACGATGAGGGATAAAATATAACTTCAAACTGATGATATTACTTTTTAGCCGCTGCTGTATTTTACAGCATTTTACGTGTGAATTGGCTGTCACTGCCATCAAAACCTGGTTGCAAAAGCAGAATTTTTGCTTTTTTCAAGTAGCTGTATCACATCAAGATTTTTTTTCACCTTTCTGACTGTTGTTGCTGTTGGCGTTGAAAAGTGGGCTCATAGTGGCAATGTCATTCGGCTGTTTGTACTCGGGCGCGTCCGAGAGCCCTCTGAGTATCTTCTCGGTTTCGATTTCGTCCGTCGGCTCTGGCTTTATCTCTGGCCTGAATAAGAAATTCAACGTCAACAATCTAACAAACTTAAAAACTAATATTCAGCTGAGCTCAGAGCCAGGTATACTTGAGCACCAAATGAATTATGACTTGTCTTGGCAGATGGTTTTCATACACAAATTCATCATCTTTTTGAACTGAAAACACTTTCACATTCATTCGTATGCCTTAAACAGAGTAAAAGACGAACGACAATAAGTTTGGTAGAGTGAAAATATTCTTCTAATCATTCGTTAATAATTTCTTTGAAATCTAGTTGACAAATTCATTTCAGTTTTTTAATTTTTTTTGAAGAGAATTTGATCTCGCCGAAATAAGTTTCATCACGCAAAACTCAGTATCAGGAAACAAAACAAACTGCGGACAACAAACATATCAAACAAAACAAAAAATTCAATCAGTTTTGAGTTTTTTGTCCACGGTTTATTTTGTTCAAAGGTTCAAAATATATTTTTGTTTTAAAGTTTATTTTGTTTTAAGTTAGTTAAAATGTAATATACTTTTATTCTGTAATCCAATTGGAAAACAGTTTGTCGAGAAAAATGAATAGGAAAACGAAAAAAAAACATCGTTTCCAATTTTTTGGCAGGAAAATTTTGAATTTCGAAGTTTTTCATTCTCAAAGTGGCACTAAAATGAAATTAGACCAAAAAGTTTTACAAATTCAAACTCATTTTTCTCGACACGGAGGAAAAGTTTCAAAAGTTTTTAAAAATCATTCGAGTCAAGACTGAAAGGGCTTTAATACGACTGATCACTCGACCCATTCCGATAATAATTTCTGGTACCTGTTTTTGCATGAAAATAAAAGAAAATGAACAAAACTAAAACACGCCCAAATACAAAATTCATCCACTTTTTTCAAATGATTTCAGTAGTCAAAAATTCTGCCTGAGCCTTCAATCAGTAAGCAGCCATTTTTAGCTTGGTGCGTTTGCTTCAGCATTTGTAGGCTCTTTACTGCTGTCTATGCAATTTCTAAAACATTTGTGTCTAGATTGTTTTCGGTTTTTGACATCCAACGGTCATTCCCGCTAATATGTTTTTGATGGAAAAGACAATTTACTGTTCTGTTGACAACAAGGAGTCAATTTGGCAGTTTTGAACGCTACTTGCATACATAAAGATATCGTCTACGGTTATTTTAGCGTATCACCTTGGTTTCTAAAACCCAGCTTAAGACATAGCAAAAATTTTGCTTTCTTAGCTTTGATCTTCGGGGAGTAAACAGCTTTTCTGACACTCATATTCTCAGTAAAACTGGGAAATGTTGGAAAGTTCAGCCCACGCCTATGTTGTGGATGAGGGTTTTTGAAAAAACTAGCTCATCTGAAGTTTGTCGGAGCGTGTGTTGTTCAGCCTCGTAAAAATTGATTACTGCGCAGTGGATTGTTTTGGATAGCGTGTGGAACAACGTCAATGCACTTGAATTCTGACCTGATAACTTGTCCTGATAACCCCTGATAAACTTCCCAGCTACTTTCGTTGCCTTCCATATCTTCTCTGATTTTAGGTGACTTTTGGTTTCTCTGGCTTTATCCTCAGCCACTTTCCATCTGTCAACCGATCTACATTTTAGTATTTCTCTTCCCTCTCCAGTTTTCTTATTTTTTTTTGAAATCGTTTGAGATTGTTCTTCCTGGCTGTTAATTTCATCCTTTATGTTGTAGCCTCCCTCTCGGGTTGCCTCTTCTCCCCTTCTATTATGTCTGTTAATTCTAGATGCTTGTGCGCTGTCAAAGGCGAATTTACCTAACATTTTGACCACATCTCCGTCTGTTCTGCACGTCCTTTCTCGCTAAGATGTTGGATTTTTCTGATTGGTCCCGTTGCTAAATTTGACGGGTTAAATTTAACGGCAATAGGAACCCATTCTGTTTTGATAATTCGATAGTGCCCAGTTCTTGATCAAAGATTCACTTGACTCTTCTTTTGGCTTCTCTGTCTGGTAGTTTCTCCAAGTCCGCTTTTTTGATATTTCCTTTTTCGGTTTCTGTCGTTGGTTCTGTTTCTTGTTAACTTTTTTATCCCGAACCTCCTTGTGTCGTTTGGCTTATTACAGTGCTGCTGTTGTTTCTTTGCATAACTTTTGATGCAAATGGGGGTCGCTTTGATTTCGTGTTTGACTTCGTGTTTGATTTTTGTTAGTACCGATCGAAGTTAAACTCCTTCATCGTCTTGGGACGTACTAACTATATTGAATCCCCGGACTCTCACACACGTGATGAAAATGATCGCTTTACGTTTATCAATTGGAGGCGATGTTGGGACGGTATAACGATAAATCTTGTTGTTCTTTGTCTTCCTAATCTCTTTTCGAATCGATATTTCGTCTTTGAATCTAACGCTGTTTATTCGTTTTATTTTTCGCTCTGTGAATTTTGTTTGCGTACAGGTATTGTTTTTCAGTTAAACGCATAAACTTGGAAGTCTTTGTGTTTGAATTATAAAATTCAGGAGTCTTAAAAAATCTGATATTTTTTTCATACTTTTTCACTAATTCTCCTAAACATCCTCGTCAACTAATTTTAAATGTATTTCTTGTAACTTTCTTTGTTTTCAATTAAATTTCTCTTAAATTTGAATTTGAGTGATTTGAAGCAAAATAATTGTTCGAGTGATCATTTTCGTTTGCAGTGTTCGCTTCTGTCGACCTTTTTGCTTTATTTTTTTTCTTTGTCTTTTCACATTATCGGAATTCTCCAATATTGATATGATCATTGTGACGGTATCAATTTCTCATGCTTGTTGTGAACAAATTGTCCGTTCTATTCAATGAGGGATGTTTTGGTGGATAAATGGGGGGTTTATCATTAAATATTTTTTGACCCTGTAGTGTTTTTTAAGATTGATACAATCATGACGCTCTATCCTTTACTTCTGTGTTCCAGTCATGGGCAAGATTGACTCGTGTATGGTGGTTTTAAATAATTTTTTCTATGATTCATGAAAAATGGACCTTCATTTATGATTCATTTCGCAAAACGTATCCATCACTCTTTAAGTTTATTTTTCTATGATATCGAACTAAATTTCCACTTTTGAATTGGTTAACTGCTAGGTTTTGACTTTTCCTGGTTGGTTTTTCCTGTTTTTCTGCCTTTTTAAAACGCTCTCTTACCGCTTGGATGGCACTCAAGTTTTATTTCAATAAAACTGTGTCTTTTTAGCACTGTGGAGAATATTTAGATTTTACAGCTGGAAAATTGCTAGCTGGATGTCGAGTAAACTCGCTGATATAGCGATACCCTGTTTCCATCTAATAGCAGGTTTTTTTCATTGTTACAAATGCCATTAGTGTTTCAGGGTCATCAATCAGCCTCTCATCATTTCTGCATCGATACACGATGTTCATTAGAATCCCGTTGTGAGTTTAAATGACTCCAATCGAGATGGGATAGTAACTGACGGTTGTTTTTTACCTGCAGTGTTTACTTTTCCATTATGATGTTTATCTGATTTCGGTTTTTGTAGTTTTCTTCATATCGTAGACCATTTTCAACAATAATGTAGTTGACTTTTTGGTACATAAAGTTTTTGATCGACTCTTTGGTTGTCGTACCACAGTCGTCCTCTCTATGTGTTCCTCTCTAATTTCTCTAGTTTCAAACATCTTTTTCCTCCGCTTCTGCTCCTAGCCTGCTGTCCTAGCCTGCTCTCCGTTATTTCGTTTCCAGAGTTGTTCTTCGCCACACTTTCTATGTTCAGTTTTGTGCTTTCATCTAAGTTTGAATATGTCAATAGTGCCACACGGTAATGTACGTGAGATACTATCATACCTGAACCTTTCATTTCTTTTCGGTACTGCTTCATGTTCTTTATTTACATGAAGATCATGTGACATCTGACCGTTTGTCCTCCATTTCTAGTAACATTTCGACATTTTCAAAAAAAAACGAGTAGGGAGCATGTGGTCGTACAATACTCTCAGTGGTGATTCTATTCCATCTTCATCAAATGCTTCTTAATTCGATCGGTTCATTGCAATTTCGTTAGTGTCAGGGTTTTGCCTGCCTTTCATGATCACATGCAGCGCCTGTAATATGTTGTCTGTTTGAGTGCATCCTCTCTACCATTCCCGATTGTTCTTCCACCTCAAATTATTTTCGATGCGATTTCTTCATTTTAGGATGGACACTTGCACTTCCTTCATTTTAGTCATCTTTCTCTCATGGTGATCCCCGTTTCAGCTGTATGATTGTGAAGTACTCATTTGGCCATTTGTAGGGACCTTCTCCACATTTGTGATTCAATCTTTATAGCTCACTTGCGTTCCATTGTTATTTTGACTTCTGATTCTGTGTCAATGATCCCGAGTCTGTTTGTCTGTTTAAGGTTCCTGGGTACTTCTCGCGATCGCATTCACGTTGTCCTCTGCGGTTCTTGCTGCTCGGGTTGTTTGATTTGACCTTTGATGATTCGAGACTGCGCTGCAGATTTAAACCTGATCAATCAATATGTCGAGCAAGTATCTTACTGTACCTCAACCTTTTCCAGCATTTGATTTGCCACTTGTCGGCGTTTTCTATATGTCTTTGCTTTCATCTTCTCGTAATAGTAACTACTTCCTGTTACCATGGAAAGTTCCGTTAAGTGAATTTAACTCAACTGCAAAAAGGAAGAAGACTGTTTTTAACATTCTATCTTCTCGCGACTGATCGTCGTTGCTCTTTTCATTTCTTCACTCCCTTTTAAAAGTCGAGGTCATTAATCTCGCATTTGTTAAGGCAGTGCCACAGTCGAGTATCTGATTCGTTTTTGACAGACCAGAAATAATCGATAAGCATGTGTTTATGAATAAGTTTATTCGCCCAGAGATATATTTGCTGTTTTCATAATATTATGATTATTATGATTATTACTGTGATTTTTATTACTATGATTATTATTATTATGATTATTATGATTATTATAATTATTATGATTATTATTACTATTATTATTATGATTATTATTATGATTATTATGATTATTATTATTATTATGATTACTATCATTATTATTATGATTATTTAAACTATGAAAAATTGTAGCTACTTCTTTGAAAACTGTGCAAAACTGATTGAAACTTGTGCAAAACTGACTCAGGCCTGCAGAAGAAGTAAATGAAGACGAAGAAGAGGGATCCCATGTTGCAGATGAAGGCGCCCCAGGCAGTGTAGTAAGACCAGCCGACGTGGAATGCCTCGTACGTGTCATGGGAGCGAGAGTGGAAGATACACAACGAGATCACCAGGAACACACCTGAAATAGACAGAAGAATTCGTATAACTATTTGCCCATGTGAACAATATCACCCCTAAATAGACCAAGTGAACAACTCCCCCCCCCCCCTCTCTCTCTCTCTCTCTTTAAAATTAGATGTTAAATTCAAGTAATAAGGCTTGCATGTACTATGCTCAAATCTAATTTGTCCCTTTCCTCAGGATTTTGACCCCCTGGCCACCAAAAGGGTCCCCCTCTTGTTACTTTTTTAAGACGTGGAGGAAAAGCATGCGCAGGTTTAGTTCTAATTTTGATTCAAATTCAATGAAACAGACAAGACTATTTTACCCTAATGCAGCGGGTATTTCCTTTTCAAGTACGATCATCCTTAATGAAGACTAATTGGGTCACATGTCAGCTAATAAAATTTGACCTCTTTTTGATCCTACATGAATTCTAGTTTTAATGTACGCGCTATAAAACAAACTGATTTTGCTTAAACTAATGTAATTTTTTTGTCAATTCGACTAGGTATTCCGATACCAACTGACAGTTATAAATCAACTTTTTTAATTTTACCGTCATCAAACTTTTCAACAAAAACTGTGCCATAAATATTAGCCATAGGCGGATTTGGAGCATTTTGGGAGAGCTCTGAAGGTCATTTTGTCGACAAACAAGGGCGTTTTTATAACAAAAAAGGTCGAAACAGTTATTAAAAATGAACAGCATTCATTCTGTTATTCTCGAAAAGATCCAATAACTACCCCTGCACCAAATCATATTTATTCAAAAATATATATTTTAGTGATTGGCAACGAAAAAGTGTCCAAAAAGTTGCTGCCGCGATCAGTGATTCAAAATGAATTGAGGAGAAAATTCGGCAAAACAAACATTCGGCGAAACTGGAAGTTGCTCCTATGAAGGTCGTCCTCCCTCGTTCGCCAGGGAAGAAGTTGAAGGCTGAGGTGAAGTAGGCCACGAGTGCCATTAGGCTAACTACACTTGACATCACTATGAAAGACCTGCTCGCATTCCACCATTCTAAACATGTGCATGTTCCTAATAGAGGTACCAGTTGGCCGAACGACAAGAGGGTAGAGGAGAATTTTTTCAGGTTTTGCATTTCATTTTTTAACAATCAGTCGGTTAAATATCAGTTAAATAAAAAAAACCTGGCAAACAATTCAGATACAGGTGTGTCAATTATTCCGTTTAAAATGACGATGATGAAAAAAATTATCATCATAAGAGTTTAAATCCGCCTTTGCTTCAAATCAAAAGTCAGTTTGATAATTACAATTTATTAATTTAATATCGATATATACGCAATTTATCATTGCACCAATAATCAATTGCTTTCAGGAATTTTCAAAGGAAATCAAGTTTAGTTCCCCGAAAGGTTAAGTCATGATAGCATTTAATTTACATATTTTGTCAATAGGCACCAATCGAATGACCCCTTCACATAACTGACCCTTGAAAACTGACCTACAACTGGTACAAAAAAAGAGGTTGTTAGGTTATTCTCTAAAAGTAGATTTTGTGGTCAACTTCACAATGTTCATTGCCAAAGAATTGTAGATAAACTTCTTCTGATAATATTTAAAGGGTAATTAATTAAGGAGCTAAAAGCTAAACACAGACTGCTCAGGATGATCAAAGGCTACTAATATATCTGCAATACTTTGTCCATTCACTTCAAATATTTAAACACGGATAGGCAGTTGCTGGCCTCTGACTCAAGAAAAAACTATAAAAACAAAAAATTGAAAATTAAATAATGACCCGGGTTGACCTCCATAAACCGAAAATGCTTACCTTACAATTCCATACACCGAAAATGCTTATCTTACAATTCCATACACCGAAAATGCTTATCATACATTTCCATAAATCAAAAATGCTAATCACAATGGAAAAATGCTAATCATACAATTTTCATACAATTTCAAAAATTCAATGAAAAAAGGTTCGAACTAGCTTCTGCGGATATTTGAACCAAATAAAACTGTCTAGTGATGAAAAAAAAATTATGTTTCTTCTTTTGGAAAAAATTGTTATCATAAAAATTTCATATACGGAAAGTGTATGACTAGCATTTTTCATGACAACAAAAAATTGCCCCAAAATATTTTTTTTTGCTTTTTTTTCCAACCGCAAACCGAATTTTGTACTCAAGCAAACATTTACCAAAAAAAGTTTTGCATGCAAATTTTCTCTTTTTTGGTCTGCATAACAAATAGTCCTGGATACATAAAAATTGGTTTTTTTTCCGTTTCTCTGGATAAGCTTTTTCAAACAGCCTAAAAACTCCTATTTCTTTTATATGGCATGTTTGTATATGCCTTGATTAATGTCTGATTACTTGAAAATTCTAATTTTGAAAAAAATCGTCTTTGAAAAATTTTGCCAAAGTTTAAAAGATTATTATTTTCAGTATATGATTTGTGAAGAGAACTCTTACACAATTCAGGTCGTTTCCAAGCATTTTAAATGCCACACGACCAACCCTTTGGTGACTCTAGTTTTGAGTAAACCATGGTTTTAGTCACTTGTGTTTGGTAGCGAACACATCCCAAAAAATTTGAGAAATAAAATTTTTAAGAAATCAACTTTTTGGTTTATGATAAAATGCTTGTCCTACAACTTCCATATATGAAAAAAAGCTTATCTTAGGCTTTTCTTAAAAATTTCTATATCTATGGAATTGTACAAAATTGTATGATAAGCATTTTTTTATTCATGAAAATTGTATGATAGGCATTCTTGGTCAACCCGGTAATTTATTATTCAGTTTTCTTGAAAAAACTTCTTGATAATTTTGTCCAAGAAAAAGCATTGGTTTAAGCAGAAAAAAAATAAAATAAATAAACTTGCCAACGCATTATCAAACCAAAAATGCGCAAAAAATATAACCCAGGCGAATATTTTTGTCTGTTAATTTAAGTTTGCATGACTTTTATAACTGTTACCCGGGTTGAGCTCATATTGAAAATTAACAATAGAAAAGTATAAAAAAACAACTGTCGCCATCGATGAATTTTCGATGTTCAATGCCTCATTACCAAGTTTTATCGATAGATTATCATTAATTTGGGTAACTGTCAGCGATGCCGATTTAAGATTTTCTACAGAATCATTACTGAAATAGCACTGAAGTATCGCAAGTTTAGCTAACCAAAAAAAAATTTCTGAATTATACATGAATCAGCGCTGGAAAATAGCGATCACTGAGATACTACAGAAACAGCGATAATTAATTAATAGATTTTAAAAATGTAAAATTATAAATTTGAACTAAATTTGTTGGAGGTTAACCTTTATTCAAACTTAGTCTGAAACCCTATGTATCCGACACTGAGAGTTCTTTTGATTTTTCTGTAATCGAAATCACGACTAATAATACTTTAAGAAGAGACCACACTTGAAACCCCTGCGAAATTTCTTTGAGGTTGTAAAAAGTGCGAAGAAAAAACAGCACACCCTTGTTCCTATATCCTTCCCTCCATTTGATGAATGGGGGTGGTCAGACAACAACAATGACCCCTCCCCGACCAAAGCTAATCATCTACTTCGTGATGTAACGAGTGATTTTACAAGGTTGAAATAGAAGGCCTAATTTGTTCGTCTTGACCTAATTAGTCCGCTTGCCACTTTTTATAACAGACAATGTGAACAAAACTTTTACTTGTAAATGTTTGCAGGTGGGGGAAAAGAAGAAAAAGTGCACCAAATATGGATTTTCGTGACTATCCGCATTGACAAACATGAGAATGAAATCGATTTGAATCGATTTTTATACAGATAAAATACTGCATATGAATGGATTTACCGTAACCCAAAGATACCTAATTCGATATAAAATAGACTTACAGGGGTTTTCACGGCAGAGAAATTACCAATCACAGAACCAATTGAAACGGAATTTTCAAGCTAAATATTCGGATCTGACTAAATCAGTTTCAAATTGATTCAAATTGATTTTTTTTTTCATGTCTCTGCTACACTATCTGTAAAATACGATTGCAGTTCATTTCTTGTCAGTGCGTGTAGCAATCTTTCATAAGCATCAAATATGGAATTATATGACTAGAACTTCTGTTTAATGGAGGTTTACCCAAGATTCGTGAGGGAGAAAAGCTACTGAAGTTTTATGGTCCATTAACAAAATTTACATTGAGGATTGAACTTTTCTGAAAAGTAAGGGTTAAAATTTCTGGCTCTACTCACCAGGGAATCCAGTGATGTATTCGCAAGGCACCGGCGGAATGGAGGGGGAAGTCGTGGATGTACAGAACACCCACAGTCCATAATTGTCCCCCTTGAGGACTGAAGTGTTCGATAACCTGGGCCAGTGATGTCCATTTTAGTAAAAAGAAATAAAAAATTATGATTTTCTACCAAATAAATAAGAAAAATTTGATTTTGACTTAAATATTGCGGTTCAAATTTAATTTGTCCACGAAAAGCTTTTGTTTATTTTTTTGCTTCTAAACTAAAGTTTAGCAAATATATTGAAATACGGCTTATAAACTTTTCTTTACATGTTTTTTATTAGAATAACATAAATTAATTTTTTTTGTTTTTTTTTGTAATTTTTTTTCAAATGGACTTCACTGACTTGGGGTTCCTCAGTAGCCAGTAGGTCGTGAAGGCCGAGAGGGCTATTAGCGCCAACGATGCAACCTGCAGTAAAAGATTCGTGTGAAAAACGACGTCCGAAACGTGACAACATTTCGGCAACTTTGGCTTCTTGATAAATTTAGTAGTCATTTTGGTCAATTTATTGTAATAAATCTATAATATAAGTCGCTGTGAAATAATGTTTGTTCAGGTGGCTGAAATTAAAACAAAAAGCATCTATTAAAATCAGGAAGAAATTTAACTATGGCATAGCTCAGTTTGGAACGAAATTTTCAGAAAATGAGCGGTTTTGTGGTATTGACGCAAATTATTTCAAATGCCAATAAATACTTTGTAAAATGTCACTTTTCAACAATGAATTGCTTTCTGTTTGCAATGGCGCAAATTGGGGGAAAAGTGACGTTGGAGAAAATAATTATAATTTATTCGTGCCTGCTACCGGGCAACCCGATGAAAATGTAGGGCAAGATAGCCACGTCCAGATGGGTCTTTTTTAGTTGACAGTATAGCCCAGAGAGCAAATTTGTTACCCGCTGGCCAGTGGTGCAAACAAACAACAAAAAACAAACAAACAAATGACCCGCTTTGCAAGAATCGCATGTGATAGATATAAAGCGAAAATGAGAAATAATTCGACAGATATCCAGCGAATTTGTTATCTGGCATGGCTTGGACAAATTATCTGGCGAAATTTCAAAGGAACTTGAGGTCGTAAAAAAGACGATTACCTGTAGTGATTATTTGGCCCAACACCAGGTATACTGTAATAAGCCGCGCAATAGTTTTCAAAAGAGCCGTAAAATCTAGTTCAGCCCGACAGAAAATCTAATTCAGAGCAAACTCAGAAAATTTAATGGGCTCTTTGCTACACCTTGGTTCAAATGGCAAAATCAATTATATTTTCAGGAATCGCTAATAGACTTTTTCCTAGAACTGAGCTGCCAGCACAGATTTGAATGATTAAGTTCTCTATTGTTGACTAGTCGTATAAATCCTTTTCCTTTAACTCTGAGATTTTTGAAATCAGAACTGTCATGAAAATCAAACCATCAATAACAAGCTCAGAAATTGACTGCAACACTTCTATCTAACTTAGCTCAGGGGCGCAATTAAAGGGGGGGGGGTGCGACCCAAAGAATCCCCCCTTATTATTATTTTGAGATATTCATTTTTGGCTAATTGACCCTAACATTTTTCTAAAGGAGCTTTTGGCGCCAATTTATACTAATTTTGAGGGAATAGCGTGCGCCGTAAAAACGTGATTTTTTGGTCGACATTTCTAAGAAAAAACCTCAAAATGCCTTTTTTCCGTCACAGAATTTTTTGTCAAACTGGCGTCTTTGTATTGATTTGGCAGATCTCAGAAAATCAACTTGGTCGACCCAAAAAAAAGTCGAATTTTTTCGAATTTTTTTTTTAATTCCGCTCCCCTAGTTCCGCCCCTGATTTAGCTGGTAAATGAACTTTTATGAAAAATTCCTCAGTTAACCTATAAAAAACAATTTCCGAAGAGGTCTTCAAAACATCATTGTTGAAACTGATCATTCAATAAATAAAAATTAGTCCAATTCTCGTTGTGACGGCTGTCTAGCTTCTTGTTATTGGACTATTCGCTAGTCTGTGTTGAATAATATATTTATGTGAAGTGAATAGTTAAACTTAGATGATCAAGGTCGGGACAGATCTCCCGAAATTGATAATGTGTAAAAGTCGATTTCTGTCACTCTCTCACGATTGTTGAAAGATTGCAGTTATCAACATCTTGAATTTACGTAGCCATTCCAAAATCAATTGAACTCAACTTTCTTATTTTAATTTTAGTTTAATTAATAATTTTGTAGCAGGTCCCGGGTTGACCTCCATGCACAAAAAAAACTCATCATACAATTCCAAACAACAAATGTGTGGAAAAACGCTTGTCATACAATTTTCATAGAATTTCTGAAAATGGTTGAAAAAAGACATAAACTAATTTCTGCGGCTGTTTGATTCTATAAAACAATCTGCGAATAAAAAAACCAGGTTTTTAATTTTGAAAAAATGCTTATCACACAATTCCCATATATAGAAATTTTATGACAAGCATTTTTTTGTTAGCGACACAAAAATTTTTTGTAAATTTGAAATTGCCCCAAAAAAATTTTTGTTAATTTTTCAACCGCAAATCGAACTTTCTACGCAAACAAACATAATCCAAGAAAAAATTTTGCATGCAATAATTGATTTGTTGCATAACGTAGTCCTGGATACACAAAGGTTGGATCTTTTCCGTTTGGCTATATAACTTTTTTCAAAAACGCTGAAAACTCCTACTTTTTTGTATGGCATGTTTATGTATGCCTTAATCAAGGTATGGTATATTAAAAACTCAAATATTAAAATGATCATCGTTGAAAAGTGTTGCCAAAAATCAAAAATTTCGTTATATCATTTGTGCAAGACAGCTCTAAGACAATTCAGGTCGTTTTTTATTCATTGCAAATGCAAAACCTTCCAACCTTTGGTGCTTCGAGTAAACCAAGATTTTTTCACTTGTGTTCAGTTACAAGCGCAACCCAAAATCTTTCAGAAATTAAATTTAGAAACGAAAAACCAAATTTTTGGATTATGGAAAAACACCTATTGTACATTTTTCATGTGTGGAAAAAAGCTTATCATAGAGATTTCATAAAATTTTCGGTACGTATGGAATTGTATTAAATTGTATGGCAAGAAGTTTCCCATGTATGGAAATTTGTATGATAAGAAGTTTGGTGAACCCGGGTAACTATGTCACACTCGTGTCCAAAAATACTTGAATAAATGGCCTGAATAAACGGTCTTGAGGTTCGCTAAACAAAAAAGAGCTTCGCTAAACGAAATAAACAGTCTGGAATGTGGGGAGATAATACAAATGGACGACTCTTCTCGATGGGCCTATTAAGGCCTACTGATAGCTCCTCTGCGATTCGCAGGAATCACATGAAAAAAAAGGTATTTACAGTTTTTTCTGGATAGATAACATTTGTACAATTCAAAAAGCTTGCCACTATCTGTTTTTTGTGTCGAATCGAAAGGGCAAAAAAAACTATTTACAATTAAACCGATTAGCATGCGCAATTCGATAATTTCCTTTTTCATTATTTCAAAGCCACATTTGATTTTAAACGCGTACTTTGTTTTAAAGGCTGCATTGTCAAGCGAACAGTCCTAGTGCAAAAGTTTGATCCATCGACATGAAAAAAGATTTAATTGAAACAAGACTACTCGTATCAGGGCGAAGCCCTGAATGTTCCGACTGCCTATTAAGGTTTATGGAGCAGTAATAGCATTAAAAAATTAAAACTAGTAAAACAAAATGAATTTTTTTTTTCTAAAATTTGAAATTTTTTATCAAAATCATCCACCCACAAGCCATTTAAAGTACAAAAGGATAGATTTCGCTATTTGTAACAAATCAATTATGGCAAATAAGCTTCGTTAAACCAATTTGGAACGATATCTAAGACGGATTAACTCTCCGCTTACACGTTAATAGCGCGAAAACATCGCAAGCTAATTGTACCAAATTGGCCAAAATGGCAATCTTTAAACCCCAATAACTTGACGAAAAATCATCACAGGTGAAGTATCTTTTTCAAATTTGAGCTCAGGACAACAATACCTTTCGAATGATATAAAAAAAATCCGTCAAAAATGGCTAGTTAAAAAGTCGAAATTTGTCTGAAGAAAAAAAAACCCACCCCGAGCACAAATATTCCGTTACTTTCGTATCGAAAGTCGGAACAATTATAAGTTATGTAAACTTCTTATGCGGCGGTCACTGTTTGTTGCGAGTCATTACAAGCTCGATCTGCGGCAGGGTACTATTTACGCAGAGTTCGGCTCAAACACAGACGTGTTGGATAAACGAAGTTTTTGCTTCTTCGTTTTGTAGGTGGTTGCTCGTCAGTTTTTATATGCCGAATAAGCTGCGCATGCTAACCGGTACAAACGCTAAGAAGCAGCCAGGTCCCCAGAAAAAAACGTTCAACGCATCAAACAAAACTGTTGTATTCAAAAAACTCCTTGGCGATGCATTTTGTGACTAGTTTCAATTTTCTTGCAATTTTTGTGCTGATACAACTAACAAGCATTTTAAGCTCCAATAGGTATAACTGGTTTAGTAGGAATAAAAATTAGACGGTTTAAGCGCAAGAAATAACAGCCCTCAAGTAGGCATTTTCGGAGGAAGAAGCTGGTTTTAACTATATTTGGATAAATTATATTCGAAAGCGCAAGAACAACTAAGCAGCACTCAAGTAGTTCGTCTCAAGCCGTTGACACGAAAAAAAAACACTCTAATTGGAATAATCAATATTTTATTGATAAAACAACTTGACTAAATAATTGAAATCTGAATTATCGGTTTTCATTATTTCAGCGACACGGTATTTTTTCGGCGCAGTACAATCTTTATTTTTCAGAATTATGACGCCGAGCTCGGTTGATTAGAGAGAAATCTAGATTAAATTAATAGTCTGTGGAGTTCTGCTGCAAATTCTTACATGTAATTAAATTTAAAAATTGAACCATGGACCTGAGAAAAAATGTCTGAGGAATTGAAGTTAATTTCTGTGCTCTGTTGAAGCCAAAATTGGGGCCTAATCAACTGTTAGAAAACGCTCTTTGTCTTTTCTTAATGAACACTAGAGGAAAAAAGAAGAGAAAAGAAAAAACAAAGAGGAGCAAAAAGCTTTTCAATGCAATGCAAACATATAATTTTCGAAAAAATTTTTGCGATTGCATTATGATTGTTTTGAAAAAAAATTTGTGAGAATGAATAACAAGTGCTTCATATGTGTTGAAACTAGAATTTTAAAAACAACACAAATGTCAATCTGTTTACCCAGAAAACAGGTGCGCATCTATGATTTTCTCGACTGGGGGTGGATTTTCAAAAAATTTTCTAACATTTTGTCCATCTTTTTTTAAGTCGACCAAGTTGATTTTCCTAGCACACTCAGAAAACTGTAAAAACCCTAGTTTGACAAAAAAAAGTTTGCGTCTGAGGCAAACGTTTGAAAAACGGGCCAAAAAAATCAGTTTTCTGGAAACATTTGTCTGAAAATGTCGTACAGCACATACTGCATCTGCAGTAACAATGTTAACCTCGCTGCACACTTACCTTGGGACGCATATCGGTATCTATAATTATATATATTGTTACTAAACTTAAGTCAAAGTCATTCAGTGTTGATCACTGAGTAGACTTTAGTTTTACGTTAGCTCTGCGTACAATGGTACGACAAAGTGAGCTGGTTCACAGAACCGTCTATTGATTGAGAAAACAAAGTTTCGGATTTAAATTAACTCTTGAAACTATATCACTTTCAATTGAGCTTACAGCATTTCATTACCTTATCACAGCCAGCAGGAATCATTTCACAGGATAACAGAATGGACATGGGTATTCCAGTGTTCTGGACATCAGCTAGTTCGGATCCACCGTGGAAATTTAAAATTCGGTTGGACCAATTTATGTTTGCAGTGACGGTGAAAAAAAATGTGAATATTGAGATATTACTAGAAGAACCAAAAGAAATCATTGATGAGCCAATGCCTCGCCCAGAAACTCCGGGAGCAACCGAATATGCACAGGCAGTAACGGACCGGGAAGCGAGAGATAGACTAAGAAGAGACAAAGTAATACTCGAAAACCAAGAAAGAAGGGAACGCGGACCCAAAGTCGGATATAATGTGTTCTACAATGAAGTCCGAAAACGACTTAAGTCTCGTTTATTCCTGGCGCTAGGCACAGAAGTGGAAAAAATTCGTGCAGAAAATTTCACATATTGAAATATCAAAACTGGAGTTCAGAGACATGGTGAGATTGGCTAAGGTATCATTTGAAAAAACGAAAAACAACACGTATGAGCGATATAGATTATTCAGCAGAGCACAAGAATCCGGAGAGACCTTGGAGTCTTTTCATGTGGCACTAACTGCACAAGCAGCCACGGCCGAATTGGGTGGATTGGAAGAAGAACTGGTCCGAGATCTATTCATATCCCGATTGAAAAGTTTTGCATTGCAAGATATATTGACATTCAAAACATTCGCACCAGATGAAGTTCTCAAACGAGCTATCAAATTTTAACAAAAATTCTGCCCATTGATCAAAAATTCTGCCCAGTGGGGGACCACAGGGGATGTGGTCTGGTCGAACGAACCATACAAACCATCAAACGAAGACTGGGACTTCTGTTATTGGACGAAAATGTAAGATCAATAAAACTTGCTCCTAGCACGATAATTCGAGATCTTAGATGTAGCAAACAAAAAACGATCAACTGCTCCCCATTCGAAGCTCATTTTGGACGACTTCCAAAAACTGAGCTCAAAATCTTAAGGGATAAGTTCATTAAAAACTTTGATCGTTTAGATAAGGAACACCTGGAGCGCTCAGCCCTCACTGCTTCACAACTAAAAAGACAGATAGATCAGTCAAGGGATAGCGTCAAAATTGTGAGAAAAGGGCAAAGCAGCAGAGGACAGACACCGGGCTAAAGCCCTAAAGACATTGCTCGAAGCAAATGCTCGATGGAATACGACCCGGAGGGACATGTCAGCTAAGGATATAAAGCGGATAAACGACGCGACGAGCACAATTAACCCATATTTAAGAAAAGAGCTCCTATACTCGTGGGAATACGGTTTCATCGAGGACAAGCCAGAAGAGGAAGGCCAAAGATCACCAAATCTACTGAGGAAAGATGAAAGCAGGAAGAGCGGGAAGGTTTTAACGAATCCTTTAAAGCGGAAAGTTCAATCGGAAGCTCCACACACAGTAAAAACAGCGGCGGGGGCAATCTTTAAAAAGAGCGATATCGCCGAATCAAAAAATGACACCGGTGACCTCAGAGACAAAAGCCAAAAAAAAGTTCAATCAAGAAGAAGCCCTCATGGAAACGAACCCAAATCAAGAACAAGGAAAAAAGACGGCGGAACAAAAAAAACAAACAGCGAGTCAGAAGAAAAGCCTGAAATCCAGGAGAGATCGGAAATGGAGAATACAGCGGCGCTATACCAAGATAGCCAACAGAATGTAACATCTAAAGACATAGAGGTAAATGGATGGCTGAACTTTGCAATAAAGAGGGCCAAACCCAACAATGCTGATCCAGTGTTGGGAAACGCGAGTAGCTCGGAACCAAAAGGAGTCAGAAAAAAGGACAAAAAGCGAACTTGTCAAGGGGCGAGAAAACAAAAAGCTGCAGCAGCAGTAAGTCAGAAAAACAAAACAGACGAACATGAGGAAACAAACAAACTGTCAACTACGGCGAAAGCTTATACGGTGAACACGTCCACCCCAAGGAAGGAGATGAAAGTTTAGAGCAAAGAAATAGCTCGAATGACATCAGCGGAAAAAATACTGGAAACATTCCATAGCCGCGACCTAATCCCAGAGGACTGGAATCTGTTAGCCGACCAGGTCCTGACAAGAGGAGTGCAGAGGGCTGCAGAAAATGTTTTGAAAACTATGGACACGAGCGGCGATGAAGACAACAACGCAGCCCAAGGATTCTCAGACGAATCAGGCGAAAGCGACGTAACTGTGAGACGCAGTGGAAGGCAGACAAAAAACAAAGGTCCCAGTCGATATGGAAATCCTGTCAAACATTCAGTCAAACTCATTACTACACAGCAGGATATCGCAGATCTCAATAAGGCGGCGCTGGAGGCGTACAGGATTAAACTGGCAACGTTTAAAACTGATGTAAACAAGCCGGTGGAGACGAAACTAGGATTGCTTGAAACATCTTTTTCATCGAAAGTTTGGAATCGAGGCACTGAACCTTGCAAAAACCTGGAATGCTGCATGGCGGGTCCCCCTAAACTTTGATGACAATTTGGTAGAGGAACAAAATAGACCAGAGGAAAAATGAAACGCGAGGGTTCCTGCAGAAGATCAAAAATCTGTTCAAAACTGATTAAAACTGAGTACTAAAACTCATGGTTATTTTAAATTTTATAAGTATACAATAAAAAATTTAGTTATCCCAAGGGGAGTGTGGTACTAAATTTTAGGGTGTTTTGGTCTCCGATCGATGTCATAAAATAATACCAAAGGGGACCTTTTGGTTTGAGAGAGAGTCAAATCTCTGAGGGGAACCACCTGCCGACCCAAAGGGTCCCCCTTTGTACTATTTTGAGATATCCATTTTTGGAAACCCCAAGTTTTAGGAGGGGTCAGCGCGCGCCGAAAGAACGCAACTTCTTGGTGAAAACTTCCCAAAAATGCCAAAAAACGTCTTCAAGGTTCTTTCAGGGTCTTTGTAGTGCTTGGGGAAAGCTCGGAAAACCATTTTGATCTACCTAAAAAATTTTCGACGGTACTTTTAAGGACATCTATTTTATCGCAAAAAAATTGTACAAGCAACATCTTCCGTTTTCCATGAGATCAATATAATAGGCACTGATCAACAAAAATAGGCTACTGATTCAACAACCACTCGCATGGAATTGGAAAAACAAGGTAGATTTTCATGAGATCAATATCTGTTTTCAACAAAAATAGGCTACTGATTCAACAACCACTCGCATGGAATTGGAAAAACAAGGTAGATTTTTGACGCACAAAATGTACTTTATGATAAAAAGATGTATCTTTTTTAGAATTGGAGCCCTAAGAAACAAAACTGCTCGTATCAGGGCGAAGACTCTAATGTTCCAATTGCCTTTTGGAATAGAGTAATAAAATTTTAAAACAATTTTTCTGTTCATTGGTTTTTCAGTACCTCTTTATAGAAAATCATACTCTTCAATTTTTGCTCTCGCCCTCCTTTAATTTTTTCATAGGTATATTTCTTCAGTTTTCACATCGAACACAGTTCATCATTTCATCATTCTGCAAATCTGCGCGTTGTTTTGTTAAATTTTTTTTATTCCAGTCATTCTCACAAAAAGAACTGGTTTTAGACCACCTGCCAAGACACACCGATTTGTAGTAGATTGTGGTCGAAACAATCTGTGTCAATCAAAACCGCTACTCCTGTATAAAGTTGCTAATATTTTATGAATTCAATTTTGCGTTTTTTAAATCACTAAATAAATTTTGCTCTGGTGATTATGACTCTTGTATATATCGTTTTTTTTGTCTTTGTTTCCTTTTTTGTGTAAACCTATTTGTAAACAAAAATCATAAAAAAACTTGTTTCTCTGTTTCTTTTTGATTGGCTTGATTTCAGAGCATAATGAAAACATAAGGAAAGATTTCACATGATGGAAGCAGATCTAACCAACAAAACAAAAACAACTGGAATAAAAACTAGAACAATGACTAATCAAACTGAATTTTTTTAAAAAAAAACTTACTCATAATACCGGAACAACAACATTTAACTACTATTCAACTAAGAAGATGAATTAATTTCTCATCGTAGTAATTATACAGTGCTGATTTAAATTATCCGGACAAAAGGAACAAAACTTGAAATTCAAACACATTTTTTCTCAACTTGGGTTAACATCAGATAAAAAGAGAAGAGACCAAAAATTGCTGAGAATTTTATCAAATTTTTTGGGTGCAATTTTGTCTTCGAAATTCTCAACCAAAATGTTGCCCCAAAAATGGGTCATTTTGGTTTTGCTCGATCAATCAAGAGTTAAGCTGATACTACTTTGTTTATTGACAAAAATATATATATCACACAGCTCAACAAATTTTTAGAAGGGTTAAATCCAAAAACCTGTGTAAGAGAAAATATTTTTGCTTGATAGTCAAGGTATGTGATTTCACTATATAAAAACCAAAATCTTTGCTTAAAAACAAATTTTCAACATTTTACGCAAAATTTTGGAGATTAAACTTTTTTGGAACTTTTGTTGGGCTGTGTAAAAGGCTTCTTGTGATGTATATTTTTTATCAATTAACAAAGTAGTTTCAGCGTAATTTTTGAATAATCGAACAAAACCAAAATGTCCCATTTTTGGGGTAAAATTTGGATTGAGAATTTCGAAGAAAAAATTTCATCATATTAATTCTGATGAAATTCTAAGCTACTTTTGTTCTCTTCGATTTTTGTCAAAGTTAACCCAATTTGAGTAAAACGTGTTTGAAAGTTCAAGCTTTTTTCCTTTTGTCCGGATAATTTAAATCAGCACTGTACACTAATGAACATATCAAATATGAGTAACTATGAGAAAACAGCTGACGAACCCATATGGGTTGCTGGGTTCTACTCTGAATTTAAAGACGCAGGTGACAATCCAAACGAATTTTCAATGTTGTAGAAAAACATTAAACTTATATTATCATCATAATAACAATCATAATAAAATAACTAATGAAAGAGTTTAAAAAGACAAAAAAAAACTTCGCCAAAGATGAATATGACCTGTCTATTGCAGAAGTGCAAATTGTTGCGAATGGCTACCTAAATAAAGGCATCATTAAAAATGAAGGTACCACAAAAATCACTAAAAACCGAAAATAAAACTTGATTTAAAGGAAAGAATAATTCTGAAACGCGCTTTTCGTAGCCCTTTAAGCCGATATTTGGAATCAAATGGATTTTTTCCTTCATGAGTTTTCATTAAAACTTGAAAAAAATATCATCTATTTAGATCCCTAAACCAGAAATTAGCGCATGCATTTCAGTTAGATAACTATTTTTTTGACAAGATAGCAAACTGTTTCAGGTGCGTTTAAATTAACAAAATGTTGTTTAAATAAAAAGCGGAACAACAGAAGTCTGGCAATTATTTAAGTCAAACCGTCTTTTCTCTATAAGATGATTTGACTAATTCTAGGAGGTGTCTAAGATTGGTTTTCATGAATCATTGCGTGCATACCTGACAGGAGACTGCCGCCAAAACTACTAAACTGGCCATAGTTTCGGGACTCCAAATGTATGGTCGACGACTTCTCTTGTATGTCACCTGCCGATAGGAAATTGTTAAGCTGTTGGATGTTGTTATATAATTAAACTGATGGTAGTTGGGTTCAATTTTTGTAGAAGAAAGTATCGCAAAAGCGTTGCTTAGATTTCCATGACTAAATTCTTTCAAATGGCCCATAACTTGGCCTCATTATAAGTAATCAAGATTTATTTTATTTTTTGGAATAATAATCAAAGTTTCAGTTCTAAAGGAAATAAACGGAAGTAGCCATTGTTTAAGGTAAAATAAGATAATTTTTCAGAGTTTTAACTCAACCATCAATGATATGTTCTGGTTAAATTCTGATTCAAAATGTCAGAAAAAAATCAAAGCAAGCGAATTACCAGTAGTTTTTTTTACAAGAAAGTGAAAGTCTGGAACAATAAATTAGCGTTTAAACTTTGTTATTATCAATTAAGAAAATATTGGTACGTTTTTGGAAAAAAATTTCAAAAATTGTTTAACCATTTTTTTAAAATTAATTTGAGAAGGGTTTCAGTTATTCAAATCTATAATAGTTAAGCTAAGATAAAGCAGCTAAAAGTTAGAGAAATTAATGATTTATCGAAAAAATTTAGATTGGTGCTTTTATGATTCTAATAGTTGTTTAGAAGAAGAATGAAAATTTTTCCTCTCTGCCTTTTCACCTATATTGCCATTAAAAGGGGGGTTAATTTTTAGAATTTCGCTTTTAACTGGGTGTAAATTCCGGAATAAAGAAAAAAGCAAGTAAATAAGAATCTCTGTCTGTAGAGCATTTTGTGAGATATTTCATTACATTTTTGTATCAATTAACTGACATTTAGCTTCTTAGTTTTCCCAAGAGGGTAAAAACTTTTGGGTCGTCAGGCAGAGATTATGTTCAGAGATGGTAATGCATATCTTAATTTTTTAAAGAATTGGTTCAAATTGTAAGAAGTAAATTATGGAATAAATAACATTCGATTGTCTGTTTTTTTGTCAAAAAACTCTTCGTTGAAATTGGGTAAACAAGCAAATCGAATGAACTGATTTATTTGTAAAGTGAATTTGCTCTCCAGCGTAATTTAATTTGCAATGGAGTTAATGGAAATTTAACTTATTGGGTCATTCGAGTAGTTTAAATTAGGAAATCTGTTTTATAAGTTCAAACGCTGGGCTATTTTCTATCCATCAGAAAAGAAGGCCTTTGCAAGATTTGGTGTTTAGTGACGGTAGTGCATCTGAAATAGAACTTCTGTTTCAATTAGGCACATAATTTGTTTAAATCTCGAGACATGGCTACAAAAAGAAAACTAGAGTTAAAGCTCAAGTGCTGATTTTGCAAAATCCTCCAGGGATTTTTAACTTGAAGATTTTTTTGTGGCCTCTGCCAAAAATTCTTCTCGATAATCAAATTGAAGTACGCCAGAACTGAAATTTAGCAAATCTGCTTGAAAATTTGGCAACTTCACATCGAAAGCTTTTTCTCACTAAAAAAATAGTAGGCATAATTTAAAATCGATTCGGCTTCGAAATCTGACCAAACAAAAAATGTGATAGTAAAAATAAATGAACCGCTAAGTTTTATTTAAAGCAATCCGCTGTTTTATTTTTTACTGACAGATTTATAAAAACAAAGCCAGTGGCTCAGAAAAGATGATTTTCCTTTTTTCGTCAGTTTTTAAATCTTCCAATCATAAATTACTTGAATGACGTAATAGTTTTTTGATTACTGCAGAAGAAAATTGACAGTATAGAGGCGGATCAAGAAAATTCTTCACATAAATGAGCAATCCAGAATTATTAATTTTCTTTCAAAAATTGTCAGTTAATGACACTTTGGTTGGCAAGGGGTTCGAATCCCTGAGGTGCAAGGCGTTGCAATTGCTACCAACAAAAATTTATGCTATTATTATGCTACAAACAAAAAATTTTGCTGGTACCCTAGTCCACATACATGCACACACAAATTCTCAAAAAAAATCTTCATTTTGCTTGCATTTGGTCAGCAAAAACATTTTGTTTTTCTCCACGGAGGTCTTATTTGTTCTGGAAATAGTGTTGTATAATTTATAAAATCTTGAAGTCACCATTTGGACACCAACATAATTTTCAAAAAAAACCCGTGGATCAAGAAAAACGGGTGATATGCTACAATAGGTGGTAATTTTAAGTATAGTGCATGCCCGGGGTGACCTCCATAAACCGAAAATGCTAATCATACAATTTCATACACTTAGTCTATGGAAAAATGCTAGTCATATAAACTTCATACATTTTTGCAAAATGAGTTTAATCGAATTTCAAAGGTATTTTATTGTTGTTTTGGTATCGAAATTGGTATCTCTTCATTAAAAAAAGGGACAAAATGGTATGAAAAAAACTCTAATCATACAATTTCCATATATGAAAATTGTATGGCTAGCATTTAAAAAAAATTTTTTTTTGAAAAAAACGCTTTGAACAATCAATTTGACTGCAGGCAAAACATTTAGGCGTTTTTTGGGCTGCTACAACTGAAACTTTGACTTTTTTTATTTTCGTTTTTTGAAATAAAAAACACTAGTCATACAATTTCCATATATGAAAATTGTATGACTAGCGTTTTTTAGAAATAAAAACCAAATTTGACAAAAGAATCCAAAATTTCCAGATCGTAGATAGGTAAATCAGCACATCAATTTGATGAACTTGACGTGAACTTCTTGCAGTGACTCGTTTGTTTAAAATAGATTTTGTCAAACATCAAAAGGTGTTGTTGTCCTGAGCTCAAATTTGAAAAGATATTTTACCTGTGATCATTTTTTGTAAAGTTATGGGGGTTTAAAGATTGCCATTTTGGCAAATTTTGGACAATTAACGCGCGATATATTTTTTGCGGAGCTCTGTTTCGCCTTTGTGTTTTTACTAACTCGCTTTGCATTGGTCAAAAGAAGTTTTGAAGGTCATCAGAGGATTCGTATCTGAGAAGACCTAGTCGAGAGCAAGCCAATCGATGGCACCTAGAAACACGTTTTTGCACAGTTTTTACAGATAGGTAAATCAGCTTATCCAAAATTTCCAGATCGTAGATAGGTAAATCAGCACATCAATTTGATGAACTTGACGTGAACTGCTTGCAGTGACTCGTTTGCTTAAAATAGATTTTGTCAGACATCAAAAGGTGTTGTTGTCCTGAGCTCAAATTTGAAAAGATATTTTACCTGTGATCATTTTTTGTAAAGTTATGGGGGTTTAAAGATTGCCATTTTGGCAAATTTTGGGCAATTAACGCGCGATATATTTTTTGCGGAGCTCTGCTTCGCCTTTGTGTTTTTACTAACTCGCTTTGCATTGGTCAAAAGAAGTTTTGAAGGTCATCAGAGGATTCGTATCTGAGAAGACCTAGTCGAGAGTAAGCCAATCGATGGCACCTAGAAACACGTTTTTGCACAGTTTTTACCTTGTAAATCGGTACAATTTGGTGTTTCTGTGTGCCATAACTTGGTCAACTTCTGACTGCATCTTCTCATACATGATTTCAAAAGTGATCTCAAAAGTTGAAAATTCTCACGTGGGAATAATTTAGGATTTTTATGATGTTCGAATGTTTGTTGATGTTTAAATGTTTGTTTCAATTTTTCAACCTGAGTGTCAAATAAAAGTGTGTTTTATAGGGAACTCTTTTAGATGTTGATGTCAAATGTGATTGGAAGAGAAGAATTCCAGAAAATTGATGCCTCTGGTGGACTGTTTTTTGTTTTGGGTTACTCAGCTAGCTAACAAGTTTTTTTTTAATTTTTCTGAGGCAGTCCCTCCTGGTTTGGAGTCCCCCTAAAATAAGATTAAGAAATGCTCTGCTTTCTCAGTGTGTGAGGAGACTTGACTATGAGAAAACAAATTTTCTCTGGTTTTTTCTTCTCTCTTCAGAGACTGCTCGTCGTATGGGATGGGGATTAAAGTAGTTTTTTTGCCTCATTTTGCTGGATTTCTAATTGTTAAAAAATGCTAGTCATAAAATTTTCATATATGAAAAATTTCTAAATTTTCAATTTCCATATATGAAAAAAAGCTAGTCATACACTTTCCATATATGAAAAAATGCTAGCCATACAATTTACATATATGAAAAAATACTAATCATAGACTTTTCATGCAATTTTCTGTACGTATGGAATTGCATGGAAAGTGTATGACTAGCATTTTTCCATATATGGAAATTCTATGACTAGCATTTTTGGTCAACCCGGGTGCATTAAATTTGAGAACAAAATGCATGATATAGTCATTTCAATTTCAATCAATTGTACATGCTGCTAAAATAGTTTTTATAAATACATTACTCTGCCAGATAAAAAATTACTGAAAAACTCAAATGTTACTCTTCTTTTGCCAAAAAATTTGGCTTCTGAAAAAATTTGTAAATACAGTGCGAAGTATAACAAAAAGTGATCCAGCTATTTAACTTAAAATTACCACCTATTGTAATATATCACCGAAAAACGGGCTTACTTTTTTTTGGTTTTTCAGCCTGATTCTCACGGCAGACTTAGTAATACGCTTTATGCTTTAAGTCTGGTCCTGCTTTTTTCTAGAAAATTTTAGCTATTTTTTCTTTTATTTTGCTAGCTTCTTAATCTTTTTGATTTTATTCCTTGCTTAGGAAAACAACAGAAAGTGTAGGGATGGAAAACCATTTTTTTTTCAGGTTGGAAATTCTTTGCAAAATTTAAATTTCTCGAAATTATTGTCGACCACGATCAAATTATTTTCCAAGCTCACCAAAAACACCCTAGGAACCCTATTTTGACAACAATGTCTCGCTGCATGCAAGTTTTTGAAAAAGAAAGTTCAATAGGCGCATTTTAGGAACTTTTCGTAGGGTTTTGCGCTCACACTCAAAACTAATATATATTGGTGCCAAAAGCTCCTTTAGAAAAATCTAATTGTCGATCAGCCGAAAATTCCTGTCGCAAAATAGTACTAAATGATTCGGTTTGAAAATAGTACTAAATTTTTTAATTTTTTGTCACACAAATATGACAAGTTTAAAATTGAACTTGAAATTTGAATTGAATACAATAAAATTTTAAATGTTGCTAGGCAAAGATATTTTACAGTTTCCCATGTATTTATTATCTTTTAGCTGATAGAATTCAGAGATGCGGAGTATGTAAATAGCTCTTTTTTTCAATTAATATGCAAAAATTTGGAGGTCAAGTCTCGACCTCGAAAGTATGTCAACCTTAATTTGTAAAAAAAACTTTTAAATACAAAATTAGAAAACTACTTACCTTTGGCGGTAATATGCAATGAGGGAAAACCCCCTGCTAATAAATCGAACTCATCATAACTGATTAAAGGCAACAAAATCGGTGACTCGAAACGGAGCCATGATAAACGTGGAGACAATTCGAACAAACAAATTGAACTCCATCATGAATTCATGAATGCGACGGGTGAAATTGGTATTAAAAATGAAGGTAGAGAAATGAAAAATTGTGTATTTTTTTTCGGTCACTGCAAGGCGGCAGGCGGTGCAGTAAATTGCCACCAAATTTAGTAGCCCATTAAAAGGCGGGGATTTTCTGTGCGCTAAGCTGGCCTTTAATTTTTAAGCCACTGTTTTGGGGCTGAAAAAAACGGGGACTGTGACTTTTTACACTGTCGATAGCCGCCTATAATTTCCGTTTTATTTTCCCCATAAATTATCAACTGCTGATTCTCCCGTCATTCCCTGCAAATACAAAATATTGTCATTTTTGAGGCCAAGATTACGTAATATAAGTTGCGCTAGCCTCAATGACATAATACTTGACCATCTTTTTGGAGGCGGACGTGATTCAAAAGGCTGAATTTTTTGGATATTCGTTGGAAAATAGGATAAGAGGGCGCGAAGGTTAAGGAGGAGCCTCATTTTTGCCCAACTTCACACCCGAATGGTCAGTGTACCGAAAAACCAATCGGGCTCATTGGACCGAATGAACAAAGCCGAAAAATTTTATTTTTCAAAAAATTTTCTATATTAGTTTTTTTTCATGTAGGGGAGCGGCGGATAAGTGATTATGTCTCCGCCTCTCAATCGAAGGGTCGGATGTTCGAGGCCCACCATGATCCGTGCTCGTTGCTTAAGGGAGAGGCAAAAATACCCAGCCTGTAATAAAATTGCATGTAGTTTTTAAGCAGGGTGCAACAGCGGTTCTTCGTGAAGAGCTGAACAGCTCGTATGTTGGTCCTTTCCCTTGTGGATAAACGTTCTTACTATGCAGCTTTGATGTTCCGACAAACGAGGAGTTTGAAAGGTCCATGGGTTAATGGTTAATAGTAGTTTTTCCGGCTTAGTTGCTGTTCGGTTTAAATGACCGCAGTGACTCCGACATTTCAAATCTCCCAAAAATCGCCACCTTTTCGCACTTCTCAATTCTTTTCATATATCTTTTCAAAGCATAATTTTGTTGCAGAAAACAAATAAAAACAACAATAAAAAATATACCAGTTAAATTCCGCCTACTTTTAATTTTTTTCGTTCTTTTTTGTGACGAAAATGGGGCCGCTAGGGCTTTCGATGAAATAAATATTTTAACGATTTTTATTGGAAGATTCGAAAGCAGACAATAACATGAAAGTGAAAATTTGATGTGATTCCAATTTTTTTTTTCAAATAAGAGTGCCGGCGGTGCAAGTAGCAACGAATGTTCCGATCACAAATGTCATTTTTAACAGCAAAAATTAAAGTTTATTTTTTAAAATAAAATTTCTAAATTTTAATTTCTCGAAACTTTTTTCAAAAAAAAAATACTTTTTGAAAATGAGGTGGTGAGTCCACAAATTGTGATATGCCTTCACAACATATGTTAACAAACCATGCATCATTATATTGGACTTTTCTCTAAGTTTAAATCTGATGCAAAACATTCCAGCAAATTTTTCTCATCAAACACGACTGTCACTTGAAACGGTTTTAATAAGACCATTCACTTCACCCTCTGATTTTTGAGGTAGTTTAAACTCACCAAAAAAAAACTCGTGCTATGTCATAGCTCCTCAAAACTCTTTTGAAAATGGAAAAACAAGTCAACAAAATGAAAAACTATAGATCCAAAATCGCAGAAAACTTTAATGAAACTTTTTTTTTAAAATGTTATTCTACTTTGAAAATGTCTTTTTACTCTTCTACTGAAAATGTTTTCATCCAGTAACTTACCAGCTCTGTGTCCTTTAAAGGCTCTAGAAATTAACATAAAAATTGAAAAATGTAAGCTCTCTCGGGAATTATACGATTAAGGGCAATAATTATGCAATCAGAGAACTTCATTCTTATGTCTTCAAAGCCTAGTGGAGCCATTTTGTTGATAGTGTTAGAAAATTGAACTGTCCCCGAGTTCAAAATGGTCTGAAAAGAAGACAAGTTATCAAGCAGCCAAAAGAAAATAGACATCAACACTGATTTTACTTTTTCATTGTGCTAGTTGGATCCCAATAAAAGTTTGGATTCAAATTTTTTAAACATAACCTTAAGCTAACCTATAAGTATAAGTTGAAAAAATTTAAACCACAATATTTAAACTACAATTATCTTGAAATTACGGAACCATAAAACTGTATTTAACAACCTTTTGTTTGCAAGAATGATAATTTCCGTGGGTTTATTTTGAAGGGTTTTTAGAAGGAAATGGAAATTTTTCCACGTACTTACTAACAAAAAGTAATGGCAGATTCTCTATATTTCTAATTCAGGGCGCCGGTTCATGTAATTATGGAAAATGATTCCTCAGAAACTTTTTTTCAATAACTGAGTTTTTCACTCGAAAACAATTGAAAGTCAGATCAAAAAATAACAAAGAATATCTACAGATATCAAGCATGATTTATTTAAGACAGGGAATTCAGGTCCAAGAAAAGTCAGTAAAAAGTGAAACATAATCAGCTGAAAATGCGTAAAACGGATGGATTTTATGTAGTAGCGGATTTTAGGAGTAGGCGAAGTGGACTTCCTTCCGGGCTAAGGTGTTCGAATCATCATTTGAACGTAACGGTCGAACGATGTCCGGTTTTCATCGCAACTTAAGACGGCCGAACGAAGGCTATGGTTGAACAAAGACAAGTCGTGGGTCGACAACCGTCGCTTCTGCCGATCCAAAGGGTTCCACCTTTGGTATTCCCCTTTTACACTTTTCAACGCTTTCATGAAATATGCGTAACAACGACTTTATTAACTAAGCATAAGAATTTTATGCATATTTTATGCCGTATTGCGATAACTGGTGGGGACAAAAGACAAGTCTAAAAAAGAAAACTCGCAAAAAACTCACCGCCTCAGTTGTACCAACGTGTTGCGAGCTTGCCAACAGAGGTTAGGACTTTGTGCGCCTTCTTTAAACCGAAACTCTATAATTATAACATTATTTAAAAACTTTGAGAGCTTTCGTTTTCCTTAAATTTTCCAGTTATTTTTTTGCGAATCATTGCAAGTTTTTACGATAACATTTCAAGCTAGCGTATCATTCTAATCTTTTTTTTTAAAAAAAATTGGGCGCTTTAGAGTGGTTGAGAAACACTTTTTACTGAGAAACACACACACACACACACACACACACACCGATAAGCACGCCAATTTCTAATTACAAACACCATTGGACTGAACTCGGTGAATATTCAGGAAAGTGACATGAGGAAGGGGAGGAGAGGGGGTTAGGCTTAACGGAAAATAAAAAATTGGGTAGGTTCACAACTCGCGTTAGCCTTGAGTAAAACAGAAGTTTTCCAAATAAAAGGGTAGAGACTCTAATCCATTATAATCCATCATGGTGAACATTAATGGATTGTGTTTGTCTGAACACAATCAGATACAAGGACGAAAAAAACAAATTTTTCTTGTCTAAAATTGCAATAAGATTGGATTATAATGACCATGAGATCGAAGTTATTTTCCCATGCTAATCTATTTTTAATCACGAAAATCAGTCGCGGGAAACAACACTTTCATGTCATAAGAAAAATCAAATTTTGTCTTGAAGGCATTTCGAGACAAAATTTGAAGCCTCGTTTGTTCGACTTGTTTACCCAGGCCCAATTTACTAACTTAAAACACGAAACGAAGCATGATTTGACTTAAAACGTTTTTGGAAATTTTTTACTGAACTTTTTTTTCGGTGTACAGTGTTTTGACTGCATTTTTTTTGCAAAACAAAAACTCATTATTTTCCCGAACAGCTGTTTTTAGTTTTTTGTTTTGAATTTTTTTTCATTGATTTTTGTTCAATAAATGAAAACTTTGAGCTACTATTTTATTTCATATAAAACCAAACAATTTCCCTTCCTTTCATACTATATTTATAATGCAGTTATAGTACAGTCAATTTGAAACAAGGACAGCCCGTTGCTGTGCAAGTGGCACAGAATGTTTCGAGCACATTCAAAAATAACTATACAAAAGGTTTTTCTTTTTTTTGATGTATTTTCAATTCATGCGAACTTTAAACATGCCTAAAAACTATAGAAAAAAAACCGAGATAATGATTTTAGCATAATCAACAGCATCTTTTTTCCAAAATGAATCAGAAAAATGCAAAAAAAAACGTTGAAGAAAATTTTTTAAAGTTTTTCATTTGTTTACACGATATTTTTTTTCAAGATATTTTTATTGCCAAGGAATTGGTAGCTGTAACTTTCAAAACAAACTTTTTTTTGTAAAATCAAGTATTTGAGCTGAAAAGGCCAATTTCCAAATTACTCGATCCCTAAAGCACTCTTGAAATTAAACTAAAAACCATTTTCCCCGCTATTGTGGCAACATTTTTGAAATGCTTTAAAGTCGTTCCGATCACGACTTGAAGAAATTCAATAAGATATATCAGTCAATCGATTCCGTTGATTACTTTTGGTATCTGCTTTTGCGTGGAAAAAAAAGAAAAAACATAAAATACCCGAACACACAATTCTTCCGTTTTTTGGATGGTCGGAACCATGACTTCAGTGCGACCCACTCCACAAGTTCATGGGCAACTGACGGAGTATACCAAAAAATCCTAAAAAATTGTAGCAGAAAAAAAAGCAAAAACAAAAACTGAATTTAGAGTGAAGTTTGTATAAAGTCATATTTAAGCGATGCATTTTTTTCAATTTTTTTCAAGTGTGCTAGCGAAAAAGTTAAAACGAGAAATACTGCCACTCAGGGGAATCCTACTTGAAATGTTTCAAAGGTACTATTTGGGGCCATCTTTTCATCCCGGAAAGTTTTGATTTAATTTATATCATAAATCAATTCCACTTCCAAGCCAGTGCAACAAAAAAACAATTTGGTGTTATTTGAAACTTTCTGAAGATTTCCTCTAATTTTTAGTTTAAATGACCATGTTTAGCAAAAAGCAGCCAATTTGAATTTAAAATTTAGAAAACTCATAAAAAAGTTTTGAACGGATGATGGAAAAGAAAATTTTCTGGTTTCTTTGTTCTGATTAAGATTAGGTGGAAACAATTTTTGAAGTTTAGAAAAAAACTATCAACGATAAGGTAGCGATGTTTCATCGCCGAACAAAAATGTCTTTTAGCGCTCATTCATCAATGAAACGTCTCATCTTTGATAGTGAGTTATAATCTAAGAACTTTATTAAATGATTTATTATAAGCTTAGAATCTATCTAAGAAAGCTGAATCTTTGTTGAAACTGTTCATAAAAATTCATTCTCAATGAACTATCGATGACTTTCTGTGAACATTCAACTGGAGACGGCATACTATCGTCTTATAAAAGGAAGTGAAACAAGTTTCCACGGTGAAACGAGGTGTCAGTTTTTGTTGGACTTACTTTTACTGGAAACAAAAAACCAAAAAATAAAAAAATTGCATGTCAGTTTTTTATTCTTTTGTTTCCAAGATTTTTTATCTGGAACAATTTTTTGATGGTTGAAAAAATAAAATTGCGTACCTGAATTATGAGAAGCAAAAACCCTCGATTTGAAGTTACTATCCACACCCTGATGTTTGATAGCCACAGAGTTTGACCGTTTTTTCTCATAACGCTAATTTGTCGCTGTCCAAAAACGATTAGGATGTTTGAATGATGTAAATTATTAATGAATAAATCAAAAATAATTCATTTGAGTTTTCTGGCCAATTTTTGCAAATTCTGACCATAATGTGAATATAAAAAATCAAAAACTTAGTTTTTATTGATCTGTACAATCTAGCAGATGAATCTGCGTTTATGGTAATCTGCTGCATGAATAATTAAGGCATAGGTTGTGTGTGTGTTTGTGTGTGTGTTATAGATAATATGTGTCTGCTACCCATACTGTTCTTAAAAATAAACAAAAACTAGTTTTCATGAAAGATTCATTAATGAAATTCAAATAAAACAAATAAAACAGTTGTAACACAGAATGAAATTATATAGAAGAGGTCAATGCGAACGAGTGACCAAAAATACGCAAAAAAACGGAAACGAAAAAAACTGAGAGGAAAGAGAACTCAAAAGCAGTCCTAAAAGACATTAAATTAACTTTTTTTTTCTAAAAGACTAGAAGTTCTAAAGACCTTAGAGGTTATAAATTACACAAGGAATCAAACAAAAACGAATCGTCGATGATTTTTTTTAAAACCTGGCTAGCAGCGCTGCAAGTTGCACTGACGGTTTGATAGCTCCAGCCAGGCCCTATTTTTAAATGATAATTGTCAATTTTTTGATGAAACGATTTTTAAACAAAAAATAACATAACTTTTGATGAAACAGACAATTAAGTTAATTATTTAATTTTTCAGTCACAGCCCGTCAATTGACAAAAAACCAATTCAAATTGGTTTTTCAGAATTAATTTATTGGAAATGGAACCAATGAATTGAAAAATAATGTAAACTTCTTGTGAATTTCCTTAGCACGGTCAAAGCTTGAGTTATAAATTCCATCCCGGACAGTTTTTTGTTTAAAAATTTAAAACGGAAATATCTAACCATCTTCCTTCTTCAAGATTGTTAAGTAGATTGAATCAGTGAAAAAATTTACCAATTAGAATTTTTGCTAGAAAGCACTTTTGCTATTTTACTGCTTTTATTTATTGGGGTGTACATTTTGTAACAGATACCACAGGGGGATTTGTTATGTAGATCCAAACACTATTATATATCATTCAGAAAAAAATTGATTTTATCACAATCTTTCAAAAAAATATTATGGAATCCATCTTCAAAGAGCACTTCATTTTGAAGAGACAAACTTATGAGAACTTCTCAATTGAAAAGAAACTAATTGCAAATAAAAACATCCATTCTCAAAAACATCTATTCTCACAAAATTTCAAAACAAATCAAGTAATTCAAATAAGAGAGAAAAAACACAAATATTGTGAAGGGTCAATTGTTTTTTTTTTGTTCCGACAATTTGATAAATGAGCATGAATGTTGTATTCGGTTGTATTTTATTTTTTATTTTTTCTTCTAGTTTTCCACACAAAATCAAGTAAAAAAAACAATCATCGGAAAGAGTTGAGTGATTTACCAAAACGAAACTCTTTCATTCGAGTGATTCATTTCATAGTGATTTGGTCAATTTGAAAAAAGTTAAAGGTTTTCTCAATATAGAGAAAAACTGGTTTAAAAGTTTGATTTTGATTTCAATTTTGAGAGAAAAAGCGAGCAAGCAGGCTAGCAACAGCCTAATTATATTTAATTTAGGTTTTTAAACTTTAGCGTTAGGCAAATAAAACAAACTTTTGGAGTTTATAGAAACAAAATTTGTGTCAATTATGCTTTAAATAAATTTTACGCCGATTTTTTATCACACCACGCAGAAAAAACAGTAATTTGAAGAAAAAAAACTTTATGAATTGTTTGTGAGACCATGGTCGGAACATTCTGTGCTACTTGCACAGTAAACGGTTTTCCTTGTTTTATTTTGAATTTTTCCGAATACTTTTCTTTTGATCCAAAGTTTGGTTTTTAACAATTTTTGCTATTCTGTCGCAATTGAAAGTCAACGTGGATTAAGCGTTACATCTTATTCGAACTCTTGCAGACACCGGACTGACCACTCACACAGAAAACTCTGGCCATACAATTCCATGGAGCTTATGAAAAAACGCTAGTAATTAGTCATACACTTGAAGTAATACCTTGTTTTGAGGAAATATAAACCTTTGTGTTAAAATAAATCTTCAAAAATGAGCAAAAATTAGTTCAGTTAAAAAACTGTTCCAAATTTGACCAGATAAATGAGAGCAGACATTGACATTTGATTTTGTTTGAAAATTGACGAGCGTTTTGGCCTACTTTATAAGCCAAAACATATAAGTTTACCTCATCTTTTTTGGTACATGTTTTTACCTTTAACGTACCCAACTGCTCGTAATTTTCAAAAAAAAATCAATTATCAATGTCTGCTTTCATTTATCTGGTCGAATTCTATTATTATTTTTATTTTGATTGCAACCAAACATTTCGACTAGTTAAGGGTTTCACAAAACTTATAACGGTAAAAAACACTACTTGAATTTTCTGGCGCCAGACTGTAACATATCAGGCAAGTTTCTCATTTTAAGTTTTACCGACTACATGGCATCAGGTGCGGATCTAGGATTTTCTCGAAGGGGGGGGGTCGATTTTTCACTTTTTAGAAAATTATGACCAAAAATATGCGTTTTTTTGGCGCGCCCTCCTCCTTAAAGTAAGTATATATTGGCGCCTTTAGAAAATTTTTAGGGTCCGTCACCAATTTTGGATATCTCAAAATAGTACAAAGGGGGACCTTTGGGTCGGTAGGGGGTCGAATCCCTGAAAAATAAGGCGTCCGCCCTCCTCCTAAATCCGCCTCTGCATGGCATTCTGAACTATGAGTATCTATTATGGTTATCTTTTACTGTGTTTGCTCAATCACCAATTTTGGAAAAATTTTTCTCGGTCGCGTTTTTATGTCCGGTGATTGAATTAAGTTTAGCTGATCGAAATGGTGGCGTGGCACACATAAGTTTAATTTTTATTCCAAGTAAGAATTTTTCGATCAATATCAGTAACTGCTAGATTTTTAAAGTAGGAAAATCTTTTTTCGCTAATTAGAAAAACCGGCTGAATTCCAGGTGTTCGATATAACATTTTTTTAGAGAAAGTCAAACAGATAGCTTTTAATCCACCAAACTTTCTAAGACTAGTGGATAATAGCGAAAAAAAAGGATTTAAGTTTTTAATAATTAAATGACTATTAACCTCAACAAAAATTATGCTTGTCACATACTTTTAGGATAAAATCTTTTTCGATTTTTTTCCTAAATTTCCCTAAATTTTTGACAAGGTTGATTGCATCGCGTTGTTTAAAAGTATGGTGTCATAGTATCTAAATTAGTTCATCTTTCGAGTACAGTTTCATTCTAGTTGTTGCTATTTAATTTATCTATCTGTCTGGCGCTAACTAGTATTTAACCTTCGGAGTTGTCTGTCACCTTTGGTTGACCGCTTATTAATTGTCTCCGACTAACTTTCTAACTTACGGTTACTCAACTTATTGGATCAATTAACTTATCGAAACTGTACTTTCTCATGGCGCAGCCAACAGGCCAAAGTGGGGGGAAAAACTCACTGGGGATTACATCGTTTTGGCGCTCAACGTTCGCAGAGCCACCAATGCTATGGGAGTTTTGGCTTAACCGATTTCAATGGGGGATGGTGGCCAAATACAGTATTAACCCGAGGAACTTTTACTATGCCAGTACGTTAACAGCAGCGCAGGTTACTGCACTACCGGAGGAGGTAGACGGGAAAGGTCGAGTGACGTCGGAGCAAACTCTAATCTCGAACTTGTACTTGTGAGACCATGGTCGGAACATTCTGTGCTACTTGCACAGTAAACGGTTTTCCTTGTTTTATTTTGAATTTTTCCGAATACTTTTCTTTTGATCCAAAGTTTGGTTTTTAACAATTTTTGCTATTCTGTCGCAATTGAAAGTCAACGTGGATTAAGCGTTACATCATATTCGAACTCTTGCAGACACCGGACTGACCACTCACACAGAAAACTCTGGCCATACAATTCCATGGAGCTTATGAAAAAACGCTAGTAATTAGTCATACACTTGAAGTAATACCTTGTTTTGAGGAAATATAAACCTTTGTGTTAAAATAAATCTTCAAAAATGAGCAAAAATTAGTTCAGTTAAAAAACTGTTCCAAATTTGACCAGATAAATGAGAGCAGACATTGACATTCGATTTTGTTTGAAAATTGACGAGCGTTTTGGCCTACTTTATAAGCCAAAACATATAAGTTTACCTCATCTTTTTTGGTACATGTTTTTACCTTTAACGTACCCAACTGCTCGTAATTTTCAAAAAAAAAATCAATTATCATTTTGACAAGGTTGATTGCATCGCGTTGTTTAAAAGTATGGTGTCATAGTATCTAAATTAGTTCATCTTTCGAGTACAGTTTCATTCTAGTTGTTGCTATTTAATTTATCTATCTGTCTGGCGCTAACTAGTATTTAACCTTCGGAGTTGTCTGTCACCTTTGGTTGACCGCTTATTAATTGTCTCCGACTAACTTTCTAACTTACGGTTACTCAACTTATTGGATCAATTAACCTATCGAAACTGTACTTTCTCATGGCGCAGCCAACAGGCCAAAGTGGGGGGGAAAACTCACTGGGGATTACATCGTTTTGGCGCTCAACGTTCGCAGAGCCACCAATGCTATGGGAGTTTTGGCTTAACCGATTTCAATGGGGGATGGTGGCCAAATACAGTATTAACCCGAGGAACTTTTACTATGCCAGCACGTTAACAGCAGCGCAGGTTACTGCACTACCGGAGGAGGTAGACGGGAAAGGTCGAGTGACGTCGGAGCAAACTCTAATCTCGAACTTGTACTTTTGCCTGGGGGAGAAAGGACAGGGTGAATTGCATAAAGAGGAGGCCACATCTGGAATTATCTACAACCCCGTATTCTAGGGTATTAGATGCTATAGAAACGGAGTTTAAGAAAGAACGGAATAAAACCTATGAAACATTCCAATTATTGGCACGAAAAAAACACATTAGAGAATCCTTGGAACAGTTTCAGTCAGTGTTAAGCGGACGGGCCACCCAATGCACTTTTGGAACGTTGGAGACCAGAATTTTGCGGGATGTATTCAATGTGAACATGAATAATAGAGAGGCCCAGAACGAGCTATGCCGTTCGACAAAGACACCGTATTGCGTTGTCATACGAACGTGGATATAAGTATGCTAAATCATATGGATCGGCAACCGGGGGAGCAACAACCAGTGGCACCACCGGTGGAACTGGAGCGTTTTAAATAAAAACGGAACCGGTGGGGACAATCCGAGGAGGATATCGAAACAATAGACAGCGCAGCCGTGGATCGTTCAGAGGACGAGCAGAGATGAGAGGGGGAGCATCTAAAAGGTGCTATAATTGCGACCAACCCAATTTTACTCAGGAGCGTCTCACTAGATGTCCAGCCAAGAATGCGACTTGTAATTTCTGCCGAAAGACGTGACATTACGAGAGAACTTGTCGGGGAAAGCGGAATAACCTGGGAAGATCGGCGGTGGGATTAATCCAAAATCAGGAGGATGTGGATGCCAGTGAGATAAGCGACGCTGAGGATACCTATTTGCAATATGAGATTTCAGTCGGATGGGTTAATACACCGGAAAAGAGGCAACGATCGTGGGATTTGGACAGCTCAGGAGACTATGTAGTAATGGCTATCAAATCTCGGAGGGAAACTGAATTGAAAGTGGCCGGCGCTCGACTACCAATTAATATAAATGGTAGGCAAACGAACGTCTGGATAGATAGCAGATCACCGATCTCAAAATTCACAGTTGGAGAGCTGAAACGGACGTTGGGCATCGCTGGCGTAAATGTGAAGGCGCCAGCACCGGAGGACGACGAGTTCAGAGATCACGGAAACAATCCTTTACGGCTGCTAGGAATGATGAACGTATCATTGGAGACGAACGGATGGGTGACTAATGCGAACATCAAAGTAATAGGAGGAAACAGACCGTCGATTATTGGGAGAGAACTAATGCCAAATCTGGGATTGCAGATAGTGCAGAGAACACCGGAAGAGAAGGTGATGTCGGTCCAAGGAGAACAACCGGGGGCGGAAACAACAAGAGAGGACGACTCATTAGATCCCTGGCAGACTTATTTCAGTGAGCAATTTAACAATCGTTTTCATAGAGTCGGAAAAATTAAGAATTATAAGGTACACGCGGAATTTTTTGAAACGCTAACGCCGATTCAACAAAAAGGACGGAGAGTGCCGATCACATTGCAAGATAAGGTTGCACAGGAAATTAGTAAATTTTGCAGCAAGGGCACATCGAAAAACCGGAAGAATATTCGGATGAGTACTTTGTCTCTCCGATTGTAATAACAGTGAAAAAGGATGGATCAGTAAAATTAGCGCTAGAATCCAGGGAGCTAAGCAAACAAGTCCACAAGAATATATATCAACTGCCTGATATTGAAGAGCTCATGGATGCTGTAGGACAAACGATAGGCGAACGAAAACCAGGGGAAGTATACTTTTATACTTTTCTACAATGGACCTTACGCATGCGTAAGGTCAACTACCACTTAGTCCGAAAACAAGCGTCCAATGCAATTTTTTGCTTGTGGGAGGAAAATTATTGGGCACGTATCGTTTTTGAACGGGGTTTTACGGCCCACAACCATGCCAGCGGAATTCCAAAGAGTAATGGAAACAATCCTCTCGGAATTTCCACCGGGACACGCATTCATTGATGACATCTTGGTTGTCACCAAAGGCACTGAAAATTGAGCACATCTCGGCGGTCGAGAAAATTTTGCGGAAGTTAGATCGAGAAAATGTATCGCCTAAACTTACTAAATGCCAATTTGCGCGGAAAGAATGGGAATGGTTGGGGGCATAAAAGAACTTGCACCGGAATTACGCCGCTAATCCGAAAAACGGAACCGATCGAATCGTTAAAAGCACCTAAAACGGTGTCGCAGCTAAAATCTTTTATGGGCTCCATTCACAGCCTACACAAATACCTCCCAGCACTCGACGAATCGTCAGACTCGTTACGCCCTTTATTAAGCAGAAAAAATGAATATAATTGGATTAGTGAGTGTCAGATATCAATCGAGAATCTAAAAAATCAGGTGGCCAACATAGTGGAATTTTGGCATTTTGATATACACCGTGACACAAGAATTTTCTGTGACGCTAGTCATAACAGACTCGGTGCAGTTCTTGAATAACTAAATTCCGACGGCTGGAGGCCGATATCCTTCGCATCCCGGGATTTAAACGAGGCGGAGAAAAAATACTCTACAAACGAATTAGAGAAGCTTGCAGTTGTGTGTAGGGCGGGGTAATTCCGAAACTATGTGTTGGGGAGAAATTTTTTTAAACGTTACGGACCATAAAATTCTTGTATCGTTGCTAAATGGGGTACAACAAAAAGAACAAGACGATGTTTTGTAGATTAACCAGATGGTTAGATTGTCTTATACCGTTCGATTTTCAAGTGGAGCACAAAACCGGAGCAAAAACTGGTTTCACAGATTATCTATCGAGGCACCCATAGATAATTTACTCAAATTCAAGTATAACAATTCAACATTCAAAATCTAATCTAATTATGGAACAGAAGATCAGAAAATTATTGGAACGTTACCCCAGCATTAGTAGTAGCAATGAAATAGAGGAGATCGACCAGGATATGCAAGCAGTCACCACAGAAGTCCGGAGCACTAAGAGTAGCACCATTATTTCCATTCTTTCTGTTTATCCCGTCTAAACTTATCCACCGGTTAATCCGGAAAGTCGCGTTATGTCGGTTATTCCGAGAAATTGCAAAGTCGTTAGTAAACAAACCGCCCTTCTAAAACTGTTTAATCTTCGGTTTATCGAATCGCAGTATAGTTCAGATCCTCAACTCCAAGCAATCATTGAAATGATTAAGTGCAACGACCCATATTTACACACCAAAATTGCAGCATAAGTAAATGCTATGCCCAGTATACTCAGGATTTTCATGTGAAAGACGGATTCTTATGGGTGGATGAGAGACTAGTCATTCCAAACACCTTGCAAGCGGCGGTGAATAACAGATCGCACTATTATCACCATGGGAAATCGAGTATGTATGACGCGGCCAAAGACATCTGCTACCAGTACATGTTCCGCAGCTTAGCGACAATCGCAGAAAATTGTCAAGAATGCACATTAGCTGGTAAGAATATGAAAAACTTGTGTTCAAAGGGGATGTAGGGAGAGTACTTGAGCCCAAAGAACCAAATGAATTTGTGCAATTAGACTTTTGGGGGCCAATTAATTATTTAAAGGAATCCAAAAAGTATGTTCTGGTGGCCGTGGATCGGTTTTCTCTTTGGCCATCGGCTATAGTGTGTAATTCAAATCGATCGGACAAAATCGTAAAATTTTTAAAAGCATACATCATCGCCCACGGAGTTCCGCGTCAGATCCGAGTTGACCAGGGAACGAACTTTATGTCCAAGGAGGTTCGTGCCCTCTGTCATAAAGAAGGAATTGAAATGCTTACCTCGCCACTTAATGATCATCGGGCAACAGGGTGCGTTGAGCGGACAATTGGCAGCATCACGAATTCAGTACTAACGTATGCGCGGGAGGAAAAACCGGAACCCTTGGATCGGATGGTTGAAAGGGCCCTCGGTGCCTTGAGATTCACCAAAAACGCCACCCTGAACATAACACCGTTTGGAGAGCACCACGGTCGGGAAGCTAAAACGGTCCTCAGGAACTTGACCAAAAAGCCATCATTAAGGAATCTAAATTGGAAAATCTAATACGCTCAAAATCTGCCTGATTAGATGATTGAGACCCAAACACCCAAGCGATAACAGAACCGATGAACACGAACTAGGGAGTCCGATCTGATACGGAATATGATGTGAATAACAGGCGCCACCCAATGAGACTGGCTGATGACCGGATTACTTATCAGGACGATGAACCTGGGATTGTTCGGACCAGTGTTAGTAATGCAGAGGACTGGAGAGCGAAATCTGAATAGGTATAAACCATTGAAATCCAGCATAATAAATCAGAAGGAACATACTATTAAATTGAATGATGGTGCTGTGCTTAGAAAATCGGGAGTAGCACTCAAACGGACGACTATTCAGAAGAAGAGGACGCCGGGCCAAATCGCTGCCCCACCCCCGCCGTGGGATCTTAAACGGAAGTTATTGGCAAACCAACCGAGCAGCTCAAAAGGCACCGCGTGAACCTACCAACGCACCGTAGGAAAACTATCTAAATTCCAAATCAGGGACAATGTGGAGGATTCAGAATCGGACGAGGAGGACTATTTATCGCTGGAAACGACAAGACAAGCTATCGAAACGACAAATGAGGGAAACCCGGGAGCGGATCTTGAAGGGGAGAGACAGGGAACGTCTAGTGCGGGACAAGATCAAGTACCGACAGAAACGATAACGATTCGACCGAGCGATTACGAGACGGCGACGGAGTATACGATTGCACGAAAAACGGAAATCAAGAGATCAACCGGAGGAAAGAAGACACCACGGGAAGTACACCACAGGAGACGGAGCGCGAAGTAGCACAAAATCCACAAACTGGAGGGAAAAAGCGGGGCAGGAAACAACGACTTGTTTCATATTCAAGCCAAGATTCGGCGAGCTCATTGGACGAGACCAGCTCAAGGCGGTTGGGCAGAAAGCGCACAGCAGTGACCAAGATGGGGGCAGTCATGATTGACAACATTCAAAAAGCAGAAAAATCAGGAACAAAATAAAGAAGAGGAAAAACATAAGAAACAAAACTTAAAACATTCTAACGTCCAGGGAGAGGGCATGCCGTGAAGCGGCAAAAACTCAACTGTTTAAGTTTAAATGTGGTCGCAGTTAATAAACAAAAACTCTAGTAAAGACTCGTCGTTAACTTTATTTCATTCATACAACAACATTTCATTGAGTACTTAAATTAAGTCATCACTTCTTACAAGAAAGGGAATGTCATAGTATCTAAATTAGTTCATCTTCGAGTCCAGTCACAGTTTCATTCTAGTTGCTGCTATTTAATTTATCTATCTGTCTGGCGCTAACTAGTATTTAACCTTCGGAGTTGTCTGTCACCTTTGGTTGACCGCCAATTCATTGTCTCCGACTAACTTTCTAACTTACAGTTACTAAAATTATTGGATCAATTAACTTATCGAAACCGCACTTTCTCAATGGCTAATCATCTTTTCAGTCATAGAAAAAACATTATATCAATATGCAAAAAAAATGGTTAATTTTATCGGATAAAGCTTTCTGCATATTCAATTAATTGTTTGGCTTCATTTAATTGTGGTTTTTCGATTTTGCCTCGTTGGATTAAAACAAAAAAAAATTTGTTGCTGACTGGTATCAAAAAAGCACACAATAGTGTATGTTAAAAATATACATTTTAACTTTTTTCAAGAGTTTTCTATATTATGGTGGAGTGTAATTAAGACATATTTGAGTTGAAGTAAACGCTTTCCATAATTTTGAAAAAAATTTATTCAACGAAAGTTTCATAAACAGATAAAAATCCGATTAGAAAATGTTTCAAACTTGTTTCGAACACAGCATAAAAAGGTCAAGATGACACAAGATAAAAAGGTCAAGATAAAAAGGTCAAGATATAAAGAGGTCAAGATAAAAAGATGATAACACATATTTCCGCCTTGTAATATGCATGGGACCAATCATTAAAAAACATTACGTTATTGTAATTTTTTAGATCTCTTTTTTTGGTCAAAAAACCAATAAAAGTTTCTAGAGGCGCCTTAGGCCGTACAATTGTTATAATAAGGAAGTGCCCGCCTCAAAAATGCCAATAAGTGTCAGTTTTTGGATTTTTTTCAAAAACTTTCGAGAAAAACCCTCAAAGAGATTGTTTTTTCTTTCTTTTTCTCAGAAATTGGTTTAAGCAAATAGACAAAAGAGTTTTTTAGGCATCAGTAATTCAGTCAGCCCCTCGAGAAAATTATAGTTCCGCCCGTGCAGAAAAAAAACTTTCTAAAAGCTATTAACCATCCCTCAGTTTTAGTAAAAATAACTTTTTTGCAGGTTCAATCTTTGGATTTTGGGCACAGCTAATGTTTAAGCATCTTTAATAGAACTGAACGTTTTTGAGAATCAGATAAGTGTGTAAATGTTTTTTTAATGCTATAACAAAAATAATGCTTTTTCTTGAAAGTAAAATGAAAAGGAAAACTGTTTACCGTGCGGAAAGTGTTTCTTTTGAAATATAAACATCAACGCGTGTTGCATCAAAACGGATAATAAATAAACGTTGAACCATTGAAAGACAAGCTTTTCTAAAATAAATAAATAATTTTTTCAATGGTTTGAATAAAATGGCAAGAATGGTATAAAAACTGTGAGGACATAATATAAAAACGCCAGCGCCAAAATAATTTCAAGAGAGAATGTTAATTATTTTATAGACAACGCCAAATAATGTCAGAACTTAACCTACCACTGAGCTTTAGTAGAATTATAAGTCAAATTCCGATACAAAAGGTTCATTTTGGTATGGTCAATTTGTTGCAAAAAATGCTGGCTCTTTTCATGTTTTCTTGCAACCTGGTACCGTCTTTGAACAAAAATAGGGACGGACCAGAAAAACTGGAGCTGCTAAAAAGATTAAGCAAAATATAATACAGGACACCGAGTTTTTATCTACATGTTATGTTCAGATTTCATCCCGTTTTTTAAGCTTTGCCGAAATCTGTTTTAAGGAAATCTTCATTTTTTTTAACAGAAGAAGCTTTGATTTTATTTGATAGTTTTTCAATCGTGTTGGAGTTAAATTTTCCGGAACGATTATTGTCAATGCAATCACACACTGATTAGCCACCTTTGAAATATCAGCAAAAAGCACACCTATTGAAAAAACAGAGCCGGCTGAACCGGTAAAAAAACAGAGTAAGTGAAAAACACTGTGGTGAAATAAATATGCGCCAAAAATTGAGTTGTATATAGCAAATCAGACCGTAGCCACAGCATCTGAATTTGGCATCGTATTACCACCCTAAATTTTTGATAAATCATACGTAACTAACTCTAACATAACTACAAGTAATAAAAAATAGTAGATTTTTCTTTAAACTCTTACACATGGAGTGATAAATTCACTTAAGTATACCAATTCGAGATTAAATTTTCTAATGGATAGTTGCACACTCATTCCAGTTGTATGTACGAAAATTGGAATTCGGGGTCTTTTTTCAAAAAAATAGCAATGGTGCAAAAACGGGTGACGTATTTACATTTTCCGGCTGGCTTAGCGGGCGGACTAGAAAAAGAGAAAATAATATGAAGGTATATAAAACTACAAGAGCTGGAAAGAGTCATAGTGGGTTTAGAAAGGTGTATTTAGTCTACGTCATTGATGTCATCGGTTGTTTCTTATGCCATTGGTTATTATTTGAGATCGTCCAAGCTAATATAACTGATTTGAAAATAATCGAGGGGCTTTTTGTTCAACAAGTCAACCTTGAATTGAAACAATAAGAGGTAAGAATCCAAAAGACTTGAGCCTGGGGCTAACTCCGACACAGCGTTGGTAAAAAGTTTTCTCAAGGGATATGGATTTTTAAACTAATTTTCAGGGATTCGACCCCTGATTTTCTAAACGGTTCTCTTTTTGGTTAAATTTTACGACACATCTGGCTGACTGAGCCTTCGGCGCCATCATGTACTAATTTTTACGTCATTTTTTCAACAATTTGGTCAAAACCTTCCAAAAACATTTCCAAATTGCCGAATTTCCGAATTTTTTAAACAGCAGGCAAAAATTTCCGTTTTTGAGTACTCGTTATTTGGAAGGTTTTGAAAAAAGTGTTTAAGAAGCTACAAGAAACAGTGTTTTTTCGGCGCGCGCTCTTCCTGAAAATTAATACATTTTGGTCAGCAATATAAACAAAAGAGGAACCGTTTAGAAACTCAGGGGACCGAATCCTGAAACCCCCCTTAAAGCGACTACTGCTATCGACGCTTTTCATTTTTTTCTTTTTCTACAGTTTTGGTGATAAAGCGATTATATTGCTGGTTAACTGCCCTAGTTTTTAGTGAAGTTTTTTTCTTGTTGTAGCAGTAGAACCAAAATTAGTTACTTCCAGACCATCGCAATCGAAATTCAGTGTTTCCAAGTTTTGCAGAACGAGGTGACACAAAAAAGTTAACCGCGACCGGCGCGACCAAAGAAAAACGTAACCATGCTATGGAAAAAATGATCGTCAGACATTTTTATACAATTGCATAGACTACAAATGAGAAACAATAACTTTTTTCCTCAGCTTTGGATTTTTTGTTTGAGACAAAAAAAAGCTTATCATACAATTTTCATTAGAGAAGTTAAGTTCTATGATAAAAGAGGCATAAACTTCAGAAAAAAGGCAAAAAATTTAATTTTTTTTAAATTTTCTTTAATTTTTTTCAGACAATAAATACGAAGGATTTTTGTTGGCGTAGAAAAAAATGCTTTTCAAGCATTTTTTCATATGGTGGTCAACCCGGGCAAAAGTGGACTTAAAATCAGTATTTTTTTTTAATTGAAACAGCTTATCTGCTTTTTTTGGAATCCGAATCACCTATTAAATAGCTTCATTAGAATAGGAACCTACAAAATTTTACCCCCAACAAAATTTTTTAATTTATTTAAAATGTTAAAATGTGTTGTAAATCCACCCTACGCCATAGTTCCTTTCAACTTCTTGAAGCGATGAAACATTAAAGAAATGATTGCTTTTCAAGAAAACCTTTCAAATAGTTTCTAACATAATGTGAATTCTTTTTCAGTAAGTTTTTGCAACGTTTTTCAAGCAAATCGCTTTAATTTTGGTATGATCTTTGAAAAAAAATTTAAAATACAAGATACTCGTATATCACAGTGAAGCCTTAAAAGTTCCGACTGCAATAAGTATGTATTAGGTATTTAAACTAAGAATAAGACCAATTGGTTCGATTTGATTTAATTTGAACGCTATAATCCGTCGTGCAAAATATTGCGCGTTTATCATCCAAAATTGGCCCAAATTAGCCTTTTTCAAGTCCCCATCTTTTTGTGATTTTTCCTTTGCATATGAAATTTGGGTATTTTTAAATTTGAGGTTCGAGCTTTCGGTATACAATATTTCCGACATGGTATAAAAATTTCCGTCAAGTTTTCAAGTTAAAAAGTCATAAATTTACTGAATAAAAAACGATTCAAAATTAATCATAATTATTCCGTTTTTATTTGGACGTCGGAATAATAAAAGCTTCAATAAACTAAGCAGTTCACCGTCACATCCTTCTAATTGTTTGAATCTAAGGTATCGAATCATTTCAGAAAATTAACTTTCAAACTGTTTCAATTTGACTAGGAAACGCAATATCCTATACGAAAGAAGTAAATGGCTTTACTTTGTTGGTTTTACACGAAAAATTGGTTTTACACGAAAATAAAAACCCTGTTTTTTTTTCTATCCCGGAAGGCAGTAAAGCCCATCTAGCAAAGTCAACGAATTTTAAATCAAAGAAAATGAAAAATTTGTGCCGAAAGACTAAAAAGAGGAAAAGCACTTTTCCTTCATTAGGAAAAGTGCTTAAAACATTTTGCAAACGTGATTAACAGAAAAGGCGTCCCAAAATTCGTTCTGACAATTTTGTGTGTTTTAATCACAACCACAATCAATAAATAAGCATACTTTTTAATAGAGGAAATTACCCAAAACTGCTCGTATGTTTTGACCCTGAATTGAAGCAAGCTTCGACACTCTTACCATCTATCTTTTCAGCTTTCCAATGAAAACTACAAACAGTTGTGCTTCGAATAGGTTTCGTCTATGTGTTTGAGTATGTTTCGGCCATGATTTCGACTATCTTTTGAAATAAAGTACGACTGAAAGGTGTGTTTTCGACTATGGATTTTGGGTTGAACAACATGCATGTTTTCGACAGATTTCGGTCGGAATATAAATCGAACACCCCAAACCGAGTGCTTGCATCTCATTCGGCTATTCGTGTCGTTTTTGTTAATAAAGAGTGCGGAAATAATTGCAGACACTATCAAAAAACTATAAACACTAATGAAAAACTATCAAATCTATATGAAACATGACTGCTTGTATGTCAAAGAGAAATACTGAAGGTTTCATTGCCTATTATCTGATCTCACGTTTGGACACTCGTAGTCTTGTCGTTCATGTTAAGAAATTTTCACAAAACACGTTATGCATAAATAACATATTCGCACTGAAGTTTTATACACTCATAAAATTCATTTAAAATTAAACAAAAACAGTTTTTCCTGATTTTGAAATTTTTTTCTATAACAAAATAGTGGCATTCATAAAATTTTTATACATGAAGGTTGTATGATAATCTTTTTTCACAAAACCTGAAACCCTTTTTTTTGATGACCAGAAGCTTTCAAAAGAGTCAAAATATATCAAAATTTTTTATTAAAATTTTCACAAAAATTTTTAAATTTTGTATGAAAATTGTATGACAAGCGTTTTCCTTCTATGAACTTCAACCCAGGTACTTATTTGATTAGCGTACTTCATATCAAATAACATTGTTATCAGTCAATTTATTTGCCAGTTTTGCTGCTCGTACATAGTAAAATATACTCATTTGCGAGCCTTAATAAATCCCCCGAAATAGCCAAATTCACATTTTTCAAAATCTTACAACTTCACGGATACATTAGTGGATAAAACAATTAACAACAATTGAGATTACTACAACAATATTTTCTTGACACAAAGGCAAATTTGAAAACGCTCCGACTAGCATCAAACCTCCCAAAAATAATGTTTTGATGAAAAAATTGAGAAACATGAACAAAAACAAGTTAAAACTAGGATAGCCAGTTGCTGTCCAAGTAGCACAGAAAAATTAAGTTAAAAAATTCTTTAAACTAATATTCAATTTTCTACACATTAGTGTCATTTTTTAAGGGTGGTGTGATTCGAGAACTATACGTTTGTGTAAAAAAGCAGTAAGTTCGACGTGACTGAGAACATTAAGCAAAAAAAAACGGGGAAAAAAACGAAAAAAAACTTGTAAAATTGAAAATGGTTTTTTAATTTTTTGCTTAATATTTCTTTTTAATTGAAAAATTTTTTTTCTCAACAAGCTAAATGAAACATCTGATAATTTTTTCTGTATTGTTGAAACAAGTTTTTTATCCTATAACTCGTAAAAAGACAGTACAATTTTCAATGTAACGAGCGTTACTCGATCGCGTTTCTCGATCGAAATTAGACTAAATCTTAAATTTTTCAAACCGTTTTTTCTCAATTGTGAGACAATTTTTTTGAAAACTTTATAATGTTCTTCGAGTCTCAAAGAAAAGGGCTTTTATATGATAAATCTCACTGTGCCCATTCCGATGATTACTTGATTTTGCGTGGAGAACTAAAAAAAAAAGAAAAAAAATTAACTAAAATAGCCCCGAATAAAAAAATCCTTTCCTTTTTCAATGGTCGAAACTGATTTAAAAAACTTTTGAATTGTATCCATCCACTCGCTATATAAAGTGGAAAAAGGCTTATTAATGCGAGTGAATTAATCCAAATTGGTGTAATTGACATTTCTAAACCTCCCATAACGTCACGACTAAAAACACTCTTATTTTGAGTTCAGGGCATCAATGGATCTCAGATTCCATTTTTAAACAAATACACTTGAAGAAATTCACATGAGAAAAAAAATTCCTTCACGTATTCTCCGACAAAATCAACACGGTAAGAAAAGCAAAAAAAATGAAATTGTGTTTTGACGCTATCTTTGTTCAACAAACAAAGAGATTTGGTATACCCTCCAGAGCTGGAGGAGAAAAAATTTGAGAGCTATGTCAGTTTGGGGTACTAAAAGTTTTAAAACGAAATGTTAGAAAAACGCATCTAAGGATGAACGAAAACAGTAGCCGTAGATAGCGGATCTTTGTCCTTTGTCTCACTCCTCACATCACACAAGCATCATATTTTTGATGTAACGAGTGGTTTTACAAGGTAAGTTTTGAGGACCAAGTATGTTTGTCATGGCCTAATTAGTCTGCAAGTCGGTTTTTACACCAACAGGATAATGCGAACAAAAAAATACTCGTAAAAACAGTTGCAGGTTGGGGAAAATAAAAAAAGCCTGCAAATAATAAAAATCTAAGAGAAATTTGCACACGTGAATCAAAGGTTTCACAAAAAATTTTAAGGCTCTGAGAATCTAATTCACCTCATCTAAAATTTTGCAATTAATCGTTCCTTGAAACAAGGTGTTTCCTTTCCGGTCACAAAAAATAGCTCCTGCTGCAGCTATGAAATTTGCACAGAAAAACTTGTTTCTTTTTGCATTCAGTGCAAAAACGGCAGTCAAGCAAAGACCAGTGTTTCTTTGAAATGAGATAACTTTTGAATTTTTTGTGAAATCCAAATCAAAATCATTTTTTGCTGCTCATCTCCAATTAAAGATGAATTGGCTTTGGCTCCTTTCGCCCCTTCTCACCTCACACAAGCATCATATTTATGGCGTGACGAATGGCTTCACAAGGTTAATTATGAAGACAAAATTTGTTTGCCATAGCCTAATAAGATTTATGTACGTCAATTTTCATAACGTATGTCATTTTTCATAGCAGTCACACCATGTGAACACTCGTTTAGTTGAAAAGTTTCGCATGCGGAGGGAAAAGGAAAAAAGAGCCTTGGTTTTTCCCCTTATCTCCTTTTGATCTCAAAATTTGTTCGTTTGTTCACCATGCCACATTTCATTGCGTTATTACCAGGGGCGGATCTAGGATTTTCTCGAACTTTCATTTACGACCATATTGATTTTCCGTGCAACTTCAATCGCATTTTTTTGGCGCGCGCTCCCCCTCTTCCACTCACAATTAATGTATGTTGGCGACGAGGGCGCCTTTAGAAAACTTTTAGGGTCTGTCACCAGAAATGGACATCTCAAAATAGTACAAGGGTTGAATGGATCGGCATGGGTGGAATCCCTGAGGGGATTGGGGCTAAATTCACCCCTGGTCATTGCAATGTTAAAATGGTTTGTCAAAAATGAAGTCAAAAGAGCCGTAGATTTGAAGTCAAAAGAGCCGGATGAAACTAACAAGAATACTTCGAGGTACCTGAGGTTTTGAGAAAAATCGGGTGAAAAAGAAAATGGATGTGGCTCTTTTTCCTTCCCCGCCCACCTCACACGAGCATCAATTTTATGGTCAAACGAGTGCGGTTTTACAAGTTTGTCATGACTTAATTAGTCTGTATGTCAATTTTCATGACAATCTGACAATGTGAACACTAATTTTAATTATAAAAATTTGCAGGTGGAGGAAAAAGGAAAAAGAGCCATAGATGTAAGAGGGGATGTACCCCATCCCCCTCGGATCAAAACTTTAGCTTTTTTCCTCCTCCCCCCACCTCACAAAAGCATCAGTTTTATCGAATAAAAGAGGTTTTTGAATGTTAAACATGAAGACCAAATATGTTTTTTTCATGGCATAGTTAGTCCGCAACCAATTTTTGTAACATTCGGACAACATAAACAAAATTTTATTCAAAATTTTTTGAGTTGGTTGTTGAAAATGCAGATTCCGTAACCTTAAATTCCAATCTCAATGAAAAACTGTATCAAATCAAGATCATAAGCGGCAACTGAAATAGAAGCTTACCAAAGGTGGCAAAGCGCTCCGAAGGTTAGTACCTGTCAATTGTGTCTACTCCTCCCCATCCCCCAAACTGAGAATTTTCACCTGTAACTTCTCTGTTCACATTGTACGGTTGTTACAAAAATTGGCATGCGAACTAGGGAGGAATAAGGCCATGACAAACATATTTAGTCGGCTCTTTTTCCTCCCCCCCCCCCCCCCCACCTCACATAATCATCGATCGATTTCATAGTGTAACGAGAAGTGGTTTTACAAGGTTGAGTATGAAGACCAAATATGTTTGCCGTGGCCTAATTAGTCCGTATGGCAAATTTGATATCAATTTGACAATGTGAACAGAAAGTTTACCCTAAAAAGTTTGCAGGTGGGGGGGGGGGGGGGGGGGGGGAGAAAGAGCTATTTGGTTTTCATGTTTAGCCTTGTAAAACCCCTCGTTACACCATAAAATTGATGTTTTCATGAGGTGGGGGGAGCCGAAGAGCCCAGTGTAATTTTTAAAGGGATTTCAATGGAAAAAAGTCCGAAAGTGCACGTGGGAAATACTTTACACTATTTATTTATTAAGTTCAAATAAATCAGCTTTAATCGGATAATCTTATATTTTGCTGGCTTCAAAATGGAATTAGAAGCAGAACCGACTGAGCTAGAGCGCCCATCTGGGGTGTCGGAAGACCTTCTGAACCCTGCCAATCCCAACCATGAGGACATCGCTGGCTCCATGTCCAAAGAGGCATCAACCTCAAGCAGCAGAAAACAGGCAAAGTCATTTTGTAAATTACAACAAACCATATAGGCTCTTTTCAAACCCCCCTCTCAAATGTAAAAAAAAACTATTTAATTGACAAACATTTGTTCTTCATAATTTTCTTTGGAAAATCGCGCATTCATCCATGATAGCATATGTGCAATTTAAGAATGCTGTTCAATTAAAAAGATGGTTGTTTCTTAAAAAAACGAGATAACACTGAACTCCAAAAGAGATCGCTATGAAAAAATCAAGGTGATAGACGAGCTGTTCAAACAAAGTAGTTTAAAAAAAGCAATTACAACAAGGAAACTTTTAAAAATTACAAATTAGATTACAATTATGTTTCTTTTCTCCCTCCGGCCAAAAGCAAAGAGGTGAGATATAGTCCCATAAGTCACAACTAAATGACTAAAAACGAATAGCAAAGGTTGCACTAAAGAGTTTGGCTCTTTTCCAGTCCCCCCCCTTTCAAATTCAATTTTGAAAGGTCTATTTAACGTTGTCATAATGCAATGAAATTTGGCGTGGTGAACAAATCGACAATTCTGAACAAATTTCTTCTTCATACTTTACAGCGTAACATCACGCATTTAGCCGTAATAACTCGTAAAACAAACAAAAAACTCGGTATTTTGAAAGGGGGGGGGGACTGGAAAAGAGCCAAGAGTTTATTATAAAAGATTTTAAGCCAGGTTTACTAAATTCAAGTGCTCAGAAAATAAAAATTATCCAGCGGAGTTGAGGGCTTAGTGAGTTTGAAAGATTATGATGGAAACTTTCCGTTTAAGCAATGCAATTTCATCCGATTTGGTCAAAGGTTGATATGAGGTCAATAGAACAGAACCCTCTCATTAATGAGATATGAAATAAAGTCAACTTTCTGAGCATAAAAAAATTGATGGGAATGAATTCAACGGATTTGAAGCGAAAATGGTCAAAATAGTTTTAACAATTAAGTTGAAAGGGCTCTTTTCCAGTTCCCCCCCCCCCCTTTCAAATTCAATTTTGAAAAGCTTATTTAACATTGTCATAATGCAATGAAATTTGGCATGGTGAACAAACTGACAACTGTGAACAGATTTGTTCTTCATACTTTACATCGTAACATCACGCATTTAGCCATAATAACACGTAAAACAAACATAAAACTCGGTATTTTAAAAGGGGGGGGACTGGAAAAGAGCCGTTGAAAGAGCTCTACGTTTCTTTTTAGAAAAATCTGCAGGGAAGCGAAGATTGGAAAGCCCTGATCATAATGAACTATCATTTAGTTAAATTGCCCAATTGAGGAAGACTGGGTTTTACGTAAGCAAGAAATTGATAAATGGAGAAAAATCTTTTTAAGACGTTTCACTTTTTGAATTTTGGAATGAATTGTATAAATATGCGTCCGCTTGTCGAAATAAACTAAACCTAAACCCGAATCGCCACTTTCTTCTACGAGTGATGGCGACAATGGCGTTAATAGCTCTTTTACTTCCTTTTTCGTAAACGTTCTTGTTTGGGGGAACATCTTCGTTGGAGCATCAGTAAAAGTCCGAAAAGCTTATCTGGGGCTACTTGCATACTCATTCAGGCCTCCTCATTTTCATTGATTTTTCGCCTGTTGAGTTGTCGCTGACAATGAGCAGATTTTCAGCGATGTCCACGCGCAGCTTGAATTGTTCTTCTAAAACATCTACAAACAAATTTTTACCACAGAACTTCATATAGAGATTAAAATCAGGAGTGGTAATGCTACCTTTAAGATTTTTGGCTTCTTAAGAGGGAAAACGCTAATTGCTATGTCTAATTTCCAAAAGGGTTTTCGGCTCTTTTTCCTTTTCCCCCATACCTGCAGTTTTTTATATTTGAAGTTCCTGTTAATTTTGTCCGATTGTCATGAAAATTGTCATGACTATTTAGGCCTTGACAAACATTTTTGGTCTTCATAATTAATCTTGTAAAACAACTCGTTAGACCGAAAAAATTATGTTTGAGTGAGGTGGGGGGGGGGGGGGGGGGGGGGGGAGAGGAAAAAAGGAAAATTTAACCGTAGTTTTTGAAGATTGGATATTTTTATCGCCTAAAGGTCAGTCATAGGGCTCTCCGTTCCTTCGCCTCAACGCCTTCCAAAAAACATCTTCTTAAAATCTTCTTATAACATTAACATAAACATTTAGAATAAATCGACGGAGAACATCAAAGAGTACAAAACTTGGAATGACAGTAAATACAACTGCAGGTTTTTAAGTTTGATTTAACTGAAGCCTTTTAAACATCTTTGCGTCAATGGACTTTTTCAAATCATCTAGCTTTGGTTTTTTTTTTTCAAAATATCAGATGGATTTATAATTGATTTTTTTTTTGAAAAATTTGTTACTGCAAGTTTTTGTCAAAATTTGAAGAAGAAACAGCTTTGCAATTGAAATTCTCGAAAAAAATTGGTAAAATCCATATCTTTTTCTTCAAGTTGTTTTAAAGATTACAGTTTTACTTGTTGGGAAACTATGATATGTCTTGCTCTTAGTTTCACATCAAAATGTGCTTTCTCTGTCAAGTTGACTGATTCCCGTTTCTTTTCCTCGAAAGCGACGTTATGTTAGTCTGACAATTTGAAATCAATTTTTTGTTAACAAATGTCTTTAGGTACTTCATAAGAATTCAAAAAATGATACAAATGTCTTGAATTGGTTGATCGATCCAAAGAATGAAGGCAACTTTTTTTAATTTTAGAGGCATTTGGATTGAATTTTTTGCAATCGTCTTGTATTCGAATGGAATTAATCTGCATTGCGATATTTTGAAACCAAATCACTCTATTTCTTCTTTATAAAATTTGCATATAGGACATTTAACGGCAAACTTGTTTTTCGCGAGGGTCGATAAACCTAAATGTTTGTTGAAGCTTTCACGGAAAGAGATTAAACGATCGTCGAAGATAACGATGGTAAACGATATGTTTCCGATGGTGGAGTCCACCTCTTGGGAAACGGTTAGACACTTCGCCTGATCCGTAAGAATTTGTTAAAAATTGGTAAGTACCAAGTTTTTGTTGTCCAAATTAGTGAAACAGGGCTCTTCAAAAATTTTTTTGACAATTGATATGCGACATTATCTACCAGTTCTCGAATTTTTGGCATCATAATATTAAAAAGCTCTCCTTCAGTGATTTGTGAGTGCAGTGCAAACTTGATAGCGTTGTCTTTCACACAAAAAGACATTATTGGGCTCATCGGTCTGTTTTTGTCACAAATTTTTTTATTTCTTGGTGTGTCATATGGATATCAATTGATCTGGTTGTTGGTTTAGTGTTGGTAGCATGTGTAGCGTACCCTTAATCCCTTTAACTTAATTGGTTCTGGAAGATCTTGAAAAAGCATGATTTTAATTGGAACTTTTTTTCAATTCTATTGAAAAAAAGGCAGAAACTTAGGAAAAAGTTTTTCATTTCGTTCTTGAATAATCCAATGGAAGTTACAACTGATTTTCTTATAAGGCTTGTTTTTTCGAAGAACCATCCGATGGATCTAATTGAATCTTGCTCTCGACTGACCGACTGAATATCTTTTTCGGGTCTTCTGTAAAACCGCAGTAAATAATTTTTTTTTTGGCATGGTTACCTGGGTTGATTTTCAATTGCAGAAAAAATAGCGCAACTTGAGTTTGTGGAGAACATTTTTTTAAAGAATTTAACTGGACTCGCCTAATCCACATGAATGCTATGATGGGAAAATTTCATTCCCGCAAACAAATACTTTATAGTGTCTAACTTTTTTCTTTCGCAAGTGAATATTGTTGTTACATTGAGCAGCGAATAATCGTTTTTGTCATTTTGCTGCTTCTGTCCATGCATTAATTGCCTCAAAGCAATCACTATACATGGTTAATTACAACAATCTGATCTGAATATTTTTTAATTTTAGAAATTTAGAGTTTCTTGATAATTGACAATATTTGCGTTCTTCCTTCTGGAATTGCTTCTTTGTCAAAAAAACCTTTGAAATTGCAAAACGTACAACACTTCTTCTCTGAGTGTACCACAAAATGCCTTTGGCAATTCTCCCATCGCAATTTGTAAACAAATTCCTCCCGTACTGAACTTTTTGTGCCATTTCACGGCTGATCATCCATTTAGCAGGGGACAGAATTTTCTCAGGACTGTTCCCCCATTATGCAGGGCTGTTCACAAGTGAGCATGCGTATTTTTCTACAGACATGGTCGTACCTGGATCTTACATGATCAGACCTGAGTGAAACATGTTCGTGCCTGCCGCAGACATGATAACGCCTGACTGAAAACTTGACAAATTCATATTTATTTATACATTACTTCGTATCTTGACTAAATGGTCTTTGTTGTTAAAAATTCACTTTTTCAGATTTTGTTCGAAATGAGCTTATCCAAATTTACCTCCTCGAGTCAAATATCTTCAAATGAAGGAAGTTATGTCGCATCTACATCCCAAAAAAGAGGACGTCAGGTTAGTTTCAGGGGGTCAACGGGAGGGATAGTAGAAAAAACTAAATATCCCCGGTTTGAACTAATTCAAGCAATTCGTCACAAAATTTTTGGGCCAATAATCCTTCAATTTTCGCAAACCAGTAGCCGCAATAATTGCGAATAAATTAAAAAGATTTCATTTGTGGATACTTTTAATCTCATTGAATAAATTAACAACAAATGTGCGACTACTTTTTAACGCATGATTTTTTGCAAAATTTGATTGGAACATAAAAATCTTTAAATTTTCGCAAACCAGTAGCCACAGTAATTGCGAAAAATGTAAAAAGATTTGATTGGTTGATACTTTTAATCTCATTGAATAAATTAACAACAAATATGCGACTACTTTATAACGCATGAAAACTTTTGAAATGAAAACTTTTTTTTCTAAAATTTGAATTTTTTAAATAAAAATCATCCCCCCACACGGCATATAAAGTACAAAAGGATATATTTTGCTCCTTGCAACAAATCAATTATGGCAAATAAGCTTCTTTCAACTAAATTGGAACGATTTCTAAGACGGATTAAATCTCCGCTGACCCAAATGTCCCCCCCCCCCTTTGTACTATTTTGAGATATACATTTTTGGCTGACTGACCTTAACCTTTTTTAAATTCGCTTTCGGGGCCAAGCCTTACTGAACATTTAGAAAGAGCGTGTGCCAAAAAAACTAAATTTAGTGGCCAAATTTTTTCAAAAAAAGCATAAAAACGCTTTTGGCCTAATTTTTTTGCAAACTTGCCTGCGGTACAGAAAGTTTTTTTTTCAAAATCGGGACTTTTTAGTGATTTGGGAATTTTTTTTGAAAGCCTTCTCTCCCCCCTCCTCGACAAATCCTAGATCGCGCCTGGCGCCTGTTCAGACGAAAGTGTGACAAAAACATAATTGTTTGCTTCAAGCATAATTGTTTGCTTCTTCTAGGCATATGAAATTTTGAAAATTTCAAAATTTAAATGAAAACCATTTCTTCTCAAACTAGCAGTAGAATGACGTAGCAGTGGTGTTTGAGAAAATATTAGTTTTTGAAACTGTTTTTTTTTCTAAAAGTTATTTTTCAAAATAATTTTGTATAATCTCAACGTTTAATTTCATTTCAACCACTTTAAAGTTCACATGATAGCTTTAAACAAAGGACTGCTAAAAAGTTGAAAAATAATTGATTTTTTCTCTGCACTTTTTTAAATGCTTCATTTGCTTGAATTATACATGTTGAAAATTATCACATGTTAAAAATGTTTTTAAGTTTGAGCTCATGACAACAAAACCCTTTGGTTGATATATTTTTTTTTGGAAAAATGGCTAGTTAAAAAGTCAACATTTTTCTGGAGAAAAAAAAACATAGCCCGAGCGCAAATACTTTTGAATGAAATTTAATTTTGTTTTATTTAGTTAAAAAATTTGACTAACAATTCATTTCTTGTTGACAGGAAACAGAGAAAAGTATCCACACGCCAGGCTACCAACGACTCCCTGCTTGCAATTAAAGAAAGATGCATCTACCCACTACAGTCAATTTTCAACAAAAAACTTCACCGATGTCAGAAAAAATCTGAAAAAAACTAAAAATTTGAAGTAAAGTGTCACATTATCAAGCTGAGTTTATGATGTTGTTACAATTTAACCATTTCTTTATTTATCTTATAATACCGAAGATACCGATTTGAGCATATTCGGTTCAGGCATTGTCATGTATCCTGCAGATGTGAGCATGTTTAGTTCAGGTATGATAATGTATCCTGCAGGTGTGAGCATATTCAGTTCAGGCATGATCATGTATCCTGCAGGTGTGAGCATATTCAGTTCAGGCATGATCATGTATCCTGCAGGAGTGAGCATATTCGGTTCAGGCATGATCATGTATCCTGCAGATGTGAGCATGTTTAGTTCAGGTATGATCATGTATCCTGCAGGTGTGAGCATGTTCAGTTCAGGCATGATCATGCATGCTGCAGGTGTGAGCATATCTTCAGTTAGCACACCTGATGCATGTCTGATGCAGGTATGTGCGTGCCGAATATAGACATGCTGCACATCTGTTACAGACATGAATTTTGCATGATTTTACAATGATCAGATATGATTATGGCCAAAAAATTCGGTACGGGCTCTATCTGCAACTAACGTTGGCTCCCTGTGGTTATTCACAGAATTGTTATGCAACGTATGTGTAGGTTTAAAATTGTTGGTCATCTTGAGATGTTTTGAAATCTACTTCTCGTCGATAAAAGCTTTATTTGGGGTTTTGTGAATTGGTAGATTTTCCGTCAAGCCAGATTTCTCTCAGATGACTGCGCTAAAACAAAATGTTATATTATTTCAAATAAACTAAGCTTAAAATATTAAGGATAGAGTTCAATTAAAACGTGTATTATTCCAACTAAACAGAACAAGACTGCTCGTATCAGGGTGAGGCACTGAATGTTCCGACTGCCTTTTAATGTTTATGTAGCAGTAATAACATTAAAAAATTAAAAAATATATAACAAAATGAAAGAAAAATTTTTAAATTTGAAATTTTTCATGAAAATCATCCCCCCACACGCCATATAAAGAACAAAAGGATAGATTTTGCTCCTTGTAACAAATCAATTACGGCATATAATCTTCTTTCAACCAATTTGGAACGATTTCCAAGACGGATTAACTCTCCGGTTACGCGTTAATAGCGCGAAATATCTCGCGCGTTAATTGACCCAAATTGGCCAAAAAGGCAATCTTTAAACTCTCAGAACTTTACGAAAAATGATCACAGGTGCAATATCAAATTTAAGCTCAGGACAACAATAGTTCTTGAATGATGTAAAAAAATTCAGTCAAAATTGGCTAGTTGAAAAGTCGAAATTTGTCTGAAGAAAAAAAAACCCACCCCGAGCACAAATATTCCGTTACTTTCGTATCGAAAGTCGGAACAATAACACTGAACTCGTTCACTCCCGAAGGATATCGCTTTGAATAAGCCAAGGTCAAACACGACTTGTAAAACTAAAGTAATTTTAAGAAGCAATCACAACAGAAACATACCTCGAGCAACGTAAACAAAAAGTGAGCATTTTGAGCCAGAACATAAAAATGAATTCATTTAATATTGCTTATATAAAACTTCCTAATCAACCAACTTAAGATTCTATACGACAACAGGGTCTCACCTTTGGATTGTCTCTCATTCTTGTCACTTTTACAGTGAGGAGGGTAATGATCAAATTTATAAACTTAAATATAATTAACTCCGACTCCTTTTCCTTTTCCCCCTCCTCACATCAGCATCAATTTTATGGTGCAGTTTGGGTTTTTACAAAGTTAATAATGAAAACCAATTATATTTGTTGTGGCCGAAATAGTTAGTATGTCAAATTTCATAACATTCGGTTGGTGGGAACAGTAATTTCGGAACAGCAGGTGGAAGAGAAAAGGAAAAAGAGCCTTAACTCCATTCCAATAATTCTGACGATTTGAACAACATCAAGTTTTTTTGAATTATAGGTTTTTTTTTCCAGTTTTCACCATTCTGTAAAAATAAAATAAAAACTAGGCTCTTTTCCACCCCCCAATTTTTTTAAGGTTCGAAAGTCTAGTTTCACATTGTCATAATGCAATGAAAAATTGCATGTGAACAAACTAACTGTTTTGAACACATTTGTTCTTCGTGCCTGAGCGTCACACATAATGCCATAATAACACACGACAACTGAGAAAATCGAAAAATTGAAAGAACCAAAAGGGGTATAAAAGAACCAAAAGTTGTTTAAAAATTGTTCATACCGCAAATTATGAGGGAGGATTGTTGTAACAAGCTGTTCAATTGTTCCCACTCAAGCGTTTATTGCAGCTTTGAACACATCAAAAGTCATTTCAAAACAACTTTCGTAAATTCTTAAACTCAGAAAAAAACGAAGGGTGGGATAAACTGGAAGCGAGCTTTGATTAAAAATAATCGATTATGCAGGAAATAAGTGGCCATCAATCTGGATCCGACGGCAGTCGGGTCGGCAACTCCCCCGCCAATCAAGCCCAGGAAAGTGCATACACAGCATACTATGGGGGCAACTCCCGCATCTCCCTGCCCTATGTGCACTCTGCATTCACTAGGGACTCCCAGTCCCACCACTATCAGGACATAAAGACGTCATTCAGTGGGGAATCCACATCCAGGGAGTTCACCAAGGTAATCAGCCATAATTCTTTTCCATTTTACTTCTTTATATTTTTGCTTGATTTTATGGCTAAATGCGTCATTCGTAAGATCGTGTAAAGATCATAAACTTGTTCAGAAACCTAGTTTTTTTTCAAAAAATCCTTACTTTATCATAAAAAAACTAACAAACTAACTACCGTGACTCAAATTTGTTCTTCATTTTTTCACATGGTATGTCACGACATACCATGTAAAAATGAACGGTAGTTAGTTTGTTCAGTGTGTCAAATTTTAATGCGTTATGACAATGTTAAAATGTTTATTTTTATAATGAGTTTCAAAAATGAAGGGGATTTGGGGGAAATAAAAAAGAGCTTTACAAGGTTGTACGGAGAAAACAACTGTTCAAATTTAGAGACAAAAGTAGCTCAGGTACTGCAAAAGCGAATGCGAATACTATTTTCTCGAGTAGTTTAAACAGAACCTAAGAAATAAGACAATAAGTAAGTTAGACGTGACCAAAAAATGTAAAATACCAAGATGCAAAACTACAATTATGGGAAATTAGACGTAATTTTATTTATATCGTGTCTCAAATTTGCTGACTGACTGGAGAAAGAAGGGAGATTGTTAAGTAGATTACAATTTCGATCTTTGACATATCAGAATGCAGCAAAATTAGAATTTGAAATGGAAAACTCTGCGCTAAATTACTGTATTTCTTCATAGGAGTTGATATTCTTAATCAGATACCATATCGAGGAGATTGTTATGTCGATCCAAAACAAACCTTAATTGTTCTTAAAGCATATTATTATACGCGCAATAACGTAATAGTAAAATTTAATGCAATTCAATCATAATAGGTAATACTGTAGAGAAAAGTTACGACACAATAGAAATTAAAACACAAAAATGCAAGAAATTAAAAAAGCAATTGTTAATTATTTTGTTAGATTTTACCCGCAGATTGTGATACACTAAATTGTTTTTGATAAAATTTCTAAAATAATGAAAAAAAACAGTTAAAATAAGCTCTAAAGAAAAACAAGACTGCTCGTATCAGGGCGAAGCCCTGAATGTTCCGACTGCAATTTAAGGTTTATGGAGCAGTAATAACATTAAAAAATTTAATGAAATAAAAAAAATAAAAAATAAAATTTTTTTAAATTTTGAAATTTTCAAATGAAAATCATCCCCCCACACGCCATACAAAGTGCAAAAGGATAGATTTCGCTCCTTGCAACAAACCAATTATGGCACATAAGCTTCTTCTAACCAATTTGGAACAATTTCTAAGACTGATTAACTCTTCGCTTACGCGTTAATAGCGTGAAATATATCGCGCGTTAATTGTCCCAAATTGGCCGAAATGGCAATCTTTAAACCCCCGTAACTTTACGAAAAATGATCACAGGTGAAATATCCTTTCAAATTTGAGCTCAGAAAAACAATATCTTTCGAATGATGTAAAAAAAATTCCGTCAAAAATGGCTAGTTAAAAAGTCGAAATTTGTCTCAAGAAAAAAAAATCACCCCGAGCACAAATATTCCGATACTTTCGTATCGAAAGTCGGAACAAAAAAACATATTGCAAATTTTGCATTTACTTAAGCCGCTCAAGAAAAAGTTATGATAAGTTGCAAACCTCGAAAAAAGAAATAAACATTTTCAGTACTTCTCTTTATTCCGGCTTGAAATGTGCAAAATTGATCAGAATGTGTAAGGGGCTAGATGTCAGATTTCAAGTTTTCTGTTTCAGTTGAGTCAGTCAAAAATGTGTTTCTAACGTGTTGTTTTGTTACAATGAATGTGAAAGATTTATTGATAACAAGGTTTTACACGGAAATTTTCTGAAAACTGTTTGATTGCAATAGTTTTTGCTCTCCAGCTTTTTTTTTCACTTATTCAGCTTGAGACAAAAAAAAGATTAAAAATGATACACTTTCCACTTTATTAAGAGTGGGAAGCTTTTCTGAATTGAGGACACATGAAAATATTTTGAGAGATACTGAGACATGTTTCTGAATGGCGATTTTAAAACTACAAATCGATTTGAGAGCTCCATGTGTCTTTTTTCAAAGAACGTGATACTTTTTAATGCAATAGTCGGAACAATAGTTGGAACAATTTGGAATAACTTTCTTTCATTTATTCAAAGAAAACTTCTCCGCGCATGCCATGTACTCTTTTTGTTAAATTGGGGGGATGTGGAGCTGGGGTTTATGGGAGGTCGGGGAGATCGAAACATTTTGCAAATTAAATTCTTTGAAGAAAACGAGTAGGCCGTACAGTCAAACTGTTTTTCCAAAAACTTGCAATAATCATATAGTACCTGCCAAAATTGTTGCAAAATTTTGCACGATGCAAAACAAAAACGAACTTAAAATCAATTTATAAGGATAAAAAAGTGGTTTATGATCGAGTTTCATTCCAATATGTTATCTGAGGGCGAAGTGGGATCGATTTTTTCTAACTATAAAAAACTTATAAGGATAAAAAAATGGTTTATGATCGAGTTTCATTCCAATATTATTGTCTGAGGGCGACGCGGGATCGATTTTTTCTAAGTATAAAAAATTTGTATGATTATAAGTGGTTTATTATCGAGTTTCATTCCAATATTGTTGTCTGAGGGCGACGCGGGATCGATTTTTTCTAACTATAAAAAACTTATAAGGATAAAAAAATGGTTTATGATCGAGTTTATTTTCCAATATTATTATCTGAGGGCGACGTGGGATCGATTTTTTGACAACAATTTTGGAGAAACTATATATTTCCGAAACCTTGCCAATTACAATGAAATGAAAGCATTTTGTAATGAAAATTGTTATTATCATAAATTTTTTTTCCAGCCAAATGCTTGTTGCAATTTGTTTTTACGATTTCAAAGCCACAATTGGGTTCAAAGCCACAATAAAAAGTTCAATTTTGGCAGTTTTTTTGTAAAAAGATGAGTGGTGAGTTTTTACAAAAAAAATTTCCTAAAATTTGTTCAAAAACATTCTGGAACATGTTCAAGCGCGAACCTAGGAACTTCTCGAGGGGGGGGGGGGGGGGGGGGTGGTGATTTTTCAAAAAAACTTTGAAATTTTTCTCAACCTTTTTTTAGATCGACCAAATTGATTTTCAGAGCTTTCCCAAATCACTATAATGACCCTATGTTGACCAAATTTTCTGCGACGCAGGCAGTTTTCTCAAAAAACGGTCGTTTTTATGCACTTTTTGGAAACTTTCGACTAAAAAATCGCGTTTTTTTGGCGCGCGCTACCCCCTCAAAACTAGTATATATTGGCGCCCAAGGCGCCTTTAGAAAAATTTTAAGATCAGTCATCCAAAAGTGGATATCTCAAAATAGTACAAAAAGGGGACCCTTTGTGTCTGCAGGGGGTCAAATCCCTGAGAGAAAGAGGGTCCAGACTCCCCCGCCCCTCCCTCTTAAATCCGCTACTTCCCATCCCCCTATCGCACAGTCAATCTGCTCCTGCATGTTATAATTAGAAAAAAGTTCAGGAAGATCTTTTTTTTTCAGTCGGAGTGGCTCAGTTTCATGGATCTTCCCCAAGAGGAGCTTATGAAACAATACACTGATCTGCTAGCCGAAATCAGCAGAATCCAGAAAGAGAACCGACTGTTTCTCCAGTTCATTGAGACACACGCCGACCAACACGTCATGGAAGAAATCGAAGAGAAAAAGGAAAACCGATTATTTAACTTTCGACTATTTTCCTCCTCCAAACCCCTACCGATATTTCCTATTATCTGTTTTCATGATCCAATTCCCTTCATGTTTTTAGTTATTTTGATCATAAGGCAAATGCATAATGTTCAGTAGCGTGCCGAGGGGGTGGGGGCGGGGGGTTGGGTCGAACGCCTTTTTCCTTCATTTCTGGTTGCCAAATTTTTCCAAAAGGTCCTCCCTTTAGTATAAATTTATGACATCAATTTTTTGTTGAACAAACTGAAAAAATTTCTAAAGGCGCCTTTGACGCCTATAAGTCTAATTTTGAGGAGGTAGCGCGCAGAAAAAAGCGCATTTTTTTGGTCAACATTTCCAAATAGTGCTTAAAACGCCTTTTTGGCCTTTTTTTGAAAAATTTTCCTGCGGCGCGAAAAAGTTTTCACAAAAAATTTTTCACCCTCACCCCCCCCCCCCTAGAAAAAGTTCATACGCACGCACGCCACTGGTAATGTTATATCAACGCTGAAATAGTTTCTCAAAACTGAAATTCAAATGCGGGGGAGGGGGGATTAAATGAGTTTAACTTTTAAACATTTAACTAGCCAGAAAAAATGGCAAAAAAGTCAAAAAAGAAACTCAAGATGTTGGAGTTATACAAAGCGGCTCTTCTCCCCCCCCCCCCCTCCACCTCAGACGAGCTTCATTTTTTTAGTGTAACGAGTGGTTGTACGAGGTTGATTATAAAGACCAAATATGTTTGTCAAGGCCTAATTAGTCTATATGTCAATTTTCATAACAATCGGACAATGTGGTCAACAAACTTACTTGTAAAAATTTGCAGGGGGGAAAGGAAAAAGAGCCTACAAGGCGTTTATACTATTTGCTATACAGTGAAAATATTTGTTTTTCTATAGATTTTTGTTTTACTATTATAGGCTCTTTCAAACATTTTTTTTCTAAACAATTTTAAACAAAATTGAACCGTTATGAACCAAAATTAAACACGGCAGAATCATAACTTATCCAACCACAATATGTTCTTATATATTGAACCCTTTCGCAATCCAACTCATAATCTAGGGTTAAAATTTTTTGTCCAATTATCCCCTTCCTTCAATTATACCTAATTCGATTACATGAAAAATTGTACGCGGCCATTTTATATAAATTGAAAGTTGAATTGGCACTTAAAAGGAAAAAGTTCGACGATCTATGCGACGAAGACGAATTTTTGAGCCCATTCGACGAGTCGTGTCTGACAAGTTAAACTTGAAAAAAGCGACAGGCAACAAACCTAGAAACCTCATGGAAACGATGTTGCAAGCCAAACGTCTGAAAGAAGAGATTCGGCTTTATGAGAATTCGACGCTTGATGTTTGGCAAAAAATTGATATCTGTCTTATTGCATTGAGCAGTGAAAGGATTTCGAACCGAATCGACGACGATAAGTGTGCAAAAGAGTACTTGGAAGTTATTTCGAATCTAGATCTGGTCAATTTTCACATCAACGAGCTGAAAGACCTTGAAAATGAGTTTGACAGGATTTGCTATAAGAGTTATAACGGGAAAACTGATTCTTATGATGCAGATAAAATTAAATTTTACTTCGAAAGGCAGTTGAACGCAAGGAGTGCTTCGTTAGCTCGACAACTTTTGTTGAAAAACAAATTGGCAAATGAGTTGAGGTCAAAAAAGATGAAGGAAAAATTGAAAGCTAAACATTTAGCCAATATTGCAGAGCAAAATAAAAATTTGCTGTTGGCTGCAAGTGAATCTCCAGAATCTTTAGCGGCTCTTCAAACAAATCAAAAAGGTTCATGCTTCTTTTTATCACGCGGCAATGACTTTTTAAGGATAATTTTTTTGTCAAAAAAGATATGGAAACAGACAATGGTCGCGACAGACAACTTTTATACAGTGCTGATTTAAATTCTCCGGACGAAACGAACAAAACTTGAATTTTCAAACGCGTTTTTCTCAAATTGATCAAGATTAGACAAAAAAAGAAGAGAAAGAAAGTTGCTTAGAATTTCACCAGAATTAATATGGTGCCATTTTTTCGCCGAAATTCTCAACAAAAATTTTACCCCAAAAATGGGTCATTTTGGCTTTTTTCAATTAATCAAGAATTACGCTGAAACTATTTCGTTAATTGATATGAAAATTATATCACAGGAAGCCTCTTACGCAGTTCAACAAAGTATAAGAAAAGTTCAATCTCCAAAAACCAGTATAAATGAAAAAAAATTTTCACTTGATAGTCAATAAGTGTGATTTTTACTATATAAAACACAGAATTTCTGTTTAAAAATAAATTTTAAACAATTTGCGCAAATTTTTGGAAATTTAACCCTCGTTAAACTTTGTTGAGCTGCGTAAGAGGCTTCCTGTGATATAATTTTCATATCAATTAACAAAGTAGTTTCAGCGTAATTTTGATTAATTGAAAAAAGCCGAAATGACCCATTTTTGGGGTAAAATTTTTGTTGAGAATTTTGGAGAAAAAATGGCACCATATTAATTCTGGTGATATTCTAAGCAATTTTTGTCCTGTTCACTTTTTGTTTAATCTTAACCCAATTCTACAAAAAAATTGTTTGAAAATTCAAGTTTTGATCGTTTTGTCCGGATAATTTAAATCAGCACTGTATAGGTTGGCATGATTTTTTTTCTCACTTTTTTCATTAAGGCACTCAATGTTGATTTTTCACAGCTTGGGTTCTGATTTCTTTTCAAGTTCAGTTCATTTCCTTTGTTAAAACGTGATCGACGTCCTAAAAACGTGATCGACTTCTGGTTTCGAAGTGGAATTTAATTTTCAGAGTTCCCAGCCAAATAAAGTTTTTACCTATTGATCCCATATACTCAAATTGAATAAATTCATAAATTATTCTACAAGTTCAAAGAGCATCTATTTTTTTCTTTGAAATTTGAAAATTGAGATTTTTTCAAAAAATAAGTCAGTATTTTTCTGTTTACTTGCGTCCATTGACTCTTTTCCTACTGCATGTTGGCTGTACTTTTGTGTACGATCATTGCCAACCGAACGGGTATTTTGTCATATAAATAGCTTCTGGAATGCGTAAGTTTTCCACTATGAAGGAAAACACGCTCACTTTTATAGGTTTTTAGAAGTCTTTTCTTGGTCAAACTTGTTTTTATCATGTTTTGGTTTTAACCTGATTTTAAATCCAAAAACCTTCTGAAAATTAGGTGTTGATAAATCAGCTCCCCCAGATGACAGCCTCGATGGGGGAGGGGGGTCGGGTGGGGGCAAAGTGCAACAGTGGATGATTGACAAGGAGTTAATGGAACTGGAGAAGCAGAAAGAATTCCTGGAAAGACTGCGGGTGACTTCATCGGGAACTGGACTGCGATTGGCTGACATAACAGTGAAGTATCAACGGGTGAAAACGGAGCTGAAGGAAGCGCACCAGAAGAAAAAAGATTTAACCGAACAGATTATTAAAACTACTAATGGCTAGTATTAGTATTCTTGATTTAAAAACTCGTATAATCGTGTAGGCAACAAGGTATTTTAATGCTAGCAAAATCATGTAAGCACACTAACGAATTTAGGGAGGGCGGTGGGTGGTGTAGCGGACGCTATTTTCTTCCCTCGGGGATTCGACACCTTGCCGAACAAAAGGGTCCCCCTTTTACTATTTTGGGCTATCCATTTTTCGCTGACGGACCCTAAACTTATTCAAAAGGAGCCTTCGGCGCCAATTTTTACTAATTTTGAGGGGGAGGCGCGCGCCGAAAAAAAAAATTGTCTGTTTTGACCAGTTTTTTTTTCTTCAAAATTTCGCCCCTTTTAAATCTACTGGCACATTTCGCCCCTAACAATTTAACACATTTCGTCCTCGCACGTTTCGCCCCTAAGTTATTACACAGTTAAAGAACCGCCCCTTTTAAATCTACTGGCACATTTCGCCCCTAACAATTTAACACATTTCGTCCTCGCACGTTTCGCCCCTAAATTATTACACAGTTAAAGAACCGCCGCTTTCTTAATGGCGAAATGCGTGAGGGGCGAATTGTGTAAATACTCTTGGGAGAGCTCGGAAAATCAATTTAGTCAGCCTAAAAAAGGTCGAAAATATTTTCGAATTATTTTAAATGCCCCCTCCCTCAGGAAAACCTTATATCCGCCCCTGCGCGAGCAGCAACCAACAACAACAAGACTGCTCGCATCAGGGCAAAACCCTGAATGTTCCGACTGCCTGTTAAGGTCTGTGGAGCTGTAATAACATTAAAAACATTAAATGTAATAAAATAAAACCCTATATCCGCCCCTGCGCAAGCAGCAACCAACTACAACAAGACTGCTCGCATCAGGGCGAAACCCTGAATGTTCCGACTGCCTGTTAAGGTCTGTTGAGCTGTAATAACATTAAAAAAATTAAATGTAATAAAATAAAATGATTTTTTTTTTAAATTTGAGATTTTTTGTGAAAATCATCCTCCCACACGCCATATAAACAACAAAAGGATAGATGCTCCTTTTAATTCATCAATTATGACAAATAAACTTCTTTTAACCAATTTAGAACGACTTCTAAGAAGGATTAAATATCCGCTTACGCATTAATAGCGCGAAATATATCGCGCGTTAATTGTCCCAAATTGGCCAAAATGGCTATGTTTAAAACCCAATATCCTTAGGAAAAAAGATCACAGATGAAATATCTTTTCAAATTTAAGCTTAGGACAACAATACCTTTCAAATGAGATTTTAAAAAGTCCCGTCAAAAATGGCTAGTTAAAAAGTCGACATTTTTCTGAAGAAAAAAAAACCCACCTCGCCGGCATCCAAGTTTAGGCGTAAATAATTGATTATGACGGATTATTCTGATGATTTTTTGATAATTATAATTGATTATCATTACCAAAATTAGATTTTTAAAGGATTTATAATTAATTATAATCGTGATATTTTTCAAGAAATTATAATCTGTTATAATCGATTATAATTGATTATAGTTCTTACAAAAAACCTTTAGAATCACTTATAATTGATTATAATCGATTATAATCTCTTATTTTGCCAAAACTTTGTCAATTCAAATCTTTAATCGAGTTATATCTTTTGAGTTATTATTTTTTTGTAGCCTTCAGAAGAGTTGAGAACAGAAGAGTTGAGCGTCCAAGAATCGGACAATGCTATTCCACAGCTACAATTTCAAGACCAGACGCCGATCCCTAAATCCTGTTCAGAACGAATGTGTGTCTCTTTCAGCCCAGATTTGCAATCAGCATGTGAAGCAAACAACAACCTGAACGAGACTATAGAATCAACCATAGAGAATTTTCCAAAAATTGTCAAAAAACTGAAAACATCAATATCAGTGATTTTCAAATCTTTAATCAATCAAGGACTGCAGGATATTAAAGAGTCTGTGTTAAAGGAGACCATGGAAACAATAGAGATGGAGACGAGAAAATGCAAATTGAAAAGTGTATCAGAAGCAGAACTCCTAGAAGGATACAATAGGCGGGAAAATGGATTACCGGAAGTGAAGAGAACAGGCGATAACGGCCAAAGGTTTTTTGAAGACTACAATCAGGGTATTGAAAAAGTGTTGAGTGTAGCTAGTGAAATGGGTGCGCTGGTTGAAAAGTCAGATATCTCAATTGCCCATAGGTTACCTGGAAAAAATCAAATGCTCGAGCAATGATTGTGAGCTTCTGTAGGCGAGTGTCAAAAGTGGACCTTCTCCGAAAAAATAAGGAATTTCAACCAATCTCAATCGATGAGCTCAGTCAAAGTTTTCGAAGACCTAACGGCCCCGCGACTCAAGTTTTTCACCCTTACGAAACAAGACGGAAGCTTCGAATCTATCTGAACAAGAGAAGGGAGTATTTTTCTCGAATTCAAGGATTCAACGCATTGTGTACGAGGACTCTATGAAAGAGGAATGAAGCTGCAATACTCAATGAATCGAATAGAAAGCTGCTTCGTAAAGCAATAGCAACCATTATCAAAACCATTCCCTTGCCGAAACCCTAATTCATTTTCAAAAGTTACTAAAATATTCCATATGAATGAACGTTCGTTACATAAACAACATGATGAGTTGGAAGCACTTGTAAGTTCCCTTGAGTCACCACCTAATATTATTTGCCTAAGCGAATTATGGTTACATGAATATTACGACAAACACAGCTATAAAACAAAAGGTTATCATGAGGTAATTAGTAAGCCAAGAGCAAGTACTCGTGGAGGGGTGATGATACAATTGAAAGAAAACGTAACTTTAATCGAAGAATCACCAGCGGAACTTGAAGAAAGTTTAACAATTTTGGTTAGGATTAATCAAGAATTCTTCTTGATAATGTTTGTGTACAACCCTCCTGAAACCGACAAATTTTACTTTATAGAACAGTTTAAAAATGTTCTTGACACATTTTCTGCCGAAAATTATCGGGTCATAATATGCGGTGATTTGAATATTGATTTCTTAAAAACTAACAACCTCTCTTCAAAGTATATTGATACTATAGAAGGCAACGTCTTCGATCAGGTGATTAAACAACTAACACGAATAGGAAATACATGTGATACTCATCTGGACCACAAAATGGTGGAAAATTTTAATGTAAAAATGCTTATACGCTTGAATATCAAATTTTCTCTGACCACTTGCCCATTATCCTAGAGCTGATTACCACAACCTCGCATATGCAATCTTCAAATTCTTATCGTGATAAAACTTTTTTGAAATCTAAACCTCCAATCGAAAACTTCAATTTCACTTTAATGCATGAATTTCAGAAAATTAAAAGGTTCGAAAACACATCCTAAGTTAATGACCTGTTTGAAGATTACCAATCTAGATACGATTTTATAATAAATAGATCTGCGCCGCTTAGAATATCAAAAAACAAGAAACGAAGCATTGACTGCCCCTGGATGTGCAATCATATAAAAAACGCAATATCCAAGCGTAACAGACTCCATAAAGCTTGGCCAAAAAACAAAAACAACGTTAGAGCAAGATTTCGTTTCGAATCTGCCGAAAGTAAAAATGAAATTGAAACTAAAAAATGTTAAAAAAAAGTTTTACTGTAATAAGTTCAAAAATTGCTTTGGTGACTCAAGGAAAGTATACAAGGAATGATTTAAAGGGTATAACAAATACATCAAGTAGAACAATAGTTTCGGTAAATGGAAGTAGTGGCGACGTTGTTAGCGATAAACTAGCTGTCGCAAATGAGTTCAATGACTTCTTTTCTTCTATTGGCAGTCATTTAGCAAACCAAATACCCAAATTGAAATCCAATCAACTTTGTTCAGAGCCTCGTTTTTGCATGCGTTTAAATTCAATCCGTGAATTTGAAGTTGAAGTCATTCTTTCAGCGCTACAAAACAAACTATCTTCTGGAATAGATGGAATTAGTAATCTAATTGCTAAAACTAGTTCTTTCGCATTTGTTCCGTTCCTGAAAAAACTCATTGAACTATCCTTTAAATCAGAGTGTTTTCCTACCGCTTTGGCTCAAGCGGTAGTATATCCTTTATACAAAGTAGGATCGAAATTGGATGTCAGTAACTATCGGCCAATATCACTTCTTGTAACCTTGAGTAAGGTATTTGAACGTGCAATGTACAACCGAGCGTATAGCAATCTTGAAGCAAACTCACTAATTTATATTAAACAGTTTGGTCTCCAAAAAAAACAGTACTATTGATGCTATTGCCGAAGTAACAGAGAAATGTCGCTTAGATAAAACCAAATCACCCAAGAGAACAGTTTTTCTTGATTTAAAAAAAGCTTTTGACACACTGGATCACGAGATTCTTTTTCATAAGTTGAAAATGTATGGTGTCAGTGGAAAAAGTCTACTTTGGTTTAAAAGTTACTTGAAGCACCGCAAACAACTTGTCCAAATTGGTGAAACGCGATCAACGTGGCGAAATCTTGAATGTGGTATCCCATAGGGATCCTTGAGCCCTCTGCTGTCACTTATATATATAAAAAAACCTTCCAAAAGTCTGTAAATTTAGTGAAGTTTTTCTCTTAGCCGACGACACAAACGTCACTCGACTAAACTGCTCAGTTGAGAGCTTCAATCAAGACTTAGAAGCTATAAATAAATGGTTAATTTCGAAGAAATTATCTCTAAATATGGATAAAACGGTACAAGTTAATGTATCTCTTAACAGTGCTTTGAACCATCAATAATTTGTTAATAGAATACCCTTGAAAATTGAAGGGTCATGCAATTATCTTGGTGTTTATGTAGAAACTAAATTATCATTTAATTCTCACACTAATTTCATACGATCCAAGCTTAGGAAACAGTGTGGCATTGTTTCGAAAATGCGTCATTATGTTCCCAAAACTGTTATGATTGATTATTATGGCTCTAATGTTCAGCCCATTTTGCAATATGGAATATTAGTGTATGGTTGCACTTCCTACACAAACCTTTTACCACTTTTTTTAACCCAAAAAATTATTCGATTTATTTTTTTCAAAAAAAAATATGAAAACGTTTGAAAAGTTCTTAATGATGAAAAGTTTTTAACAGTTCACGAGCTGCATATATTTGAACTCCTCAAATTTGCTTTGCAATCAATAGCAGGACTACACTCTGAAACTTTTTTAAACGAGCTTTTTGTATTTGATAAACCGTCGTATAAGACCAGAAGGTCAAATTTTAATCTAATGAAAATTCCTAATTTCAAAAACAAAAATCAAAGAGCTTGAATAAGTTACATAGAGCTAATCTGTCTAATATATACTCAGACAAATTACTTAATTCCAAAAGTTTTTGATCAAGTTTCAATTTCAGATATTCAACGCATTATCCACGAAATTCGGGATTTGTTTATATTAAGCAATGAAGAGCTAATCAAATTTGTTTCTTGTTGACATTTTTTTTGTGGATGCAAGTATAATGCTGGAGGATAACAGATGTGGAGTGCCTGCTTGTTTGAATTTTTTTCTAAGTATATTTGTATAATGCTTTCAATGCGTCTTCGGTTTTTCGAAGACCACACTTGGGCTTGTTAGCTGGTTACTGTCGCATGGGCTCGGTTGGATGTCTACTAAACCTTTAGCCCCCAATCAGCTCTGCTGATGTAAGATAGGCTTCATGGGATGGGACACATCTAGAAAAAGCAGTAACCATAAAGGGAACAAGTTCAAGTTTTGTTTTTGAAACCGAATAGGGGTGCCTACGACTAACGAGTTTCAGAAAATATAAGTGATGAATTTGAACTAACTTCTTCTTTAATTTAGTTTTATACCGACTACGATTGAACAATCACTTTAAATATTGATACAGAGCTTGGACGTTATGTCATTAACCTGTCTAGACAATGCCTTAAATCTGCTGCTTTATGTTTACTCAAACCTGAGTTTTTTTTTTCCAATATTTCCTTTTATGTTTTCAGATTTATATATTTTTCCTTGTATTTGAAGATCACAAATTTGTCTTTCATTTGATAAAACGGGCAGTGCTGTGTAATCAAATTGGGTTCGTTAACTGTCCCCTCACTGTTTCTGGTGCTTCATATTTAAATTCTCTTTGTATGCAAATTTACCATGAACAATGAGAAACAAATTCTTTCTTTCTTTCTTTGTGCCAGTAAAAAGTCTCTAAAAAAGAGATCTCTTGAACACTTTGGTTCATCTGAACAAAAAGTTTTACCTCGAAACAAAATTTCCATTGAGATTTCATATTAGTGGAAAGATTCCCGCGGTAGATGCAAAAATAAATCTTCCGAATCAATCATGGAACTAAATCAATTTGCTGATGTTTGGTGGTTAAAAAGCTGAAAAATATGCATCACAAAACAACTCCAATGGGGAAGAAGTGAAAAAAAAACTTATAAATTTGAAGTGATTGGAAAACTTTATAAAAATTTTTCATTTTTCATAGGAACCAGCGTCTACAAAAAGCATAAATAATAAGCAATTTAGATGCAATAATTTAGATGCAATTTAGAAGACAAAATGGACAAGCAAAAGGGATTATGATCAATTTTAATCGATTATAATGGATTTTTGGGCAAATTTTATGAATTAGAAATTTCAATAAAAATAATGGATTATAATCAATTACAATTGATTATAATTGTATCCAAAAATGGACGATTAAAAAATCGATTATAATGGATTATAATTAAGTATAATTTGATCTTAAAAAGAGACAAGACTGCTCGTATCAGGGCGAAGCCCTGAACCCTGAATGTTCCGACTGCCATTTAAAGTTTATGGAGCAGTAATAACATTAAAAAATTGAATGAAATAAAACTAAATGGAATTTTTTTTTTAAATTTGAAATTGTTTGATAAAAATTATCCCCCCACACCCCATATAAAGTACAAAAGGATAAATTTAGCTCCTCGTAACAAATGAATTATGGCAAATAAGCTTCTTTTAATCAATTTGGAATGATTTCTAAGACGGATTAACTCTCCGCTTTCGCGTTAAGAGCGCGAAATATATCGCGCGTTAATTGTCCCAAATTGGCCAAAAAGGCAATCTTTAAACCCTCATAACTTTACAAAAAAATGATCACAGGTGAAATATCTTTTCAATTTTGAGCTCAGGACAAGAACACCCTTCGAATGATATTAAAAAAATTCCGTGAAAAATGGCTAGTTAAAAAGTCGAAATTTGTCTGAAGAAAAAAGAACCCACCCCGAGCACAAATATTCCGTCACTTTCGTATCGAAAGTCGGAACAAAAAGATAATCGAGTATTAATTGATTAAAATCGATTGTTTCTCAATTTTAGTAAGACTGGAACTAAAATCGTAATGTAATCGCTTGTTAACGCTTGAAACTGGATGCTGCCGAGCACAAATATTCCGTTACTTTGGTTACGAAAGTCGAAACAAAAACACGATTGATGTGATTGCTGTATTATTGCTTACGTTCATAAAAAGAGCCCTCCCAAATAATAAAACGAAGTAGGTTTTTCAGATGTAGAAGCTCTTGGCCGTGACCTCGAAATCCAGACTGTGATTCTAAATGACGTCGAGAGCAAGAACCTCAACTTAGTGGACAAATACATCCGACCAAGGCCTTCTCGATCGGCCCACTCGCAAATCATGCTGAACGGCGAGGTATACGAGCTAAGAAAACAGATGGCCATTTGGGAGAGAAAATGTCAGATCAAAGAACACGAATTGACCAACTTAAAGGCCAAACATAAAATGATTGTAACTGAAAAAGATATATATGCATAAAATTATTAGTTAAGAAAACGGCGAATTCTCATGCCCGAAAGATGACAGTTCCTAAAAATTTGAGACCATTTGAGGTCGTTCAAACCGTCGAAAGCTGACTGATTTTCATGCTTTCCCTCGAGAGAAAAGAATTATTATGGGCTTACAATTTTCGGCCATGCGATCCTTCGAGCATGAATAAATTCGTCCGCTTCCATTATAATTTTCTTTTTTATTTAAAAAATAGAGCACAATTTTGTGTATTGTAATTGCTGCTGCATAAAAACTCAGTTGTAGTTCGTTTCGCGCTCAAAATATTTTGGTATAACGAGATTCCAGCAAAGCAAGTTAAGTTTCTAGCTGACAATTTGTGGTCATGGTGACAACTCAACGGAATCAACATTTGTCGCAAACTAGAATTGGTAATATTTGTTTAAAAAGCTACTCTTGCACCATGTTACAAATCGAAGCAAGCATTAATTACATGCGAGAAAACCTCTGAACTGATACGGGAAAAAATGAGACGAGAATTTTATTAACAAAACAATGAACTTCAGAAATCGGAAAAAAAGAACAGTCATCAAATATTTTGAGATGAATACTAATTTTTAATGCTTGGGATACTGAACCAACGGTGATTGGTTTTTTAAGTGTTGAAGTACGTAATCAAGACATTTTATTAGGTCTTGATAATTTTTTAATCGTTTTCAGAAATTTTATTAACAAAACAATGAACTTCAGAAATCGGAAAAAAAGAACAGTCATCAAATATTTTGAGATGAATACTAATTTTTAATGCTTGGGATACTGAACCAACGGTGATTGGTTTTTTAAGTGTTGAAGTACGTAATCAAGACATTTTATTAGGTCTTGATAATTTTTTAATCGTTTTTTTTCTGAAGCTTATAAAACTTTATAACGTTCAAAGTTGACACTAAAATGGACACGAAAACGCTCTTCAGTTGAATGAATTTGAGGCTCAAAAATGAGACGAGAATTTTATTAACAAAACAATGAACTTCAGAAATCGGAAAAAAAGAACAGTCATCAAATATTTTGAGATGAATACTAATTTTTAATGCTTGGGATACTGAACCAACGGTGATTGGTTTTTTAAGTGTTGAAGTACGTAATCAAGACATTTTATTAGGTCTTGATAATTTTTTAATCGTTTTTTTTCTGAAGCTTATAAAACTTTATAACGTTCAAAGTTGAAACTAAAATGGACACGAAAACGCTCTTCAGTTGAATGAATTTGAGGCTCAAAAAGGAGACGAGAATTTTATTAACAAAACAATGAACTTCAGAAATCGGAAAAAAAGAACAGTCATCAAATATTTTGAGATGAACACTAATTTTTAATGCTTGGGATACTGAACCAACGGTGATTGGTTTTTTAAGTGTTGAAGTACGTAATCAAGACGTTTTATTAGGTCTTGATAATTTTTTAATCGTTTTTTTTCTGAAGCTTATAAAACTTTATAACGTTCAAAGTTGACACTAAAATGGACACGAAAACGCTCTTCAGTTGAATGAATTTGAGGCTCAAAAAAGGTTCGAAAAGCCGAATGATCCATATGGCTCTAATAGAGCTAGTTATATTAAAAAGACTGAAACAGGCAAAAAAGGAGCTTCGCACCACTTGCAATGCAACTCAAAAACAGAAAAAGGACGGAGGCCAGTATCTACATTAAAAATTTATATCTACAAAAACACTTCCCTGAATGATCTTCAGTTTAAGGAACACATTCCGAGAAACAAAATCGGCAGCGTCAAAATACCATTCAGAGTAATTTATCGGGCGCCAAGGACGCCAGCCAAAATCATTCAATTGAAAAGCAGAAATAACATAGCTCGTTGCTTGAGGGTGAAGCAACATTACCCAGCCCAGAAAAATAACCAAAAATAAAATTGCATGTAGTTCTTAAAAAAGGGCACAACAGCGGTTCGCCGTGATGAGCTGTACAGCTCTTGTGTTGGTCTTTTCCCCCGTGGAAAAATGGTCTTAATAATACATAGAAGATTATGGGCTATAAAATTTGAAAGAATTAACTTAAAAATTTAACTCTGAAGAAACACAGAATCCAATAAATTTGTTTGGCGCTTGAAACGATGCCCTTGAAACAATGAGACGCCCTTGAAACAGAAAAAGTTTTTTTTTAAAACAAACATCGGCTTCTGGCCATTTTCAAACCAACAAATTTTGTCGTCTCAAACATGGACGTTACGTTACGTTCAAACTAAACAAGCCAAGTTGTTACCTCAAACATATATTACTTTTAAATTCAACTGAACAATTCGTTCAGTGATTTTTAATTTAAAAAAAACAAGTTTTACCTCAAAAAAACCTAAATTAAGACAAGACTGCTCGTATCAGGGCGAAGCCCTGAATGTTCCGACTGCCTTTTAAGTTTTATGGAGCAGTAATAAAAAAAATTAAATGTAATAATAAAATGAAAAATTTTTTTCTAAAATTTGAAAGTTTTTTTTTTAAATCATCCCCCCACACGTCATAATAAGTACTAACTGATAAATTTTGGTCCTCCTAACAAATCAATTATGGCATATAAGCTTCCTTGAACCAATTTGGAACGATTTATAAGACGGATTAAATCTCGCTTACGCGTTAATAGCGCGAAATATATCGCGCGTTAATTGTCCCAAATTGGCCAAAATGGCAATCTTTAAACCCCCATAACTTTACGAAAAACAATCACAGGTGAAATATCTTTTCAAATTTAAGCTTAGGACAACAATATCTTTCGAATGATAAAAAAATTCCGTCAAAAATGGCTAGTTAAAAAGTCGAAATTCGTCTGAAGAAAAAAAAACCACCCCGAGCACAAATATTCCGTTACTTTCGTATCGAAAGTCGGAACAATAAGTAATTCACACCAACGCGTCCATCAACTCAAATTTTTGAACTTGCTGGTGACCACTTAGTAAATAAAATAATAAATTAAACATATATGTGAATGGAATCAATTTGTAAGTCAATTTGAAATTGGTTGAAAATTTCCTGTCTTTGTCGGCAATCGGGGGCGTTGGTGGGGGGGGGGGGGGGGGGGATAGGAAAGTCAATTTGAAAACGGTTGATAATATTAAGGGTTCGGTGTCGACAGCAACGACAGTCCAGCGGCTATTGAAACCCTCGGCACTCTGATCAAACAACAAAATAAACTATTGAAACTAAATGATCTATTGGACCTTAACACTTTTTGACAACTTATTGATAGTTTTAAGCACCAACGAACGTTGACAAAAAATTTTGTAGTCAGTTCATTTCATTTAGCTGTCTATAACGCTTTTTGTTCCGACTTTCGATACGAAAGTAACGGAATATTTGTGCTCGGGGTGGGTTTTTTTTTTTCTTCAGACAAATTTCGACTTTTTAACTAGCCATTTTTGACAGAATTTTTTAATATCATTCAAAAAGTATTGTTGTCCTGAGCTCAAATTTGAAAAAATATTTCACCTGTGGTCATTTTTCGTAAAGTTACGGGGGTTTAAAGATTGCCATTTTGGCCAATTTGGGACAATTAACGCGCGATATATTTCGCGCTCTTAACGCGTAAGGGGAAAGTTAATCCGTCTTAGAAATCGTTCCACATTGGTTAAAAGAAGCTTATTTGCCATAAATGGTTTGTTTCAAGGAGCGAAATTTATCCTTTTGTACTTTATATGGCGTGAGGGGGGATGATTTTCATAAAAATTTTCAAATTTTAGAAATTTTTTTTTTCATTTTGTTTTAATTCATTGAATTTTTTAAGGTTATTATTGCTCCATAAACCTTAAAAGGCAGTTGGAACATTCAGGGCTTTGCCCTGATACGAGCAGTCTTGTCTTTTTTTTATAAACAATTTGGACGATTTAAAAGCGCTACCAAATTTGAAACGCAGCAAAAACGGATCCATCCGGATTTAATATTGCCGTAAAAGGGTCTAATGCACTAAACGGCCTAAAATCAATTTTTCTACATCGTAAGCTGGAAATTATGCGATCAAATTTGATTGGGTAATTTCAGCCAATCAAATTCAAGTTACACGGTCAGGCATTCCGATCAACTTTTCTAGCAGAAAAAAATATTAGCCGAAATTGCCGAAACGGTGGAACTTTGAGTCAAATTATCAAATTAATTTTGAGTCACTTGTGAAACCTTGCCCAGACAAGCAAAATTCAGTAAAATGGCTTGACAAAACAAATTTCAATTTTCTTTATCATTTCGGCTAATAATTTTATCGGCTTGAAATTTCAATTGAAATGGCAGAAAATGTCGATGGAACTTGACTGGCTAATTAGCCAATCAAATTCATCCACAATAATTTCAGTGCAAGAGATGTAGAAATAATGAATTTGGGCCGTTTAGTGCATAAGACCCCCGTAAAAAACTAAAACTGGTATCAAATAGAACTGAAATAACAAGTATCAAAAATTCAATTCTAACAGTCGAATTGCACTCAATTTACCATTCGCAGTTCCGAATAACGTTCTTCGTTCAACCGATCGTATCGACTCGAATACTGAGAAAAGTGTTAAGCGTACCCTTGTTTTATACAGTCGTCATCAGCGCTTAACAGTGCCCATCCTTTCAAGATTTCTATCATCTGGATTGAGCACTAAAATTTTGGTCAGCCACTTTTTGCAAACTGGGCAGAATTGTTTTTGTCATGCAAGGTGGATCGACAAAAACAGTCCTTGTTCATCTGTGCTTAATTACCTGCGCTCTTCAAAAAAAAATCTACCGTAAATTGACTAAATAAAAATTATGTTCGTTCGGTCCGACAACTGAACAAACGTTAACAGATCTGTGCTGATGCAATTGGTAGTTGAAAAAGATGGAGTTAACTGTCAGTTCAATTTTTGTTGGTTCAAAACTTTTGTTGGGTTCATTTTGTGTCTACTTTTTTTTCTTCATTTTTTGTCCTATTTTTTTTCAGTTAGTTCTGATTCTTCTAGTTTGAAAACACCCAACCTTTCTCGCCTGGACAACACAGTGCAAGATTTCAATTTGTTTAAGCTGACTATAATTTCGACCATAAGAAATGGTATATCCGTGGTCAACAGTGTGCTGAAGCCATATGGTCACCATACCTTGGGGGGGGGGGGGATGTTCCCTCACTGGACAATCGCAACACTACTTTTCACTCAACAATCGCAACACTAGCTTCCTATTTTTTTCTTTTCCTATTGCTCGGTTCGCGAAAATTTGAGGGCTCAATCAATTGTGAGTCACCATAAACGCAATAAACGAAAAATTCAAAAATCATGTGTTTCTCAGAAACATTCCTTAATTAGCTCAGCAAAATTACATAATTCTAAAAAAAAAACAGATTCTAAAAAGAAAATTGTTTGTCAATTTATCTCCCTACATATTCAAAACAACTGCCAGCCAGGGTTGTTCAGATTTTTGTTCGAGTCAAAATAATGGTTCGCCCATTGCGATATCATTTGCTGTTTATAATTCAAATTGCTGCAATCGCATTTAGTCATTTAGCAAGTTATTAAAATGATTTTCGAAATGTACCGAATGGAATGATGAAGATTATAAGGGGATAGAGATAGAGCTTTAGCCTTTGAAAAATGAGTTTTAAAAAGGCATCTTTTTTCCGTCGGCAACTTAAAAAGAGGAAAAAATCTTTAAGAGCGTTTTTTTTATTTTTTGAATCAATGCACAAAAAGATAACACAGATACTCGAGTCCTCTTATTGAAAAATCGGATAATTTCTCTTACTTGTGTCTGATATTTATACACATAGACCAACGGAGCTTCGCAACAGTTTCAATACAATCAAAACATTGCATTACAAGATATTGGTGGAAAAAAAAGAAGGAAGTCCCTTTTTCTTAAAACAAAGTTGAGAAACTGTTTCGAGAAAAGTATATCTACAAAAATTTCATCTCTTTGACTCAGACCATGTGAACATGGAACAAGCGTCAAACTAAGCAAAAAAAACTTGATTCGACCCTCATATAGCCGAAAACGAAACTAATCAAAGTTCAAAAAACAAATCAAGCTAGAAATATTTTACAATCGAATATTTTAGAAACCATGTCTCCTGAAAAAAAAAAAAACTTTTAGAAATTCGCCCTTGAAATTACGCAACATCAGTTGACCAAGCCGATCAAACATAACGCGAACCCATTATCTATTTAACCCTAGGTTTTGAAAAAAACTGCTTAAAAAGCGTACCAGATAATATAAATTGCATTAGAAAAAACAACAGAAAATCAGCCAAAAGCAAATTGGACAAAAACCACATGCCCGAAAAAATCAACATTTTTCAATACATGATGGAAACTCTAAGAAATACCTCAAATTAAGTAAGAAGTAGCTTTAATTGAACTTTTAAGAAAGTGAGCAGGCCAGCAGCATTGAGCATATCAGCAGAAATTGTAAGAAAAATTGTTTTGGGAAAAAAATCTAGTTCCCAATTACAAGACACTTGCTATGAAGGCCCACTTTTGACAAAACATAAGCGCCACATACAAATTTTTGAAAACCCAAAAAAAATCAGTTTTCGGGCACTTCGTGGAAAAATGTTGTCTAAAAAATTCGTTTTTTTTGGCAAACGCTCCCCTTAAAATCAGGGGCGGATTTAAGAGGACGGACGCCCCGCCCTCAGGGATTCGACTCCCTGCCGACCCAAAGGGTCCCCCCTTTGTACAATTTTCCAATAACCATTTTTGGTGATGCACACTAAAAATTTTCTAAGGGCGCCTTTGGCGCCAATATATACTAATTTTTAGGGGGGAGCGCGCGCGGAACAAACGCTTTTTTTTTGGTCAAAATTTTCCAAAAAAGCTTAGAAACGCCTTTTTTGGGCTGTTTTTTCAAAACTTTGCCTGCGGCGCAGAAATTTTGGCCAAAACAGGGACAAAACAGTGCTTTGGGAGAGCTCGAAAAATCAATTTGTCGACCTAACAAGAAAAAGGTCGACAAAAATTTCGAAAATCTGCCCCCCCCCTCGAGAAAATTCTAGATCCACCCCTGCTTAAAATTAGAATATTTTTGCGCCAAAAGCGTCCTTAGAAAAAACTTAGGGTTGCACGGACGAAAATGGATGCCATAAAATAATACTAAAGGGAACATCCTTTGGTTGGTGGGGGGTTGAGTCCCTAAGCCTTCCTCCCCTCCAAATCTGCCCCTGCATACAATGAAGCAGATGAAAAAACATGCGTTTAAAACCCGAATAAAACCAAAGCAATGCACAGATACTGAATTAAGCATTATTATGTGCACACTAATTTATGGTATTTAAATTGGTTAAAAAAAGTAACTCTTAACATAAGGCAAGCATTTCCTTGTGTAAAAAACCGTACTCCAAATAACTTAATAGGTCTTTGAAATGCAGTAAATGTGTATGTTGCCAAAACACATCGTCGGCAGATAAAACACCAATACCGGCTCCTTGGAGAAAAATGTGTCTAACGAAAGCAAGAGAATATCAGCAGCCCGGTTACCACGTTTTTAGTCATCTCTAGCTTAAAAAACTTCGGGAAAAAATCTTGTTCCCGATTGCAAGACACTTGCTCTTACAATTGTAATTGAGTCAATAAGAGTTTTTATAGGCTTAGTTTAGTTTTTATTTCACGAACACGCAAAACGATAAAATCACGAGGCAAAAAAATTAATACTTTTTCTAAATTTTATAAAAATTTATTATTAGGAAAAAAAAACTGCGGTCGCAACCTTGTGTGCTATTTGCACAGAAACCGAAAACACTTTTTTATCTAAACGAACTTTTAATATGCAGAATTAATTGAAGATAAAAATACAGTAGCAGATCGATGGCAGTTTTTATGTCACTCAAAACTGAAACAACAATTCTTCCACAAGTTATTAATAATTTAACGCTTCGACAAACTTTCGACTGCAAATACTTGATGCAAGCAATAAATAATTCCAGTTGGCTATTGAAATAGCTCAGCTGGCAGTTCTTCTTTTCTAGGAAAACTCAGTTGTGTGCCTCGTTTTTGGACTGAAACTGAAGCTACTGCACAACTGCGTCTGATCTTTTCCTCCAGTGCTAATTTTGGAAAACGAGCCATAAAGAATGCCAGACATCCACAGAAACAATCTCCGGCTCCCTAAAAAAAATAAATGAGCATTTTTCCAGAACGTCTAGTATCCATATTAGTCTAAAATCAATTACCATGAAAAAAATTGGGTGGTTTTTATGAAAAAAGCAAAGCTCTTAAAAATGTCAACCAGGTACCAATGTAGACGGAACATTAGGTCAAGTTTTCGAATTCTAAAATTTTGCCATTTTTTCCAAAGAGTCCTCATTTACGATGAACTATTTTACTGAGTTGGAGAATCACAAAATTGCCAGACACATTTGGTTTCCACTAACAGGAAATATTCCCCAGTCTAGAAAAACAGAACAAACTCGTATATACAATCAAAAATAATTGCGGTTTATGGTAAAGAGCCAAGAAACCCGCTTGTCTTTTAACTGGGGTTTAGGAACTTTGACGACAGGAAATTAGACGATCAGAAAATAACGGAATTTAAACAGTAACTTGCGTGCAAATTTGTTTACAGACTTAATTAGTCTTTTGGTTGAGTAAATACTGGTTGTCCAATTTACACAATAACATGCGTGCAAATTGCGTGAATTTTGTTTGCAGACTTAAATTAACTTTTGGCTGAGTAAATACTGGTTGTCCGTCAATTCCGTTTCTTTACGGTCGTCTAATTTGCTTGTCGTCTTATTTCCCCTTGTAACTATATAATACTAACTAATTGATGTTTTTATTTGTTGAGCAACGGTAAAGAACGTTCAACAAAACAAAGGAAGAAAAACTAAAATCTACTAGTACTCGATTTGATAACACTTCATAGCCAAGGTGCTATGAGTACAAAGCGTAATATAACAAAACCCTTTAATTCTGTTTCAAAATTTAATTTCCAGCTCCAAGCAAACGAGGGGCGGTTAGCCTCACTACTTCACCGTTGTATCAATGGCGTTGACTGGTGGCACTTCGACATGAAATATGTTCTCGGAGCCTTCTGCCATCGCAATACAGCCCATTTCGCCAAGCGTGATAATGATGGTTTTTGCGCCATATTTTCGCAGATCACGTGCTACTTGTTTTGCGTCTTCGACTGATTTGATGAAATCAGTTGGTTTTCCCACCAATTTCGCAGCCTAAAGAATTAAATAGTTAAATTTTAAACTAACTGAGTTAGAACCGATGTGGTTAACTCATAGAGTAATTTCGGATAGGGTACACCGTCTGCTCGTCACGCTATCTTATTTTCGGCCGGATAGATTCGTGCAACTTCTTAGTCTAATACCGATCCTAGTCTTACTCTTATACTTACTAGTCTCAGGGTGTTTAACTAGTCTCTGCTAGGCTCAATAGATCTAGGGTATACTGGTTTATTGCGGCTGCTGAAGTTCTCTTGGAGAGGCAACTAATTTCTAAATTAAATTCAAATCTCTCTGGTGCTGAAACTACAAGTAGTTTCAGCACTTACAAATAAGTGGGTTGTTAGTTAGATGGATTATGATTGGTTAATATTAAATATCTTACAGTGGTAAAACATTTAATTTATCCAATTATAAAATGTAGTTTAGATCAGGTTCCACCCATCCGGGTTTTACAGAGTTTTCTAGAATTATCTTTCTGCAATTCAAAGGATGGATGATGAACGTTGGTATTTGGCAAACATCATATTCTTGTCCGGTTCCTCTTGTTAAGGAAGTTCCAGGACGCTGGAGTTAGGGACATACAATCGTTGTGTCGTCTTGTGACAACGACTGTGATCCCCAATGAAATCAATCTGATTTCAAAATGATTTGCTATGACGGGTTTTTCAGTATTCTGTAGAGAACTTGTTTTGTGTTCAACCTCGTCTGGGAATGGCGTGGAGATCGTGTGTGGAAGGGATGCCTCGTAACTCGGATCTGTACGTATACTTGAACATCGAGGTGGTCATTGGTCTAGTTCAATGAAGTCCTTTTCTGCGAAGTCAAGTCGTACTCTAAATCCTTTGAGTTGTGTTTGTGGACGGCATATCGGTTGTGATTAGCCATTCTTTTTTCGAGTGTGATGGGATTGTCTAGTCTTTGGATGTTCGTCTTTGTTGTTGTGTGTTGATCTATATACTGCAAGGTATGATTTACATTTTATAAAATCATATTAATTCGGTTTTTTAATCATGAATTTAGTTAGTTGTTTTCACAAAAGCGTTTTGTTTTAGTTCGGTTCTTTTGAAGAGTAACTCACCCTTGAGTACCTCTTATTAAAAATAGAAGTGTGGTCACAAAGCGTGGATGTAGCGCGGTGGGTTAGGCCGGCTATAGAGCATGCTCAGGATGTCCTCTCTGGTGGGTTCGGCCAGGAGTGGGAATATGATTTCGTGCTGTTTCTTTGAGAGGTCCTGTTATGTGATAACGTTTTAAGTTGGGTTTATGTTGGTCTTTCTTATGTTACTTTGGTTGTGTCCTTTTTTCAAAAATCAAATTGTTTTTGGTATGGGTTTGTCTTGCGACTTTTTTGTGTTTTATTATTTCTTTCTTAGACTTTATAAAAGTCTTCAAAAGAATAAATTATCCAGTTTTAAACTGGGTTAATCCGGTTTGGGTACCGTTGGTTTTCTTTTCTTAGTCATGCTGTTATTTTATGATTTGTGGTGTTTAGTAAGCTGCGTTGGTTAGTTTGGTTTAGTATATAATTCCTTTCCAACCGGGCTAAAGGAAAGTTTGAAACTTGTTATCGTGTGTTAGAGTTGTTGAGTGTGAAAACTTGAAACTTAAAATCATTATTTAAACAATTCTTCGTGGGCGAGCTGTGCGAGTTTGGATAGAATTCCTGTGCGATTGAATGAAAATATCAAAAGGTTAGTACTGAATTTTCATTTTATTAATTTATTACATAGAATTTTAATTTTACTGTATTTGAGGGAAAATGTTAAGTTAAAATTTTTCATCGTATTGAATTTTACTGCATCATGGGGAAATATTTTATAGATTAATTTCCTACATTTAGTATGAATTTTATTACATTATTTAGTGCAAGATATTAATAAATATTAGAAGAATTTTAACAAGTTTGTATTTTTATTTTTCTTTTCTGTTTTTGTAGGTGATCGTGGTTTGAAGACTAGAAATATGAAACAAACATTGATAGAAAATGGTTAGTACTAATTTCAAATTTATTAGTGAAGAGTATTTTAAATTATACTTACCTGTTAATCGTCTGGGAAAAAGCCGTGGGGGAAGATGTCGTGTATCATATCTGATGTTGTTAATAATTTTGCTAGTATTCGAATGATGTCTTTGGTTTGGAGCAGTGGCCAAAGCAATTGAAGTGCTTTAATGATTTTTAGTTCATCTGTGCCTACTGCAAACTTGTAAGGTGTGTTTTGAATGAGGTTATATATTTTGTGGTTATATTTAGTATTGTGAATGAATTCTAATATTGGTATTTCTATAGGCTGGATAAATTCATGCGGGATAAGGAAGGGTCTGGATTCTTCTGCGTTAAAGGTCTTCGTGATGGGACAAAATATATACATTTGTGTTACTGGGTCATAATTGCGGAGGATGCCGTGGAGGTTAGTATCTTTAATACAATAAGTGAAATTAAGGAAAAATGGTGATGTGTATTTTGAGTTAAGAAACTGAAAACGATGGTGTGGTTGTCTTGATGGGGTATGCATATCAAAATGATTTTGTATAAAACGATAGTATGTATATGTGTGAGTTTGTTTAGTGCGTAACATAATATCGTGAGAACAGTGCAAATCGCGTTCATGTGGTGCAAGGAAGTGAAAGGTTAGTGAAAATAACTGAAATTTTTCTGTGAAACTTTCGTAGGCTTGAATATCATTTAGTGCTTCAGAAATGATGTGATCATATTTTCTATCAAAAATATTAAGTGTGAATACGTATGATGTTTTGATGAAGAATTTTTCTGTTAGTTGTGGGTTAGCGAAGCGATCTTCATCTAAAAATTGGTCTTGATTTGTTCGGATGATATTATGGTCGTAATATTCTATTGTAAATTCGTTTGTTCGGGGTGCAGTGAACGTTTTTAGTAATTTTTTACATGCTACATAAGTAAATTGTCTAGGTGTTAGTGTTGCGGTGAGTCTATATAACATATTTTTGTTCTTTTCTATGTCGTCATGAGTACTAGATAGTGGTAGGCAAAGGGGGTTAGTAAAATGATAATAAGCTGTCCAATGAAGTGTGGGCATTAAGACATGTTCATCTACGAAACTTCGTGTGTCATTAGTGTCGTTAGGTGTATTTAATGTATATTGTGGAAATGAGGGCAAGGTGATTGCTAAAAAAATCTTTCGCGTTGGTGTGTTGTGGGTGATTGATATATTCGCAGGCTGTTCCTGGTTTGGTCGGGAATGGATGATTCGGGAATTTTCTTTTAAAAGTGCGATAAGCTCGGTTAGTGCTACTATGTGTTTCGGTGGATGTGGATGATTGTGCTAGTGATGCAGTGTAAGCTGAGGAGGGTGTAGGAGTAGATGGGTTTGAGGATTCTATTGTGGATGAAAGTTGATGTATTGTGAGGGTGTTAGGGTGTATTAACTGTTGTCGTAGGGTAATAAAGTTATCGAGTTCCTGGGAAATTTGGGGGGTATCTGGAGAATTATAATATGATCGGTCTGAATGAAGTGGGGAATAGGTTGGGGTCACTTGCGAAGCATAAGAAGGAGTGGAAACGGATGGGAGTGAATTATTTGTCGGGATTGGTTGAAAAGGGGGTTTTGAAAAAACTGAGGAGTTGGTCTGAAAATTATTTGATGGAGATGGTTCGGAATCTGCAAATTCGTCAGGGGTTTCTACATTTGGGTTATTAAGTTGTGAGATAGAGTATAAAACTGAAAAATCTGAGTTAGTATCCGAATTCGTGCTTGATGATATATTAATAATTGGAAAATCGGGTGGTGGGAAAGCAAAAAGTGGGATTATTGGGATTGGAGTTTGGAGGTTGGCTGGGTGGGAATTTGAGCGGTGTAGGGATCCAAGTTGTCGGCTCATCGTGGGCTAAAAAAAATGATTATTCTGAGACTGAAAAGCGGTGGTATGGGGTTGTTCTATAATTTGTTCGTATGTATTATCATCTTGTGGATGATGTGCCATTATGTGTTGGATGGGACTTTGTGTTGTATTTGGTCTAAAATTTGAATTATGTGTGATTGCTAGGTTTTGGAAGTTACGGGGAACTAATGATAATGGATGGTTTTGTGGTAGGGGTGGCAACTGTGATGCGGTAGGTGTTATTTCTATATTATTATGTTCTTCGTCGTAAGTGTTCTGTCTTGTCGCTATTTTTGTGTTATATTCTTTTATTTGTGCGTCTAGGAGTATTTTATTTATGGATGATGAAAAAATTCCAAAAAATCCTGCGAACAGTATGCGTGCTACACTTGCTTGTCTGTTTACTTGTGTGTGTATAGCGCATGTGTTATAGATTCCTTTTAAGAGTGAGAAAAGGAATCCTATAAAGTTAAACATTGCGTATAAGATAGTTAATTTTTCTAAGATGTAATAGGGCCATCCTAGAAAATCTAGAATTTCATTTTTTAGGGTAAAAAACTGAAAATATTTATAGGTGAAATATCTTGTGGTCTGTATTTTTCGCCGTTTAGATATATATAATCTTTAATGTCTTTAAAATATCCGCTATAATCTTGTGTATAAACAATCTGCAAATCCTGCGGTTTCGGCAAGTTTTCTTAAATTTTGAATAGTGTATTGACTGTTTTTGTATAGTGTCCATTTGTGTTAGTAGTTCTTGGAATTGTTGTGTTCTAATGTGGTGTTGAATATCTGATTTAGAATATATTCCAATTGATTGTAAATCAATATTTGGGTTACGAGCAATAGCTCTGATGCTGTCGGGTGAAAATTTTTTGAGTGATTGCATTAATGTAGGGTATGGAGTAAGGAGATAGTATTTATCTTCATCAGGATTCAATTGTACTACCTTGTGGCTATTTTCTGATCCACATGGGATTGCGGTATCCCAAAAATATGTTCGTCTTGAAAGTGTGTCAACAAAATGTACTTTATTTTTATAGAATATAGGGATTCTTTTATAACAACGTTTATCTTCAAAAACATAGAGTGGTGATACTTTTTTGGTACAAGTATAGAACCATAAAATATTTCCTTCGTAGTCAAGAAAATTTGATCTGTTTCCTGACAATAAGTATCCTGCGTAGGGTATTTTTAATACTGCTAGTGCGAGTGATTGTAGGATTTGTGTCCGTTCTAATTCGCATAATTGGCGAAGTGTTTCTAATTCGGAGAATGACATTTCTTGAAAAATTCGGCTAATTGTGTAGTCTAATTTCATATCTAAGTGGATATCATAGTGGATATTACCAAAATAGGTGTTATTCATTAGCGATAGTTCTTGTAAACGTGTGCTTCTACTGTCATGTGGCTTTAGTTTTCCACCAGGTTGACTTGTGCTTTTTTGAAAGTTAACTGGTATGTATGATGTTCCTTCGTTTAGAGGGTGACCTGTCGCATAAGGGTCAAATTTTATTTTTCCAGTGTTCATGTCGAAAACTATTTCGTATTCAACTAGTATTTCAGAAGATTGTGTTTTGTAAAGTGGGTTTCTGTATTTGCATGCAATTTCTGTTTCTTGATAGATTTGGAAACGTGTTAATTTATTTTCTATATTATGGATATTTCTAAAATCAGCACTTTGTTTTCGGGATGGATTTACTTGTTCGTACGGAATTGATTCTATAAAATATTTATCGTGAAATTTTATCATTCGAGCGTGTATTTTTGCTACTTGAAATGTTGTGCATGAATCTTCGGGAAACCAAACAATTGTCGCTTGTGTCCGTGTTGTAGGGTCACAATAACCTTGACCATTTTTGCAAGGTAATCTAATTCCTTGATAGATCATTGTGTTGTCTGATAAATCTCGTGTGAGTTGTACTTTTTCGAGTTGTATTTTCCAATCGAAAAACATTATTTCTTGATATCCTTTGTTTTTTGTGTCTGCTTTGCAGTTTGAGGGGTTATTTATTCCAATGTGTGGTATCCAATGTTTATCGTGTATGTCATAAGTTTATCTTCCGTGTGCGCCGTTGTATGGGTATTTTTTGTCTAGTTTTATATGTCCTTGATATCTTTCAAGTTCTGCTTGATGTACAGAATCGGCAAAGACTTGAAAATTTACTAATTTTCTGTTTTTGTTTTTTTTTCTTGTTATGTTTAGTCTGAGTAGTTCGTTTTTACAATCATCGGGGTTTAGATGTAGAAGTCGTTCTATATTACTTTGCTAGAATGATTCGTGATCAAGTCGGTTTTTATTTCCGTTTGAAACTTGTGAACAATGCACTTTCTTTTCGGAAAATGTTGCTGTAAATTTGTATCCTGCGATTGTTGTTGCTCGGGCTTTTGAATACATTGTCGCTATTACATTTGTAGTTTCTATAGCTTGTGGTTCTGTTTCGCATTGTGATACTTGATTTATAGCATATTTGTGTAGTGTTTTTTGTTCGTTTTCTTCACAATCGTAGTGTGTTACTAATAAATCCTGGGGTCCTGTGCGAGGAGAAGGATTTGTGATCTGATCGGAAAATATTAGAAAAAAGATGTGTTGAAATGTTAATATTTTTACAATATACATGTGTATGATAATCCTGAGTATGGGTTATAAAATGTGATGTAACCAATTGTCTTTTTGGTATATCTGTCGTATTGATATATTACTTCAGTTGTTATAAATGGTGGTGGTAGCGATTGAGCTGTTATATTGGGTCAGTTTAGTGGGTAAGGATGTTGAACAAAATTATTTAATTTGATCGTGATTTCGAATTTTAATTGGAGACTATTTTGTTGGAGTATTTGGATGTTATGTTCACGAATGTCGGTTATTTGGAAAATTTAAAGGGAAAGGTGTCGGTGAAATTTGGCTTAATGATGGTGTTGATGGTAGCGATAATGTTTCTGGTAGTGATGATTTTGTTGTATCCGTAGAAATATCTATTGGGTCGTTTACTAAGTTTGGTTCACCTTGTGTAAATGAGTGCGTTGTCCAATATGGTAGTCGTGTTGTGAGATTGGGGGGGGTTAAAGGGATTTTCACGTATTTGTTCAGATGTCGGTGTTGAACCTAAGTAATCTGAGGGTATACTTGAGGTGCTACGTTGTGAAAGGAGTGTGGGAGTTTCTGGAAATGTACTATTTGTGTTTTCTGGAGTAATTGGTGTTGGTGATTGGGGTATGTCAAAATGAACTCGGGGGGTTTGAAAATTTCTATTTCGTCGTGGATGTATAATTTGTCAATTTATTTCTACTGTATTTTGGTTTTGACTAATGTTTCTTATTCTACTTAATTCTTGTGGTAATGTTGGTTTCAAGTTATATGTTGGTTCGCTTAGGGGTGCCTGTCGCTGAACTGGTTCTAATGGTTCAGATAAGCGAGCGTGTCGTTCTTCAAAAGTTTATGGGTTATCTTGGAAAGAAATTCGTGTGGATGTTTGGGGGTTTTGGGTAGTTGTAGGTATTGCTGGGTTTTCTTGGGATGATGTCGGTGAAGACTGATTCTGTGATTGTTGGTTAGCAATTTTTGAAAGTATTTTGATTGATTTTTTCTATTGGAAAAATTTATGTTTATTGTAGTATTCTTCAATGAAAAGAATTAGAAGGATTGTTGCTAAAGCGATTGTGATTATTGCCTTTTTTATACATTTGCACATTGTTAATATTAGGGATGATAAAAATGTTATAAAAATTACAAATAGTAAAAAAAATTTCTGTTCTACTAAAAATTGTTCGTATCACTCAAATGAACTTTGGGTTATCGTACCTGTGAATATGGTCAATGATTTGGGAAGGTTGGAGATATATTTCAAATAGGGAGTAGAAAATTTAAAAAATATTGCAAAAAAAGATTAAAATTATTATAAGAGCTTCAAAGGTATCAAATAGAAATATGAATAAAAGTTTAAGTATTATGAAAAAGTTTATGAAAATGTTGAAAATTGTTTTTTTAAAGATATGGACTGATTGAGAGAAGAGCATTTAAGAAATGATTTCTTTGTCGAATAGTTTTTGTTGTTTGAGGCGAGATTCAAGTGTGGTCGAGTTATTTATTGATTTTTTTGACAAGTGGGTTGAGTTTTGTGAAAAATTGTTGGGGGCTAATTTTATGGTGTTTGGGAGGTCTTCTTTGCTTTATTTTTATTTGTCAGATGATCTGGGGTATTTTTGAGATTTTTGTACTTCAGGCTAAATGATTATGGTCCTTTTTTACTTTAGGCTAATTTGTTATTTTTGGTTGGAGGGTTTTTGAGGTCTGAGTTGGGAAAATATTGTTGATCTTTGCGTTATTAGATAGGGGAGGGCTGTAATATTATGGTGGTTTTTATTTTAGTTGTCAAGTTTTAGCGAGTTGCTTATTTTTGACCTGGAGGTTGAAAAGTTATAGTTATAGATATGCCTGGAGTTTAATATCTTTCGGCTAATAGGTTGGTGTTATAGAAATAGAAGGTGACGGATTTAAGTGAATCCTATTGGCTGAATTTGAACTAGAACTGTTGCGTGTTTGTCGGCATGTTATTTTGAAAAATGAAAGTTCAAAATGATCCAGAGGTGCAAAGATTATTAATTTTTAAAATCAAAGTTGTTTTTGAAATTCAACTTTCTTTAGTATTTTAGATTGTGGGATGAATGTTTTGTAGTTTTTACGTGGTTGATTTCTAAGTCGTGATGATTCTCTATGTTCTGATTTTTCTACTTGTTCTTGTGGTAAAATTTTTTCTATCATTTTCCTATTTTTTCTTTCTTTTTGAGGTATTTTTTGATCTGGTGTTTTTGTATTGCTTTGAATTGTAGTTGGTTTTGTATTTTGTTTTTCATGATGAATGTTGTGTTGTTCATCAATTTCTTTTTCTGTATGTGGATGATTTTGAATAACTTTTAAACCTGTGAAAGAATATAATTGAGTTAATTCGCGAAGTGCATACTCTTTTTGGTAGTAGGGCAATAGATTGTTTCGATAATGAACAATTTCTTTTTGATTTGAATCGGTGAGTTTATACGTTACGTCAGTGGGTTTGGCATTTATTTGGTATGGTCCTTTTCGAAGGGGTTGTAATTTTTTAGAAATTCCTTTTTGTGTATTAAAGTTAGGTATTAAGACAAATGTTCCAATTTTTAAGTCTGTGGCTGGTGTAAAACGTGACTTAATTTGGTCGTTAAAAATTTTGCCTTTGTAACAATTTTTTTGTTATTTTTTGGTAAATTTCGTTGTGTTTTTTATCTCTATTTAAAATCCATTCGGTGTGTGTGCCGGAGGCTAATTTAAGGATCTGTGGGTCATGAAAATGGTCTTCATCATGTTTGTGTAAAGGTAGGTTATAACAAATTGAATCTTTATTTGGTTGGCAATAACCTTGTGCATTTTTATGAGAATTTGCTGTAAACATAATTGGTTTACGTGGCTTTTGATTAAAAACCATTTCGTATGGTGACATTCCTAGAGTTGTCGTGATTTGTGAATCATATGCTAAGGGAATTAATTTTACATCTGCTGACCATTCTGTGTATTTTGTATCATTTCCATTTATGATACATCGGAGATATTCTTGTAGTGAACGGTTCATACCTTCGACTAAACCGTTTGTCCAAGGTGCATGAGATGTACGTGGTTTATGTTTGATGTTGTATAAGTGGCATAGTGTTATGATTTCATTATTTATGAATTCTGTACCATTGTCTGTAACTAAGATTTCGGGTAATCCGAATTTAGCTATCCAGTGTTCATAAAGTGTTGTGTAAGCATAGTAAGCATTACAATGTGGTACCGGGTTGAGTGCTACATAATGTGTAAATGTGTCAACAATTAGCATAACGTAGGAGTTTCCTTCTGAGGATGGTGAAATGGGTCCTTTTGTATCAAATGAAATGCGATGGTTAAAATATAAACTTTGTCCTTTAAAATCTTGTTTTTGTGCTATTTGTTTTTGATTTGGATAAGGTTTATTTAGTTGACATACTATACAACCGTTGCATAATACTTTTATCCAAATTGGTGCATTTGGGAAATAAAAATTTTGTGTAAAGTTTGAGTATGTTTTCTCTGATCCGGAGTGTCCTTTAGTATTTTGTGTATGTGAGATGTAAAAAGCTATTAATATCATACTTGAAGGAAGACAGGGAACTTTAGAATCATTTCATTGATATTCTAAAAGATCTGTATTTTCATTAATTGCTGTGTTATTAAATTTTCGGAAATATCGGAGGAGTGTTTTATTTCCTAAAATTGTGGTATCTGCTTTTACGGGCTTAGTTTTGTATTTATGCCACGATTTAAATTGTCTTATTACTGGATCGAGGTTTTGATATTGTTTTAAGAGTTCCATTGTAATTTTATCTGTTGGAGCGAGAAAATATTTTCAATTTCCAGTTTTGATAAGGGAATTGTGTCAAGTGTGTCATGGAGGTCAAAAACTTGATTTATTGTGTATTTTGAATCATTTGTCTGTGGTCCTGATAAATTTATTTTATCAGTTAGATTTTCTTTTTCAATTAATGGAAAAGGGTCTTTTTTATGCGGGTGGTGTTTTGTTCTTTTTTGTTGAGTGTTATTTTTTATCCATTGTGAGTATGGGCTTGGTTTAAAAGTTGATGTGCCTAGTAAGTCAACTTCGTAGTGATTATTCTGGCAATCTAAGTAGAGTGGAAAATGTTGTAGGTTATTTATCTGTGATTGATCAATATCAGTTTTTACTGCGTATTTGCATTCTAATCGGGGTGATGTTTCATCTTTTGCGAGATAAAATTTAATATTTTGTGGTATTTCAACTGTAGCTTTTCGTGTGAGTAGTTCAGGTGGCGTATTTCTACTTAATGTATCTGGTAATGCAAGGTTTTTTCCTGCTGTCCAAACTATATGCAAGTTTGGAAATTTCATTAGAATTAGTTGAAATCTATAAACTCTATGATTTGGATTCGACCTTTGTGTAAAGAGAAAAATAGTTGGTTTGTGATCTGTGAATAGAACTGTTGGATGTTTTGATCCAAGTATCAGAAATTCATATTCTGTAAGTGTATAAATTATAGCTGTACATTCTCTCATTAGAGTTGAGAGTCGTAGCTCTGCTTGAGTGAATAATCGGGAATTTGCTGATATAAGGTTCATTTTATTTGTAGTACTATGTGATTGTAGTAATGCTGCGCCGATGCCAAAATTTGAAGCATCGCACATTGCATAGAATGGTTGGTTTGGATCAGGAATTGTGTTTGAATTTGTTCAGTTAAAAGTTTTTTAATTTCTTCAAATCGTGTTTGATGTTCACTGGTCCATTCAAAGTTATTGTGTTGTCTGAGGATATTATAGAAGGGTCTTAAGTATAGTTACATTTTATAAACGTATTTGCTTAAGAAATTTAACATTCCAAAGAATTCTTGGATTTTCTTTTTGTTTGTTGGTGGCTGAAGTTTTTGAATAGCATCAATGCGTGATTTTAATGGGGTGATAGTGTTTAGTTCAATATTATGTCCTAAAAATTTAACTCGTGTTAGAAAGAAGTGTGATTTATCGGGAGCGGCCTTCAGATTTTCGTTCTGAAGTATTTTATGATAGTGTTCAAAAACTGTAAACTTTTCTTCTTTAGTTTGTAATTGCATAAAAACATCGTCTAAATAGGTGATTGCGTTTTTCTTGAGTATTAGTGGTCTAAAAATTTTACTCATAAAAGCTGAAAAAGATGCTGGTCCTATGGATATTCCATAGAATAAGCGGCGAAATTCATATTGTTGATTTCCAATAACAAATTGTGTTAAACGTCGTGATTGTTCATCTAGTGGCATTTGATTGTATGCACTATTCATATCTGCGGTTGTAAAGTATTTTCCATTTATCTTTGTTACGCTAACTTGTATTGGTTCAATAGGCCAATTGCATTTTGATTCATCAATTAGTGAATTGAGATATCTAGCGTCTAAAACTATCTTTAGTGATTCGCCTTTTGCTAGAATGATAACAGGGTTGATAAAAGTGTTACCTTTTGGTTGTTCTTCCTTATTTACTGGTGAGATAATTTTGAATTGTTCTAAAATATCAAGTAATCTATTTACTTTGTCGTGTAAGTGAATTGGTACTTTACTGGCTCTTTGTTTTTTGAGAACTGCGTCGGGTTTTAACGGGAGATGTAGTGATGAACTGATTGTTCCAACGTCAAATTTTGATGTTGCGTAGACTGTTGAATATTTTAACAGTTGTTTTGCTAATTTATCAAATTCGATTTGTGTAATTTGTGAATGTTCAAAATTAAACATTGTTAAAAATTTTTGTTGTTCTTTTGTGTAATTTGTTATATTAAAAGTTGGTTTAAAATATGATGTTTTTGTAAAATAATCTGTGTTTCTCTTTTCATTACTTATTATGTTATTTATGGACAATTCTTCGTCAAGATTTGTGGATTGACAAATATCTAATAATTGGAGTATATTATTAACGCGGTATGCTACTTCATGTAAGGGTGAGATTGTAGCGTTTGTTTCACAATATCCTAAAAGTCCTAAGGGTAATGTTACTTGATATGGTGTATTGTTATACACGTGTAACGAAATGATTTCAGAATTTTTGTTTTTCAAATATTTAATAGATGAGATCGTGATTTTGAAAAATTCGTGAATAGGTTTAAATTCAAAGTCTGACATAAAAAGTTGTTGTTTATTTTGACTTTTATCATACTGGTGAACTTGTTTTATTGAAGAATTATATATATTTCCTGATAATGGTTTCAGGTGTTTCCGTTTTTGATTATAAATGGGATAAAACTTTGAGAAGAATGGTGGTTGTTTGTTTAATCTTTGAAAAAATGTTAGAGCTGTATTTTTGTTTTTGTGTACTTATCTTTGATGAGTGTTTTACTATTTAAGATGTTGATTGTTAGTATATATTAAGTTATAAATGGTATGCCAATGATATTGTGTTTAATGTCTGTAATATGAAATGTTTGTTTAAACGGTCTGTTTAAAATTTTGTTTTGTTCCATTGTTCTCGTGGGGAGAAGGAATAATTGGATTTTTCCATAATTTACTAATGTTTATCCTTGTGCTGTTGCTAGTTTACAGGAGGTTTCAAGAGGGTTAATTTTGGATGTAATGTTTTGATTTCATTCCATGTGGGAATAATAATTATATTGGATTCTGCTCCTGAATCAATTGAAAAATCAATTTCAAGATCTGGTGGTTGAAATTCTTTGTTTCTTGGGCTTTCCAATAAAAATGGTATTGTCCAAATTTTTTCTCTGGGTTGTTCTTTCTGTATATTTTGATAAATATGATTTGTGTTTCACTTTTTTCATCGGGTTTAATTACCGTGTTTATTTCGTTTACTTTTTGTGTAGTTTGTGTAGTATCGGTGGGTCCAATATAGTAATTGTGAAGGAGTTCCAATTGATTTTCATATATATGTGACGTAAAAGGTTGTTCATATATGACAGGTTCATAGTCGTTTTCGACTGTTATCATATTTACTGAGATAGTAATTTCTGTATCACTTTCTGTATCTGATGATTCACAATGTATATGATTTAGTTGTATTTTGTGATTTTCTGCGTCATCAATACCTGGAGGGTCTGAAGTTGTTTCTTCATTTGTTTGCACTTGATTAATGTGTCTTTGATGTTTTGGTGTACTACTTCTGTATTGATGTCTAGAGTCAGGGTAACGGTTATTATTCCTATGTGGTGTCTGGGAATAATTTCTGTATCTATTATTGTAACTTGAGTTTCGATTTTGTGAATTATTTCGTGATCTATTATGGTAATTATCATTTGATCTGCGATAGTTTGATATATTATATGAATTATTTCTTGATCGATTGTTCGGGTAATTCTGATTTCGATTGTTCGAATAACTTCTATTTCTATTATGTGAATAGTTTCTATTTTTGTTGTATGATGAGTTTCGTGATTGATTATTGGAATAGTGTCTATTCCTTAAGTTTGATTGGGAACTGGATCCAGAAACAAATTGTGTTGCATTGGAATTTGATCTTGAATAGTTATTTTGGTTATTTTGACTATTTGATCGGTTATAATTATTTTGTGAAGAATTTCGTGTATTTCTTCGTTCTGGTGATCTTCCTCTATAACTTGAGATATATGGTGATTGATTCCTTGTGTAATTGGTGTTGTTCGGAAGTGGTTTTCCTGAACTGTTATTACTATATATATTTTTGTTCGGTAGGCTTTGATCTTTTTTCATGTATTGATAGAACGATTTATTTGGTTCTTTATGCTTTTGAGGTTTATTCTGATTGTCTTGTTGTTTTTGTTTACATTCGGAGATACTGTGTCCGTATCGTCGGCAATAATTACACCATTTTTTGAAGGATGGTTTGCCTTTAAAATTTGGATGTTTTTCATAGATATTCAGTATTTCAGTGATTTTTTCAATTAAGTCTGTATCTGATTCCTGTATGTTATTTATATGTGTAGTGTTTGTTTCAATTCGATTAACATATTGTAGTTTTAGGTTTTCTGTTTCCTCGAGTTTCATTGTGATTTCTGCTTGTTCTAGTTTATCTACTAGTTTTCGAAAATCTAAATCTGGTTCTCGAATTGAAGAAGGATGAGATGCTCTCTTTTTTATTGCTATTTTCCTTAATTGAGGTGTTAAGGTCATCATTAAAATTTCTGTCATTTTTGTGTTTTTATAGTCATGTGTATTAAGTGAATATGCTTTTCGAACTAGTGTTTCGATACGTACTGCTAATTGTTCGATAGTTTCGTTTGGTAATCTGCGAATTTCATTACATAAAACTCTTTGGTGTTGTTTGTTTCTTTCAGAGTCAAACATTTTTGAAAATTCTTGTGTGAATCTTTTCCAATCTGATTTTAGTTCTTTAGGTAATACTGAAAACCATTTTTGAGCTGCGCCATCTAGGGTTGTTTGTATTAATGCTGTGCGTCTATGTATCCAATTTTGATGTAGTGGCGTATTAATTGGTCCAGGTCCTATATTTAAAATTAAATTTGCTGTTACTGCATTTAAATAATCTTCTACAGAATATTCAAGATCTGTTCCTGTGAATACCATCAGTGGTTTATTGGATGTTATTGATGATCCACCCATGAGGTATGGATTCATTGTCATCTGTAGTGATTCTGCGGCATTTGGCATTTGCGAAAAATTTGACACTTGATTTTTTGTTATTTCGTGTTGGTGAAGGTAATATGTAAGCGGTATTTCATTTTGCATTTGAGTTGGTTGATAAGAGTGCATTGACATTGGGTTTTGTGGTTGTATTGGTTGAAAAGATTGTGTATTAAATGGCTTTTGTATATGCATTTGTTGTGGATTTTGTACATCTGTTGGGCTTTGTGGGTAAATTTTTATATTTCGAGATGGTTGAGGTTGTCGTGGTCTTTGTGTGCGATATTCTTTAGTGTATGGTGCAAAAATACCTGGTTGGTGATAGTCGTCTTCATCAGATGATAAATAGTTTGTATTATATGGTGTATATTGATTATTTTTATTTTGCTGAGAGAATGGGTAATTTTCACTATAATCCTGTGTAGGTTGTGGATTATCTAGAAAATTTACTGAATTGGTTGATGTTTTCGGGAGATTCCAATAATTGGAACATGCGTGATTGAAATTTTGTGTATTTTTTCGAGGAAGTTGGTTTGTTCTTAGTTTGTGAGCATAATTATAATTGTGTTCTGCAAAGGTGTTTCCTTTTAATGGTTTTCGTGTTTTTCACGGTATTTTCATTGGTCTATTCGTTTGATAATCCATATTTGAATATTTTTGATCAACCGAAGGTTTAACAGTTGATTGTAAGGTTACTTGTGCCAATGATGTATTTGTATTTCTTGGTGTTGTCAAATTTGGGTGTATTGGTGAAATACTTTGTTGTGTAGTTGTTGTTGTTTGGACGATTTCTTCATTTATGAAGTGTGATGGTGTTTGAATATCTTGTTGTGTAAGATTTCTAGTTCCATTAAGGTTTTCATTATGTATGACGGTCGAATTTAAACTGTTATTTCGCGTATCAGGTAAAAATGTATTATAGTTTAATGGTGTTGCATCAATGGTTAATGGTACTACTTTTACATAATCTCTGTGATAAGATATTGTACTTATTGCTTGACTTGAGATAGATTGTGGGATATTTATAAATGTAGGATGAGACCATTCAGGGTCCCAAACGTAGTCTGATTGTTCTGAAAGGACAGTGTCGTCATTTGTATTTTGAGGTCTGAAATTTTTTCTTGCTTGTGAAATTAAATCTAAATTGTGGGTGAAATAATCTATTATGAACCATGCTAAAATCTTTTGTAAATCATGTTTAGTGTGTTGTTAAACATCATCTTTAGTGAAATTTTCTTTAATTATATGTAGGAATGTTGAAAATAATGCGATTTCATTTCGTACTTTTGTATGTTTGGATGTTTCAGTTGGTGAGATACTTTGAAATTCTGTTTTTTCTAATATAGATGTATAAGTATATAGATTACATATAACTTTCAAATAATGTTCAATAATTTGTCTTTTGATTTTTACGTCTGGGAATTCTGCTTTGCATAGACTGATTCCGGGTTCAAACAAATTTACGAGTAAGTTCTTGCAAAAATCATGTTGACCTCTATCATCGGGTGAATCTATAAGAAAGGGGTAAACTGCTTCGTCATCTGGACTATCGTCACTTTGAGTGTGGCTCATTTTTTCGCCTGATGACTGTTAATATATAACTATCAATGTGTTTAATTGGTTGATTCCAATTATACAAGTGTACTGGTTTGGGTTTGTATTGCTTTTTTATTCTTCTTTTTCCTCTTTTTGATGAATTTGAAGTTGTTTCTGAGTCGGAAAAATATAATTGATTGTGAATGGGACAATTTTTATCAATTGATTCTTTTAAATTGTAGAGTTCATCTAAACTGCTGGCTTCTGATTCAGAAAAAGCGTTTCTATTTTTTGAAAATCTTTTTCGTGTGATTTGTCTTTGTTTGTTTATAATTTTTCTTTTTATTGTTTGTCGTTTTGTTCTAATGTATCCAACTGTTTGTGTATGAGGTGTGATTACAAGATCGTATTTTTTGTTATCTATTTCACAGTAGTGTAAAACGATTGTTTGTTTATTTCCTAAATTTTTGAATGACATAAGGTTTAGGATGAGGGATGCAAGAAGTTGTTAGTTATTTCTATTTCCTTAGACTGTTAGTCCTTACGATTTTTTGGTTAGCTTAACCTGGGTCTTTTTGTTCAGGGTTGGAGAGAAAAGTATATCGATTCCGGATAATGATTTTCTACTTTCTCGTGGCTAATCTAAGCTAAGGTGTTAACTTACTTAATTCTACTTAGGGGTAGTGATTGTGTTCAAGGTTTGGAGAATAGTAAATCGATCCACAAGGTTCAGGTATAATTCGAACGCAAGTAGTTTGTTAGATACTATTTTAAATTTACTAAGTCTAAGATCTATCCTGGGTCTGGTAAGAGGAGGGTTCAAGTGAAGGATGAATAACCGAAGTTCTTCACTGTTTATCTTAATTTGAATGGTTAGTTTTATTTAAAATTTTTTTATTAGTCCTGGGTCTTTTGGAAGGGTTGGATAGTGAATCGACGTTTGAGGTCGTTAAACACTTGCTAAGTGGGTGGGGGAGAACAAAATTGTTCTGTTGATCCAAGGATAGGCCTTGATGATCATTTTAAATTTATTGAGATAGAACAATTATTAAGATCCAAGGTTAAGCCTTGATGATCTGATTTTTTTTTTAAATTAAGTGAATTTAAGTTTAAAATGATTTAAATTTATTGAATAAAAGATTTAGTTCTTTAATGATATTAGTGAGCTTATGATTGCTGTTATGTTTAGGTGATGGAGCTGGGACAACGAATGATTTATGATTACTAACAATTTATTGTCATGCTACTAACTTTTATTTTTATTTTTAAATAAATATTTTGCAAATATGTTTTATATAATACTGCAGAAATTAAGAAAACGATCTGAGATCTTTTTATCAATCGTTATTGTACATTAATAATTTTTTTAGCGCCTGAAATGATCATGAAGATTTACTTCAAAATTTTATGTTTGCAGATGAAAATCTAAATTCATTGCTAATAAGATTCTAAATATAAAAGTTTGTGTTGGCTTTTGCCGTACAATCATAAAACTAAATGGTAAGTTTCTACTTTGTCGTATGTTGTCTCTTGTTCGAGGTCTTCTTCCAATTCCGGGTAGTTCTATTATCGTTCGGAATATCGGCTCTGATCTATTGAGTCGTAGAGACATTTCAATTAAATTATTATCGTATAACATTTTGAAAATGTTTTGTCTAATTTCTAATCTATTTTTGGTTAGTTCTAAGCTATTAAGGTCTTATTCGAGACTTATGGTCGCACCAGATGAGTTAGAACCGATGTGGTTAACTCATAGAGTAATTTCGGATAAGGTAAACCGTCTGCTCGTCACGCTATCTTATTTTCGGCCGGATAGATTCGTGCAACTTCTTAGTCTAATACCGATCCTAGTCTTACTCTTATACTTACTAGTCTCAGGGTGTTTAACTAGTCTCTGCTAGGCTCAATAGATCTAGGGTATACTGGTTTATTGCGGCTGCTGAAGTTCTCTTGGAGAGGCAACTAATTTCTAAGTTAAATTCAAATCTCTCTGGTGCTGAAACTACAAGTAGTTTCAGCACTTACAAATAAATGGGTTGTTAGTTAGATGGATTATGATTGGTTAATATTAAATATCTTACAGTGGTAAAACATTTAATTTATCCAATTGTAAAATGTAGTTTAGATCAGGTTCCATAACGCATAAACAAATTTTAAACGTTATGAGTAAAATTTTAAACTAACGCAGAAACACAGCGGGGCTTCGAAACATAAATAAGATCGCATTACAAAATATTGAACAGATAAAGACGGAAGATAAAAAAAACTTGAAAAAAAAAATTGAAAAAACAACATCTACAAAAGATTCATACATTTGTTCCTGATGGCGCTAATAAACAGTCTTAAGCAGGGGCGGATCTAGGATTTTCTCGAGGGGGAGGGGTGGATTAAAAAAAATTCGAAAACTTTGTCGACTTTTTTTAGGTCGACCAAATTGATTTTCTGATCTCTCCCAAATCACTATAAAAATTTCTGCTCCGCGTTTTTAGGAACTTTTGAAAATTTTGACCCAAAAATTGCGTTTTTTCGGCGCGCTCTCTCCCCTCAAAATTAGCATATTTTGGCGCCAAGGGCGCCTTTAGAAAAAATTTTAGGGTCAGTCAGCCAAAAATTGACATCTCAAAGCCGAGCGGCAATTAAGCCAAAAAAACTTGAGTCGACCCCTTAAGTCGAAAAAAAATATGGTTGTCATAAAAAATTTGGAGCTACAAAAAGTACAATACTCAAAGTTTTTTTCAGGGAGGGTAAAGCGATAGTAAACTTGCATGCGCTCATCAGCTGAGAGTGAAAAAATACTCTCCAATAAAGAAAAGATACAAAAAAAAACACGTACAGATGAGATGGTCCAGATAGAAGTTTGTCTTATACATATAAAAGTCTATAATTCAAAATTAATCCGTGAGGAGAAGGCAAAGAAATTGAAAAAAATATATTTACATTTTGCAAATATCCCAAAAAAGAACAGGAAACGAGATAAAGAGAAACGTACTTGCCTCGGATTCGTTTGGACACAAGACGTCAGCCAGATTAAAGAGTTCCTGGTTGAATCCGTTTGGAGCAGGAGCAGGGTTCAAAATAGTAGTACCTGCCGCAAAATATAGGCTTGCTAAAAGTTATAAACCCTAACAGTTACCAAATATTGTATATTTATCGATAATGAATCGACTTTCATTGAACATGAGCAAAGTTAATATATACTTTTTTTGAAATTTTCAACGCTCCCTTGGGTTTCGCTTACACAAAATAGACATACATTTTGGCCACATGTCTGATTGCTTTATAGCTATTTCTTAACAAATTACAATTTTCATAAGCTTTTGGTGCACTTTTAACCCTCGCTTAACGGGTGTAACCTCTTTTGAATTAAGACCGTAGCTTTTATTGACAAGTCAGCAAAAAATTGAGCTCTTCTCCACTCCTTGACATTTTAATTCCATTTTTAAATCTAATTTGTTCACTGCGCAAAAGAATGAGTCACCAAACAACGAGCACGGTGAACAAATTACCTATTGTGATCACATTTTTTTCATTATTACCAGGCCAAACTGTGTATTTTGTGAATTGTAAACGGATTCCGCAACAAGGACGCTCCCTTTTTTCTTTTTTTGTTCTTTCATTTCCTTTGATCGTTCCGACAAAGTTTTAACATGTTTAAAGACTTGTCTCTGGAATCCAGGAACATACAGACACAAAATTATGCGCCTATCCAGTGCACAGTTTGGCCTGGTAATGATATCGTACAGGACAACTCACGCATTAAGCCTCATGCATTTGGGGAGTGGAAAAGAGCCCAAATTCAAATACGTTTAAAGTTCTTTGCCCGTCTCAATGCCTCGATGACAGCATCTTGCATAACCTCCATCCCAGCTAGCGTAACTCTACAGTTCTCAAATGCACTCGAGTGGCTTCCAATAAAAAATGCGTCTACATTCTTGTTAGCTCCCTGAGCCACTATGATTCTGTTTTTGCCCGAGGACTTTTCCACTGAGATTGTAGCGACGCCAGTATGTGATGAGCTATCGACTTCGACTGAATCTGAAACACAATCTTGAATATGAGAAAAAAGGAACGGGAAAAGTGCAATCGTAATATAACTCAAAGCTCGCACGCTTGCGCGTGTAATTGGATTTTCAACCAATATAGGCGACCAACATAAGAACTGCCTTATCCAAAAATTCATTTCATTCACGGTTCGTCTTAGAATTGGTTACCACTTAAATTCAAGACCATAGCGGTTCGATTTACTTCTATTTAAGACGCGAAGCTAATATTCGCATCAATTGGGAGAAAAAAAGGAGAAAAATTGCTTCCACCCGGTGTATTGAACAACCAAAGCGTTTTCCATTCTACGTTTTTCATTATTTTTATCGGTTTTAGCCAGCAAATGCCGTCTAATACGAATAGGGCAGTTCTGAAAAACTGCCCGAGCTAAAGCAGACTTATCTAAAGCTTTCGCTATGTTTTGGCATCACACTCCCCCGAATCTCCTTCATGGTACACTAAAACACTCGGTGTTTTCTTCGAAAAGTCTCTGAACTTCGTTGAGCACTGCATGCGAACATCCGCAAAAGCCCCAAGCAAGAAATGGATACCAAAGGTTTTATCTGGTACTTCTCGGGGCCAGTCCATAAAAATATCAACGGATACATCCGAGGCTTCGATGAGACCAAATTGAGATTACTGTTGCCCCCATTCCGCCAGTAAATCAGCATTAAATAAAACCAAAAACAGTTCCCAACGCCGTTCTCCGCGTTATAATACAGAAAACAAAATGAGCAATTCAAAATTTGGTCTCATTCGAAATATTTAAAATCAGAATGCATTTTAAAACTTCTTTACCATCATTAGCACAGGCTTCGTAACTTTCTATCGAAACTTTTATTCCATTGATCCCCTACTTTTTTACTATCACCATCCATTACTTTCCCGGAAATTTCACCCGAGCATGTTAGAGCTTTAAGACCCCGAAAAAAGAAGCCTACTCCTAAGCTTCTAGATAATTTTGACACAATAAACTCTAAATTTGTAACAATTTTATGGATCTTAAATAACAACCGCTTTTATATCGAGTAAAGCAGGGCATTGTATGTGTACAACGCCCAAAAATTTTCAAGAAACAAGTTTATATGATCTACCTAAACGCATCAAGCACATCGCATTAAATAAAACTACGAAATAAGAACATAGCCAACAGAGTTGGAAAAGACTCAATGAACGCAAAGAAACATAAAAAATTGACTTGTTTTTTGAATTGACTTTCGGATTTCAAATTGACTTTCGAAGTTCAAAGAATTAATACTTGGCACTTTTTTCTAAAATAAACCCAATTTGAGAAAACTGGAATATTTAAAAAAATTCCGCTGGGAAATCTTAAAAAATAAATTCGACTTTCTAAACTAGAAATCAATCAAGTTTTTTTTTTCGAGCCATTTCAGCTTTCATAACTGGAGAGTGCTTTTGCCTACCTTCTAGCAAATTAACTTGAATTGAACTCAAAGAGTACAGGTATATCTATGGGCATTCTTTCGTAGATTACACGCATGAATGCACTTCTTTTATTATAAGAGCATTTTAAGACTTTTCCTGGAAAAAAAATGCGAAAAAAATCATCATGACCTATATAAGAATCTGAGCTAAGTTCATCGACCTTTAAAAAACATTATATACATCTAAAATTTAGAAGCGTATTGTTTCGATACAAATCTTCACACTCAAAACTAAAAAAAAGAATAAGTTGGAAATTCAGCCAAAAATGATCCAGAAGCAATGGAGTCAAGAAAAACGAGAAAATAAATAAATGCAAATGCCTTCGACAATTCAGTAGAAAAAAACTAGAACCCGATTACCAAAAACTTGCATATCGCAGGTGTAATTGTGAGTTCATCAGAACTATCAGTTTAAATTCAGAATTAATGCAAAGTGAATATAGTTATCAAGAGATACCTTTATTGACGAGATGATTTTCGAAATTCTGCAAAGTTTCCACGCCGTTAGGATCACTTCCAACCTAATAACAAAATAATCTAAGAAAAATTGGACAAGCTCTTGAACTCTACCAAAAATATATTCCCATCTACACGAATAAATTAAGTTGAAAAATGGAGCTGAAAACTATTTTCGCTTCGTTTTCTAATAAAGATTTTTTGAAAAATTGGAGATGTCAATTTAAAAACTTTAAATTTGCAACGAAGACATCTCCAATTTTTTAAATTGACCAAAATAAGCAAAAATAGCATGGAGAATACACCTTAAAACTCTGAAGAAGTCTACAGAAAAAAAATAGAATTTGCGCTGACCTTTCCGACCATGTGACATGATGCGCCCATTCTGGCGGCCATAATACACTGGTTGGCTCCCTTGCCACCAAAACCCTGACTGAAGTCGCTGGCAAGTACTGTCTCCCCGCTAGCTGGCTCCTTATCCACATAACTGCAACAAAAAAGGAGCTGTTATCATGACAAAAGGACCTAATGCACATAAGTTTGACCTTTTCTCCCCGCGCCCTCCTAACCTGGTATAAGCATCAATTTTATGTTGTACCAAGGGGTTTTACAAGATATGAAGACCAAATATGTTTTTCATGGCCAAATTAGTCCGATTTTGTATTAATCGACAATGTGAACAGAAAAAAGTCAAGGGTGGGGGAGGGGGAGGGGAGAACATTTTTCGCAAAACAAGGGTGAGGCAACATTTGCCCGCCCAAAAAATAACAAAAAAAAATCAAGTATGACTCAATTAGAGAGAAGGGGGCACAATGGCCGCTCTCTGTTAGGCTATCTTCCAAGTCGAGAATAACCTGTTCAAAAAATGGCGCGACAAAATTGACGGTTTTCTTGATGCATGAATACATTTTTTTCCAGTTCTGATATTTGGAGGTGGGAGGTGCTAATTTTAGCTCCAATAATTTATTTTTCTCAGTTTTTGATTCCTGAAAAAAAATTTTTTTTTTGACAGAGAGAGGTAAGATGCGTGGTGAAAAACTAGCCATTAACGTTTAAATTAACATTAAAAATAAATTCAATCTCTATAGTAATTTCTGGCGGTTGACAGAAGTAAACTCATGTTAGCTCTCTGCGCTCTGAATTGGTCTGCTTAAATACTCTAACCGCTTTTCTAAACCGAACCGTGTGCTTCCCACATACAACTTTGCAAGCTAGCGGGTTTAGAAAATGAGACAAAACCCACGAAATCGAAAAAAGGTATAGGAAAAAAAATAGTTGATAAAACAACGAAAAAAACTAAACCTAAAAAAAATTCATGAATGTCTCAAATGATGTTCAATTAGAGAAAAACAAGTGAACAAACATAATACATTGTGTTAAATTGGTGCTGAGACAACAATTATCGAGCGATAATTAGGCAGACAATGCTTGGGTAGACGTCCGTTAAAAAATTTTTGACTATAGAAAAATTAGGACTCCATGTTTATGCCTCTCGAAGCACAAAAACTCATCAAAATAGGTTTTCTCCCTTGAAATAACATATGAAGAGGCAATAAAACCGATATAACAAAAGCGGTAGCTATTAAAGCCTATAAAGTCATAGCAAAAATAAAGAAAGTTCCCACCACAAAAAGTTTTCGCAAATTGTGACACAGAGGCGAAGCTGGGCTTCGCACCACTTTCGATACAAAACAAGAAAGCGGCTGCGTCAAAAAAAGCAAAAATTCGAAAATTTCAAAAAAACTAGATCTATCGAAATGAATTAGCCTAGTTTTAAACAAAAACGTGCCAAGACAATAGAAGATAAAATTAGCATCGAAAGAAAATTAATCAAGCAGTATCAAAGCCAAAAATATCTTGGCAGAAATCCTTCAAGCCGAAAAAATTCAAAAACGTATCAAGTCCACCTCACCATCAACACACACACACACACACACGCTCACACACACAAACTTTATTCGCGGGTCAAATGAAACAAAATGATGTGCCACTAAGCTGATAGTTTTAAGCTGAAAAAAAAAGAATTAAAAAAAAAGTTGAAAAAATTTTGACTAGTAAGAAATTTTAATGTCTCCTCGCCCTCAAAGCACACTCACAAAAACAATTTTTTCGCTCGTCCAACAATATAGGTCGACAAAATTAAGTCGAGAAAAAAATAAAAAAGCCGAAAAAAAATTCAAGACTAGTAAAAACTTATCAAGTCCACCTCACCCTCAAAACAAATACACTCAGAAAAAAATCGTTCGTCGAACGATATAACGCGATATGAGGCCACTAAGCGGTGGTATACACCGAAACCTTACAAGCCGAAAAAAAAGAAACAAAAATGAAATTTGAACAAATCGAGTTGGTAAAAAGAAAATCAACATAAAAGAGATGAATTTGTAGGACATATATTTGAAATGCTAATATGCAGAAAAAAATTAATTTCTAGCGGTAAATCTGTTGCTAACAGAGGCTTCCAGGAAATGAGTCTAGATTAAAAGAGAGTCCTGTGCCTAAAGTTATTGACGGGAAAATGGTCTAGTAACCGATTGCAATACCCTTGCTTATCGCAAGGGCCATAAGCTTAGAAAATAAGTACAATCGATAGCATGAGTACAAAATGCAAATTTGAAAACGATTTGATTTTAGTCCAAAAAATTAATTGGAAAACAAAAAAATCCTCTAAAAAATTTTTTTTAAATTTTTTGGAGAAATTTTTGTTTATCTTTAAGGACTTTTTTGCAGTCAAGAAGACGATAAATTAAGCTTTCAACAATAATGGTTCTGAGCTAAGACTCTAAGATAAAGAACAAAATTTTTACGTCTTTTATCCCAATTATAGGCCTGCTCGCTCGAAATTAGACCAAACATCAAAAATTTTATTTCGGTTTTTTTGCAAACTGAACAAATTTCTTTGGAAATGTTTTATAAAGGGTTCGAATCAGGGCTAAAAAAGCTTTCATATGATAAATCATTTGAGCCTTTTTGTTAAACCCGAAGCCAAAATTCCTCCCCATTTTCAATAGTCGGAAAGAAACAAGGTCCAGCAGGGATTCGAACCCCAGATCATAAACTCGCAAGGCACTCACTTTACTCTTTGACTAATAGGAAGGGCGTCAAAGATACTGAGGTTTCATAATTAATCACGATCAATTTCCGTCAGATTTGTAAGAAAAGTTGTTTACGAGAAAATTTAAGTTCGCAATTATAAGTAAATTGAAAAAAAAAACGCTATGTCTGACTCAATTGCTTTTTTATTTTCCCTTTCGGATTTTCTTGAATGGTTGCATATTTTTCAAATTTAGATTTCTTATACTTTTAAGAATGGAGATTTAGAATTTGTGTGATTAAAACTATCATTAAAGTTTGCTAATAAATCCTTTTTTACTGATGTCCAAAATGCTAACTTAGTTTTTAAAAACAGAGCTTCTAATTTAGGGGAATAATTAAAATCGCATCCCTTTGCATTGCATCGAAGTTGCTTTGTGACAACTTTTGTTCATACACAAGCAGCCCAGGGTAAAAAAAACTGCGCACGACGTTGACAGAATAGATGAGAAAAATAAGTTATTCCAAGCCACCACTAGATACAATAAGAAAACAGAACTTTCTGAGTTATCATTATGCATCAAAACAATTTAATAAAAACCACGTTTATGAAGGTAGAGGCTAAAATTTAAGAAAAACTCAACTTTTTTATTTAAAAAAATTAACAATTTTTTCGGGCAGTAGGCGCCCATATACACTAAATTTGGGCGCCTAAATACACAAAATTGAGGAAAATTTGAAATTAATAATTCGCTCTGAGCCGTCAAGAAAGGTGCTCAACGAGCCTGCTTTTCTCACCAAAAATTGTTTACGGTGCATAAATGTATGCAAAAGAATCCGTCTAGGGCTTCGGCAGCGCTCACAAATTGAAATGGTTGACCATGAAATAATAACTTAATAAAATTTTCACACAGATGCGAAGCAGCTCTTAGCAAACACTAGCAAAAACATGACAAAAAAAAAGCTTTTTAAAGTGAAAGAAAAGAAAATAGAAATGAGCCTCGAATTGGTACGACTTTGCTACGTATTGGCTTCGAGCCTGCAGCCTCGAGAATCGGAGTCTCGCGCCCTGCCATCGCGAACGCTTAACAATCGGCAAAGACTAGTCACAATTAAAACAGTGTTCACCAATGCCTATGCTTAAAAATTGACAATGCAATGCAGCGAAATAGACACCAAATAAAAATAGACACAATTTTGCAAGTAAGAGTTTGGAATATAATAAACTGAATTTATAATAAGTTTTTTTTAACCCAAGTCGCGAATATTGGTGCGACTCGTGGGACACCTTTACGGCTTTTTGATAGCGTGTGCTTTGAAATTGAAGCCAACCCAGTTGATGCATTTAGAATTCATCAATTTAACCGAAAACAGGTATTGCGTTCGAACAACTCAATAATGATAAAAACTCGATTTCAGAAGTTCAATAACTGAATATATCGCAATTTTTTGAAATACATAGTTTATACAATGTGGCCTTGTGCTTTCCAATTTATTACAAGCGAAGTCAGTGTGGATGCCTTCAGTTTATTATATTCCATGTAATAAATTGGAAAGCATAAGGCCACATTATGTATACATAATGAATTTCAAAAAATTGCGATATATTGATTTAGAAAACTTCTGAAATCGAAACTTTATCATTATCAAGTTGTTTGAAGCAAATTGCTTTTTTCAGTTCATTTGATGAACTTAAAATGCACCAACTGTGCTAACTTATTACTATTCGAATGTCCAAGCACAAGCTGTCAAAAAGCCGTAAAGGTATCCTAGGACTGGCACCAATATTTGCGACTTGGCTTAGAAAAAAAAAGAAAAGTCTTACTATAACACTAACGCTCACTAAAGTTAGTGAAATAACTGGTCTGTTAAACCTCCACAAAGAATCTCATGTACTCGACTGTACATATCTTGAAAAATGAATATGTGATTGTTTTACGAAAAACACTACGGTGTTCCTTGCGGAGTGCGGTCTGATTTAGAAAATCGCGTAATCATACTCGTCAGTAAGCAGACAAACAAAATATTAACCAATCAGAATCAAGATGACAAAGAAAATTTACGAAATAAATAATAAATAATTATTAACTTCTTCCTTGTCTCAATTCTGATTGGTTAATATAGTATTTATCAGCTTATTAACGAGTATGAGTAGGCGGTTGTCTAAATAGTGCTAGGTAACCGTTCCTTGCAATGCTAAATTGCCAACAACGTGTGATTTCCTTAGAAATAAAACACACCAGTTATTTCGGTGGATATGCAACAAACCGCCATATCTTCAAGCCGAAATTGCATCAGAATTACGTAACAATTGCATAACAACAGCGACAATCTGTTGCTATGTTGTATAACAATGTTAAATTTCGGCTTGTTGGAACGGTAATCTTATTTTCGGCTTGTTGACTACTACCGTTTGTTTAGATTTTAACCATTTGTTTTGTAGGAGTTTCATGCAACAAGTTCATCAAATATTATTTATGAGCCACGATTTTTTCCATCGCCTTTTCTTCTTTAAGTCAAATGATAAGCCTTGAAGAAAATCATTTCAGAACCTCAAGTTTGACGTGCAATGATATAAGTGTTAAAGTGATGATACATGATTTAGGCGAACCTCACGAAGCCCTTTCATGAGCTTCTTTGAGATTAGAATCTCGAATATTCAAAGTTTATTATAGTTGTTGGCTATTTCAGATCAATTAATTGAATTTCAAACTTCTTAAATACCTTGTTTTGAAAATGGTTGTATTTCAGTTAAGTATTTCAAAGGTATGCCTTTGATTTGGCAATCAAATATATCGAATACATTAAAAAAGAACCACTATTTTCAGGTTTCCAGTTTTATAAGCTCCGGGATTAGATTGCGGATCTGTTTTATTTTCAGAAGGATTGGCGGGATCAACCCCACACATCTGTTCCCAGTGCTTGAAACACATTTCTGACAAGCGTGAATTGCCTCGGAAATCAAACAATATTACACAAATAGTTCATTTCATAAACTATAAATAAGCTCCCGTGCAACTAACAGCTAGTTATTATACTTTCATATCAGCCGAAAGTACTTCAGAGTGAACGTTAAATAAGTCAATGTTTTTGTGATACTAAACGAGGTTCGAGACTTCCGTAGTCCGCGCTGGTTGCATGCGGGTGAGACAAAATTACCCAGCCAAGAAAAAAACAGCGGGACAACAGCGTTTCTCCATAATAAGCTCAACAGCTCGTTATTTAGTCGCCGGAACTTCTGATTATTATTGCGGGGACTAACTACTAGAACTGATGAAAAAAAAAACAACAGAGGAGCAGGCTGCTTAAAAAAACCATCCCTTAAGTTAAAACGATATTTCTGTATAAGTTACGTTTGTAAGAAGATAGACTAAGCCAGGTCAATATAATAAATTATTAGATCAGCTGTACAGTCCCCCCCCCCCCCCCCACCAATCACCAGTCATAGTAGAACTTTCTTACCCCTAGCCCTAAACCGACAACACAAAATGGAGGCGAAATTGTATGGCATGACTAAATTTTCTGTTTAAAAACATGAATCGGCTTCCGCGGTTGTCTGCTTATCGCCACTCAACTAAGTAAAAGGTAACTAACCATATAAAGTCGGTTATGATCCCGCCAAGAACACAAATATCCTGCAAAGCAAAACCAGCTGTGCTTTCTGTCATTCTTCAGATCGAAAAAATAGCAGGAAAAGTTGAACTCTAAAGCCAACAAGTAATGTCCGAGATCAAACCAAACCAACTGAATTATTACTTAATAAACTAGTAATTTTATCGGCCCTGTGTTAACTTTTCAGTTCAGATGAGAAAGATTGCGAGCTAGTTCAGGCCAGTAAAGTAATAAATATCAATTAAGACCTGAACACGGATTAGTCAAATGCGGTGGTGCAAGTTTCGAGATAAAATCAGAAACATATTTGAGAATGTAAATTTGGTTCTAAAAGCTGTCAGAAATCTGAAATACAGCAAGGTTTCAACAGGCTTTAAATTTTATAAAGATCAAATTATGTTCCTTAAAATAGTCAGAAACCAACTTAGTTAAAGTTATTTGAAAACTGTTTTTCGCCACTTGTGTACCATTACAAAGCAAGCTAGAAAATGAGACAACAGCCTGAAGTCGAAAAAAAAACGTATTAAAAACGCAAAAAACTAGATTAACGAAAACTTTCATACGTTTGTCTCGATTTTTTTCGGGATGACGAGACGAGACAGAAAATTGAGAATAGACAATTTTATATTTTCCAAAAAGACATTTATTTTAGCATGATTCTAAAACATTGATGATTGAATCGCATGAAATCGAACATTGTAACATTTCATCTTGCTTTTTTACTGAATTTCATGTTCGGTGATTAAGAATGTTGGTTTAATTCTCTTGACTAGCTTATTTTTCTTCTTAAGAAACATTTATAGATTACGACCACTTATGGCGTGTTATTTATATTAAGGATTAAAAACTTAACAACTCGAGGTGAAATTATTTGCAAACAGTGACAAAATCTGGATTTTTTTACAACTTTGCAATGATATCTGATCAACTTTGATAAATTTTACAAGTGAACATGATTGACTTAAATAAAACTGAAACTGAAAACACATGCGTATATCGAAAAAAAATCAGAAATCCTCACACTCGAATATTTTTTAACACTCGACTAAGTTCTTTCAAAGCAACCCAGTAATTTTGTTTCGTTTTATTTTTCGAGTCTTTGTCGAAAAGAAATCGGAAACAGCCTTTGCCGATAAAAAAATCTCGAAAGGTTTTCTTCAGTCCGAATTTTTACAATTAATAGAGATATTTATCGAAAAGCGAATGAGATCTCCTAAACTCCATTCAAAGCGAACCTAAAAGCAAGCTTCAAAAATGAAAATAGAAAAAATTTATGATTAAAAAAGACAAAAAGCCGAATTCCCAATACTTTAAGCACACTGAACCGAGCCCCATTATAATTGCGAAAATTTAACCGATTATTCAACTTTCCTGTTTTACTGAAAAAACAAAGCTTGTACGCTTGTTTAACTTAAATGGGAAAACTAAATCTCGTTAAAGTACTTCGAGAATCGTTCATGACTAACACTTGATTCATAAAATTACCCCAATTGAAAAAAAAAATGGACCCATAGAACTTTTTATATGGCTGGGAATTCGCAAATTCAGATGCATTTTTGGAAGTTATAGTCAGTCGCATTTCACTTTCGTAATTGGAGAGAACAATTTGCCCTCCTTTAGCAAATGAAACTCATTTGAAATTGAACAAGATCAAAAGACTAAACGCAAAAAATCAAATTTGATAACTTTTCCTGAAACACAAAAAAAACCACGCGACTCAAAGTGATAATACTAGTGAAATGAGTAGTAATACATAATATTCATTAAAAAAACTACAGAAAAGTTCTTCTTTTTTTCTTCAAATCAAGTTCATTTTTAGTGCGAGGTGCAATTAGAGAACCAAACCAATGCGTAAAAATAAAATAAGCATAATTGACATTTTGCTTCAAAAAATGAATGGCAAACAAAAAAAGTTTCTCATTGAAATCAAGTTTTCTTGGTGTAAAAATATCAATCTTTCATATAAAGAACTCTAATGGATCACTTTACTCGCTCGAAATTGAACTAAAAATCAAAAACTTCAGACTAGTTTTTCTCGCCACTGGGTAAACTTTTTGAAAAATAATAATGTCGTTCGAATCACTACTGAAAATGCTTAAATTTGATATATCACTTGACCCATTCCGATGATGATGTAGGATGCCTGATTTTGTGGAAAACAAAAAAAAACTAAAACACACCCGGAACAAAAACTGAATATCCCATTGAGACACTGGATCACATTCCAGCGTTTTCGAGGGAGCTTCCACTCGCAGGGAAAACTTGATCCTGGGTTCTAGCTCTTTTCGAGATCAGTCTCAACTATTCTCAAGTAATAGGGGAAAGCGAAGTTTTGATGGTGGTTAATTTCAAATACAGTGAAGTAGAAAAAAAGTAAAGCAAAAATAAATCGTGTTTGAGTTCACTAGATATACATATGGCCGATAATTTTTCTAATGCAGTTTTGCAATATTGCACAAAGCTGATTTCCAACGTTTTCAATTTCTGGAAATTCTATTCTGGAAACGATTTCACGGGGTCCAAATCTGTATCTAGCCTCAGATTGTCAAAATCTGGGCTGCTGTCAAAAAAAGCATCCTGATTGGTCGGTTTTGGCGGCAACGGCAAGGGTTTTGAGGGGTCCGATATGGCATTTTTCTTGAAGCTGTTCAGCTTGCGATTGATATTGGGCAGCATTGCGTAACCATTTTTGATGACGTAATTTGAATTGGGTTTCGGAGGCGGCGAATGTCTCGATAGAAGAGGGGAATCTTCCATATTCTGATAACTTTTCGCATCGCTTGAGTTTAAACGGTTGCTCGCCTCTGGCTTGTGTTTCCTTTCCATAGGAGTACTTGCAGTCAGCGTTCTAAAACAGATTTAAAAAATGTTAATAACTTTATCGTGTCGGTGGCATTGGCAAGTGTATGATTTTTTAATTGAACAATTTGTGTATAACTTAATTTAAAGTTTGAATATAATTTTAAGTGCTTACTTTTATTAGGCATAGAAAATCGTTCAACTCTTTTTCCTGTCAACTTTTTTATTAGTTAAATATATCGCATACATATATCGTTTAAAACATTGGGCAAAAAGACGATCGTTTGTTAATGTTTTTTTTTCTCAAAATTTTGGTGAATTAGTTGAACACGGGTCTGGATCGCTAAGTGAATCGCTTAAATTGCCCATATTTGGTACACTTGTCATTCTAGACGTACTTTACACTAACTTACCAAAATATTAATGATTTATCTTACTCGGCAAAAAGCCACGACTTTGAAACTCACTTTCTTGCAGTGCAGTAACCAAGATGGTCATCTTGGAACCCAAATTCAGCATCGGACAAGTAAACCGAGTTGCAACTGAATGCGCCCGCCACGCTATCACTGAACTGCTCTGGAAACGGACTCGCTGTATCATCAACTCTCAGTTGATTACACACACGCATGTAACTTCTCGAGAAATCATCATCGTTGCATGATTCATTTTGACTGATAGCCGAATTACTCATTGCAATCGAAAGCAAACTTGAAATATCATCTGTCAGGCCGTCTCGTTTAGCTAGCGTGCTATAATTTCCGAGTGAGTTGGCATATATTGTATTAGTGTCTGTTTTATTTGACCCAGTTGAGCAAGGGTAGTCCCATTTTGGGATCGATCCATCGTTCATGATTTCAGGAGACTCTGTACGAATCGTTGGCAAGAGAGATTCCTGAGTTTCATTAAGCTGCGAACTATTCACATTCATTCCTGAAGGTGTAACATATATCGGACTGTAGAACCCTGGATCATTTTCGGTTTGCTCTTCGTTAGTCCCATCATTCTGCTGATTGAAATATAAAAGCCTCAAAAACGAATCCAGAAAATTCAGAATGTCGAAAAAAGTCGGACGCTTGCTCGGCTTTTTATTCCAACAATTCTCCATCATTTGTCCCAGTTCCGGGATGCAAGATTCTGGAGGTTCCAATCTACCGCCAGACTTCACAAAGTGCAGCACATCGACGTTATCTTTGCCTGGATACGGCTGGTTTCCAAACGTCATAATTTCCCAGAAAACAACCCCGTAGCTCCAGACATCAGATTGGGATGTGAAGATTCCGTCAATTAGGGATTCTGGCGACATCCAGCGAACTGGCATTAATGCATTGCCCGTTTTTCTGTAGTACTCCTGTTTGTATACATCTCTCGCTAATCCAAAATCTCCTACTTTAACAATATAGTCACAATTAGCTCTTGCTTCCTTCAAAGCCGGATCTGCAATTTTTGAGACCAGGCAATTCCTAGCGGCAAGATCTCTGTGTAACATGTGGTGTTCGCTTAAATAGTTACATCCATTTGCAATATCAATCGCAAACATAATTTGGTCTTTGAGCGACAAGGGTTCCCTTGACGAGCAGTTCGAATGTTCATCAAACTCATCTTCGTCTTCGTTTCTCGACTGCCGCAAAAAAGTTAAAAGGTCATTCTGCATTAACTCCATGATAATTCCAATGGGCTCACTGTCCATGCAAATACCGTAAACTTCGACAATGTTCGGATGCTCAAAATTTCGCATCAAAATTGCCTCTTGAATGAAGTCTTGCTTTTGCTCAGGCCCTGCGTTGTTGTTTAGAAACTTTACCGCAATTCGGGTGTTGGCGATCGAGCCTTCTCTTAATCTCGACAACGCCGAGTATACTTCTCCGAAAGCGCCAGATCCAATCAAGTTGTCGATTTGAATGTAATTCGCCTTAATCATCTTCAAGCCTTGCAATGAATCGAACTTTTTACTGCCTGTGTAATTTGTTCCCACATAATACAAAATATCATTTTCAGCTTTAAACGGCGCTTCCTGGAGCAAACTTAATCTAGCTCGGTTCAAAGTGTTAAGCTGTATCGTATTTGGTGAAGTAACTTCCGATATTCTTTTGTTTTTGAAACTGGAAATTACGCACCAGTTTCGACAAGAAATGAAAACGAAAATCAGTATCACAAAGCCACTAAAAGCGCACATTAGCAAAGCTGTTTGGGAAGTCATGGCCAGTCCGAACACTTTAAGCTCACTTGACTTAATATCAGGTGCCGAATCATCGGGCAGAAGATAAGCGAATGACGAGTTGACACTCGGGCTGAAATGACTCACACCGAAGTCAGTTCTGACCCTCGCTCGCAGAAAAATGCCTATTGTAATATCTTTTCCAATTTGCAAATCAATAGTGGAACGATTTCCTTTATAAATCTGTGAGCAACTTTCTCGAAGAGGTTCCGTTTCTGTTGAGACTTTGCAGGCTTGCACTTCGAAAATCAAGCTGGAATTTTTGGGACAATTTAGTCTTCTAGATTCCAATAATACTCTTAAAATTCTTCTGTTACGGTGCAATTCGGGTTTATTTGGGGCTTCCGGGTTACCGGGCAGCGTCCTTAAAATAAGTGTATCGTCTTGATAACTATTTGCAGTTGCATTTGATTTCGTTTGAGTTACCAGCATTTCAGTCTTGTAAATAACTGTAAGCATAACTTTGTACATATTATAAAACTTCAATTCACTAAACGTAAATTTCACTTTTTCGCCTCTTCGCATCAGAAGATTCTCTTCTGTTGTCGATTCAACCAATTCATTTTTCTCTCCATCAATGTCGTATATACTAACAATCGCGGACTCAAAATCGTGTTGCCTTGAAAAAGTCCACGACATTTCTATTGTGGATTCGTTTACATTTTCCAGCAACAACTTTTTAGGCAGGTCAAATGTTTTTATGGTTTTTGTTTTAGGTGGCGAAATTAAATCTTCGTGAAGCGCATGATAAACGCTGATTGCAACTTTATACAACGTAGCGGGCTGCAGGTCTTTCAAGGTTACTGAATAAGTCTTCTTTCCTCTCGAATATTCCGGCTGAAAAATTACGTGCTTCAGATCTTTTGGGTAATTATCAGAGCTGCGCCATCCAATGTAAAATTGGAGGTCATTTGAAGGTCCGTTTAATTGCCTGGGGTTCATAAAGGTCAACATAATTTCATACGGGTTCACCCGGTATACGTGGAAAGATTCCACGCCTGAAGGTGGCCCAATAGACGTTCGGAAATAAACAGGGGGACTGAGTGATGGGTACTGATAACTGAAATAGTTCGTGACTCCGATTTGAAAAACATAAGTCGTGACTGCTTTCAGATTCAGAATAGTTTTATTTTTACCAATTAGGTCTACATCGTAGCTAACATTGCATTTAACCATTGCATGCTCGCTCGTAGGTCCGCATGTGTCAATTTGCGCTAAACTATCAACTTCTTTAAAGAAAATTGAGAAAACGACTGTCGGCATTTTCGTGTGAACGCAACTTGGATCCTCAATTCTACTCGGAACAAAATCGGGTTTAAACCCTAGATTTATCGAGTTATAAGTCATTGCAAGTAATGTAGGACTAACTGAGTAGTTTCTAGGAATGAGACACTTCTCAGGCGGTACTGGTTGCAAATCGTGACCAAATGCAACTATGTCTGTGAACTCCTTTTGTGGTTGGACCGGGGGAAGCGGTAACTCCTGGGATGTCAAAACTTCGCCAGCTCCGTCAATACTATTGACATGCTCACAGCTCAGGAAGTTCTGGGAAGCTCTTTTTGTCATCCAAGTGACACCTTTCGAATCGGCAGTAGCTGATATAATGGAAGCAAACAGCGGTATTGTTCCATGCGGGACATCTGGATTGTTCATTATTTCCACTTCCTGGCACGAACATCCATCAAAAGACATTCGGACGAATTTGAAGTCAGCTCCAGATTCGGATCCAGAACTTTCAGCTGTCACAACTAAGCGTTCGTTTATCAATGCCAGAGAATTAACTAGAAGTGTGGGTCCCAGTCGATTTCCCAGGAGTGCATGGCACTTTTGAACCTGATCGACTTTACAACCAAAAGTTTCTAAAGCTGTCTCGTCGTCATACCTAAAACAATAACTTTAACTTAACTTGTTTATAAGTTTCATTGGAGAAATTATAAGAATGAGTATCATACAAATCACGAGTTTAACATTGTCGGTCACTAACCAGCAGATCTTGAATTGATTCATATGTATAGAAAACGCTAATTTTTACACCAAAACAGCATAATTTGTATAACTTTCGATATTAATCTTAGGCTTTACTATATCCGAAATAACCAATTATTGTAATAAGATAACGTACTTCTCTGACAAAGAGTATTCATCATTGAAGTCGGGGTCCAGCAACGGGTAGAGTTTGAATGCCTGTCTGTCGACCAGATTAGTCATATGACCACTCTCCATCTTCACGCTGTATCTTATTCCATACACTTCCACCTGGTGTATACTTCTGGACCGATCTGGCTTCTCCGAAATGAAGGTCAACAGTCCCGAGATCCAGGGGTCAACTACTAGCGACACTATCTTCTCATCGATGTCCAATGCAAACTCTTTAGTTCTGAAAAGACAACTCAATATGAAACCCGTTGTTTTTTATACCAATCCACTTTTAAAAAAAATCAGAAACAATCAACTTGCTTTTGAAGAGTTTCATGCGGTAATTCAAAGATGATCTCCCTTAATTAGCAGAAAGCGTTCAGAACATACTGGACGCAAAGCAGCATATAAAAAAGAGGGTTCTTTTCATAACTATGGTTCCAAGTCACGGGAAGGAACCATTGAATAGGGTGGGTTCTTTCAGCCCAATTTTTACCGCATAGATAAAATCTTGTGAAAAATCAAGGTTGGTATCATGTAAAAAATCTTTTAGCTGTAATTTGAAATACAAAAAAAACATAGAAAAGTCGCCAAGTCGAGAAATATTAGAATTTTTGTTTTTCAGATGATATCTCGACAGAATGCTAAGCTACCAACTTAATGCTACGGATCTTTTTTTTTATTTTAGCTAGAATGATTCTTGTAGTTCCTCTGGAATTCATAACCTTTACTGGGAAAGACTTGAGGAAATTCTAAACATAATCAACACGTTGGAAGCGTCCAATAACTCAAGTAAACAGAAAAAAAATAATGACTAGTTTTATTTGAACTTCAAAGAAAAAAACAGCTAGCCTTGAAGCTCTTTGCATTTTTAGAACAATTTATGATTGAATTTGTTGATAAAATTGACCGCCCAATCTGAAAAAACTGGATGAACAAGCAAGTTTTTTATTCCGCTGGGAAATCTGAAAAATAAAATCCATTTTCGAAACTAGAAGTGGATCACGTGATTCGTGACCTTTAATACGCTTTTGCCGTTCGATAGAAATGAATTGAACTTGAAAAGAAATCAAAACGCGAAAATCCCGAACAAATTACGACTTCCTGAAAAAAATCATCACGACCTATATAAAAGTCTAAACTACGTTCATCGGCTCTAATAAGTGATTATTTTTTCGATTTTAGTTTTTTTTATTGATTTTTGAATGACGGTGCTCGAAAACTCGGTACAAAAACTTCAGCTAGTTCTACATGTAATTAAAAACACTATATCCACGCTCTGTGACGAAAGATTTAACTTTTGTTTAATCAAGGAAAATATGCAAATTATTCACGCCGCTTTCGAGCCTGCCTACTAGCTACTAGGTACGCAGTGACGCACTACAACAATAACTAGGCTCAAAAGTATTGCCCAGCAGCATGGGTCATAAACTGCTGTTGGACACCTAATATAATAAACAAAAACCACAAAAGGTTGTCACTAACTTAAGCGACATGCAAGGTGGTACACTACAAACCCCTATAGCAATTCTGAGAATGCTTAACTTCAAAGGCAAACAGACCATTTTTTCTCGCAATTTAAATTATCCATGTTCTTTTTGCGAACTTAAATTATCCATGTACGGAAAAAGTCGGTAACTTTTTTGGTATCTGAAATCCAAAACAAGAATCCCAATTGGTTCAAACCACGACTGAAAGAGGCTTTCATATAATATATTATTCAAATTGGGGTCAAGTTTCTGCGTTGTACCTATGCGAACAAAAAACACTCAAATATCGAAATTCCTTCAACTACGTGATCGAAAATGATGGTCTTTAAGAGATTCGACCCCCTGCCTACCTTAAGAGTCCCCCCTTTGTACTATTTTGAGATATCCATTTTTGGCTGACGGACCCTGAATTTTGTCTTAAAGCCCTATTTTTCCAAAAAGTCACTAACAACGCCTTTTTGGCCTTTTTTTTCAAAATTTGCCTCCGGCGCAGAAAATTTATAGTGAAGGGGGAGAGCTCAGAAAATCAATTTGGTTGACAAAATTTTCTTAAAATCCACTCCCCTGGAGACAATCTTAGACGCGCCCCTGCACATGAGTTTATATAAATGCAGCAGGATGACTCTAATAATTTTGAGTAACAACTTACGGGAAGACTTGTGCAGTAAAATAGGTATTAGGGTCAGTTTCGTTGGTGGCTCTGACAAGGTCAAACATTATTATTTTCCGACTTCTGATCTCCACCCAATATAACACCTGTTGAACCCAGTCCACTGTAAGAAGGTCCGCATCTTCGCTTACCCAAACTAAATCTCCGACTTTCGTCTTACTAGCCATAGAAAACTGGACAATTGACGGTTTTGGGTTACGGTTCTGGTCGATCCAAAACAGCTCATTTTTAAACGCAATGTATGATATTGAACTTATTTTGGTCACTTCGGTTGCTTCTGTTTGACTCCCTTCATCTGAGCTGAAAATGATTTCGAATTTGTGTTTTAGTTTATCGTAAAGGTGGACTGTCCGCGGAGAAACCACTAAATATTTCGGCACAGGATTTTGTTTCGAACAAGCTCCGAAAAAGCTCTCTGTTCGATTCAAAACTTTCTCGTATGTGCTAACTTGCAGTTGGTATTCAAAAACATCGTCAATACTTTGACCTCTGATTTCTAAAAACGTTTGGTTTCCAGGAACAACACTCGATTTAAACTTGGGTTTTTCCTTTTTCTCTGTCTTGTCAACTGGTGAAAATCGGTAATACACGGTGTAGTTGTCAACGTCGATACTCGCGACTGGTGGTTTCCAGCGAATCTCAACGTCGGCAACCATGGAGGACGGAGGGGTTTGAATCGATGGTATGAATCGATGCGTAACATGGCTCTGCACATCCGCTGGTGCGAGTAACAGCGCGATAGCTCTATCGATCCTGCTGTAATCTTCTGGACTTGCAACTTCAACTGAAAACGATCATCTTCAGATAAAAAATATCTCAAGTTCAAAAAAATCCTTCTTCCTTTCATTTGAGCCAAAACAAACAGACACATTTTAGCAGATAACGAAAAAGAACCAATTTTCTATCATCAAAGTACTCATATTTAAAATCGAGTAAAACAGCAAACTGGCAATTTCATTATTGGAAAAACACCGCCTATCCGTCGAAGGAAAAACTCAACTTCTCATAATTGTCGACAAATTTAACAAATCCGATCAATATTTATCCACTCCTTTATTTTGCAGTTGAATTTTAAATTTAGGTATCTCACTTTTAGATTTTGTAGGGAAAAAAATATTTTGAGTTCAGTGTTCCAATCAAAATGCGGGATCAGATTTCATCAAATTATCGACTCGTTTCTAAGTCCAACTGGGGACGTCTTAGACTTAGATGTGATCTTTTAGAATGATTACACAAAAAATCAGGTACTTACACTTCGCCGCAACAGCAGATGTAAAGATATGTAAAATAAAGGCAAAAATCAGCAGAGCCAAAGAAACCGAGAAACGCTTTGGATGAAAGCTACTCGATAGTAGGTTTTTAGTCATAACAAATTGCTTTTAAAAAAATAACTAGACAAAATATAAAACTAAGGTTCAAAATCGACTTCAATGCATTCAAAAGAGCCGGCGCTCAAAGTGGAGTCCAGCATTTAAAATTTCCAGACGAAATTCGATAGACCGAGTGTTAAAAACTTCCAGTTGTTTGAACAAAAACAACACAGGTAAATCTCAAAAATTCCTGCTTGTTTTGCTATTTAATTTTTGAGTAAGGCGTTTCGAATTGAGAGCAGGATTAAAGGACACAAAATGCAGGCGATACCTCAAATTGGACCCGGTTTGATTCAAGAGCCCAAATTTTACTGGGGCAACGGGGAGAAAGGCGATATAAAGTTTTAATAAATTCTGACTGGGAACTTTTCTTAGTAATTCTAAGCTCGATCAGGTAGCACAAGGCAAGACATATTGGCAAACACTAGTCGCATTAGGCTGGTCTAACTAGGTCGCAATGCTTATCTCGATTCACACGCTGGACCACATTTCGAGAGATTCATTTCTAGATCACACGGGGCTTTTAAGTGCGTTTCCGGGGAGGGGTGATTAATTGCGATATTAAAGTATTGACACAGAGAAAGTGTTAGTTGAGTGAAATGGGTTTTACTTTGAGCGAGGATCTTCTTTAGGGCGCAATGAAATGAGGCTTTGCGAATATTGCTCGTGGGTAAGAGTTAGGTTGCGGATTTTGGGCTAAGTTTTACAAGATAGTACGGAGCGAGATTTGAGAGTTCCACAATACAAAGCATGTGTTTGTAATCGCTAATGCCTCTTAATCCGTTGCGAGGGCTGATCATGCTGGGAACATAATGCCGACAAACATTGAGATTAAGACGCGAAGAAGCTGTCAAGATAGCGCTACCAACAACCTCAACAAATTTGGGAAAACTTTGGAAAACACATGGCAGAGACGCAATCATTGACCCGTTGGGACTTTTAAATAAAAAGAACTCGAAAACTTGCACCGAAATTTGGGCTAACATAAGCACCCGAAATCAAAAGATTACATAATTTACTACCTCTTAAAATACTTAATTCAGGAGAGGTCCAAATTATAGAGAGAGTTGTATTCAAAGCAATCACTGCAACGATTACACAACGGTAGATTAACGTTCATCTAACAGGAGAAAATGGATGCTATTTACATTGAAAACTTAGACTGTCCTAGAGAACAAGTTTAAACAGGTGAGTGATCAGCGGGACAGTTTACAATTTACCTGACAAAGAGGGAGGTGTTTTAACTTCCCCTTTGTTTAATCAATGACCAAGTTGCCGTGAGTTCCAACACGTGCCCTAAATTCAATGATTGCCAAACCTTATACCGATGGGACAATTCATTTTACTCATTACGAGTTGGTATATATACTTTGAACCGTGTCAATGCTTTAATCGATTCTTATATCAGCCAACCGATATGATTAGAGTCTATTAATCTTATAATTGATAAAACAAAGTCAACACACAATTGGGAAAGTCTCAAGGAAACCGAAAAAAATGATTGCAATTTTTTTGAACATTTTTCAACTTTTGAAAAATGATTTGCAACTTTTCAATATTTTTAACTTTCCAAAAAAAATATCATCTCAAAGCATTTTGAACTTCAAAAATCTTTTATGATTGACACTTTCATAAAAACAAACAAAAACAAGTTCACAAAACTGAAACGATGGCTGATTTTTTATTTAGAAATTTTTTTATTTTAAGTTAAAGTCAATTTTAACAACTAAAATTAATTAAATCACGTTTTTCGCGCCCCTTGCTCTTTCTTACCGAAAAACTAAAGAGCTTATATTGCCTTCCATTTACCAAATGTATTGAACTAAAAAAGAAATCAAAGGTCAAACCAAAAAACATCAATTCAGAGCGTAAAACTCTTTAAGATTTTTTTCCGAGAAAAGGCACACAACCTAATTATGCGATAAACCACTTCGTCATTAACACTTAATTAGACCGAAGTTCATCTCGATCATAGACAAAAGATCAACCAAGTACAAAAAAATAAACTTTGAGGTAGATTAATGTGAGTATCATTTCCCAATTTTTTAGCAGCAAAAAAGGCCAAATGTGAATTAACAACCAGAAGCCCGGCTGCACATCTAAGGCGATCCAAAGCTAGCAAAAAAATCCATAACAAAATTACTGGGTGGGAAACAAATAGATATTCCAATTGTTTCCAAAAATATATATTATAAATATAATTTCCTAAGGAGCAAGATACCAGTTCTGAACAAAATTTCAAAACTTTTCATTCCGGTAGAATCATAATTCTAAAAAGCTAAAATACCAGTGTTGGCAAAATATGGTTTTTAAGAAAAAAAAATGGATTTTTTATTAGTCTTTGAGCAATCTCAGGCAAAATGCAAGTTTTATTACGCTTTTGCATATATCTATGCTAAAGGACGCATCAAGAGCCTGAAAATATTCAGGAATGTTTTGTGGAATCAGCTGTTTTAAACAGCACTTGTTTTTTTTTGATAGCCCTGAAGATAACCGATGTTATTTAAAAAACTGACGAGCATCTTGTTGAGCTTAACTCATCCACTAAAAGAGAGAAAACTGAAATAAAAAAGAAAAGACGGCTGCTGCGTTAGTATCACAGAAATCTCCCCCAAAAAAATTCAAAAGAGAATAATACAAAAACTAAAAAACAATTTCTTGAATTTTTATATTAAATTTGCGAGCTTCTTGATTTAGTTTTCAACTTTAACAATGAACTTTTTTACAAAGTTGATCTAAGATTCATACCAGTTGCGATATATTAAAAACAACATCGCAGAATAACCAACAGAAAAAGGAAAAAGCCGCTAAGTTGAAGAATATTTACAAAAATGTGTCGAAGCTAGATCTATCAAAAATTTCCTAGGTTTATCTCATTTTGGCTTGAATAAAGATCAACTTGAAAAAACCATAGCAATTAAGACAACCGAATACCTAAAATTTAAAAGGAATCAGTTGATATTTGCAAATACCTGAGTAAGCATTGATTGAGTTGAAAAAACGTTCTCGATAGGCTAACTTGATATTCCAAAAACTGTCAAAATCTTAAGATGGGATTTCTGTCTTTTGCGTCGATGCCAGAACATGGTTCTGTACTTCTCTTTGTCCGAGTAACTGCCTGATTGCTTAATGAACTCCGCTGTGAGCATCTGATTTATCAACGGCAACTGGAAACGAATATAAGTAGATTTAAAAAATCATTCATGCCACTTGAACCAAAATCGTCAAACACAATTAACCAGATATCTTTTCTACGAAAGATTGAAAATCAAGTGCATCCACAAGCGGCTATTTTTCTAATTAAAGTAACACACCGTCAAAGTTTTGAAACCTTCTTAGCATTGTGGTAAGGCGTGCACTTTGTAATCGTCAGATCGTGTATTCGATCCCATGCCATGGCAATGATAGTATGTGAGGACGAGCTCTCACTTGAATTCTCGCTTCAGGTCTACCACAACCTGACCATATTTGGCTGCAATAGTGGTACCACATGAAAATTCTAGACGCAAAAAAACTGCCTTGAGTCGCAAAAAAGAGCTTCGCTCAACAAAATTAAACAGTCTGGAATGTGGGGAGATAATACAAATGGACTATCCTCGTCAGGACTCTTAAGGCCTACTGATAGATCCTCTGTGATTCGCAGGAACTACATTATTATTATAATCTATCAGTCCCAGGAAATAACCTCAACTTCACATAAATTTAGACAAAAAGAAAAACCTGATCAAAATCGAACCACTTCGCGTTTTTGTTAATTTCTGGATTTTTTTTGTGGAGCAAAATTTCTGACTAAATCCCAACATCATGGCAGTCCTCGTCGATGAACGTCGCTTAAAATGTCGCAAAATGTGTTGTCTTAGGTGTGTGTACCCACTTTTAAGGCAACGTAGTGAGTGAGTGAGTGGGAAAGGTTGTCCTCAAGTACAGGTTTGAGGCATATTAGACAGTTCCAAGGCATACATCAATAGCTCGTTGTGTTTTAATTGGTCACATAAGGCCCGTGACAATTCACGGGTTCTAGAATTATTGCTCCGTACATTGCCATTGCTAGACGGTCCCTTTGTGTCGTTCTTTCTGTCGAACTCAAAAAACCGTCATAGTTTTAAAAATTTCTATCCGTTCAAGAAAATAATATCAATTTCGCAAAAAATACAGTCAATTTTGACAAATCTGATCAAAATCTAACTACTTCCAAATTTGACTGTTCAACTTTTGAAACAGCATTTCTCTTTGATTTTGTACACAAAATTCATTTCAGAGTTTCAATAAAAGTAGTCAGATCGAAATAAGCGATCCAGTTTCCTCAAATTATGACTCGGTTTTTTAAACTCCAGATACGGACGCCTTGTACGGGATCTATTGGAGTGATTACAAAAATAACATGGCTAATTTTCGCGGTGACAGAAAATGTAAATATCTGTACATGTAAATGTATAGAAAATAAAAATCTCAACTGTGAACGTCTTAGATGTGATCTCTTAGAATGATTACCAAATAAATCCGGTACTTACACTTCGCAGCAACAACAGATGTAAAGATATGTTAAAAAACGGCAACATCCATAAGCAACGAAACCGAAAAATTCTTTGGAGAAAAGCTATTCCAGAGTAGGATTTTGGTCCAAAGTAACTGCATTTTAAAAAAAATAACAGGAAAAAATTTAAACGAAGGTTTAAAATAGACTTGAGCGCATCTAAAATCTTCCAATCAGAGTCCAGTCCAGCATTTAGTGTCAACAAACGTTAAAGCCAGGCAAATGTGAAGCTAAAAACCAGAAGCCCGGCTTTCCATCAGAGGACATACAAAGCTAACAGAAAAACTCCAAGGCAAAACATGACCGGTTGAGAAAACTATTATACAATCAACATATTTCGTATAAAAAAGCGTCAAATAAAATCATCTCAGAAGTAAATAAATTTAAACAAATTTCAACACCGAGCATCAATGGGCTGAAAAAAAATGCATCAAAAAAGGCAAAAAAGTTAAACCACCTTCGGAACCCACACAGGGCACTTTTTCGCAAAAAAATGAGTCCACTAAGCCGAAACCTTTTAAAAGATGAAAAGAAATAACTTGAAACACAGAGACATAGCGAAAACTAGCATACAAAACCGAGGCGAAAACCGCTAAGTCTGAATTTTCATTGAAATTGAGGAAAAACTAGATCTATCAAACTATCCATATCTTTCAAAGTTTCGAATTATCACCTCAAGACTCACACGCATGGGAAACTTGTTTCGCTCATCTAACGATCCAATATGATGCCACCAGACATCTAGTGTATAAACCGAAAAACTTCGAGCCGAGAAAACACAAACGAAGAAAAACAAATAAACAAACGGAAACTATACCGAAGCGGAGTTGGTAATTTTGAAATAATAACTGATTTTGAAAGAGACGGTAATTTGATATCCAAACATGCTCCAAATATGACGAAAATAGAGATTTGAAAAAATGAATCAGTGAATATGCTGAACAATTGTTCTACAAGAAAAGTCTAGGTTCCGAACTGATAATGCTGGATACATTCGAGCATAGAAATTGCAGGCGTTTTAAGGCCGTGCGCCTTAAACGACGGAGAAAAACACTCAAAAAAAACTAACTTACACTCGGCATTAGTACCACAAACTTTTGCCGTCTCTAGCTTTTTGCATGAAAAACAAGTCAATCAACTTATTTGATAATGCTTTCATGATTTTTTAATTTGACCAGCAAAAATCTCGAACCGTCTTTTCTCGTGACCAACTTTTCATTGCAGCTCAGTCACAGCCAAGAGAGTTTCAAAATGATTTAAAACTGTTCACCTAAATCACATTTATCTGGGATACCTAAATTTTCTTAGCAAGTCAAAACACCCACTAGAACACGCGGTAATTTAATTTGGCCTTAATTTAGTAATAGCTATAAAAACAAAAATTTCACTTCAATTCAATCTTACATGAAATTCGAAATTACCATTAAATGAACCCATAATCCAAACAGGGATACAAAAAAATCAAGCAAATAAATTTCCGACACCACTAGGAGTAGAGGTTTATTATCGAAAAAAGAATGCTTGAACAACAAAAAAGCACGTACTGCGGCACATCAGCTGACAAAAATCAAATCTAAAAGTCTTAATCATTTACAACTATTTACAATAGCGACAGAGTACAGGTTTTGGCATGAATCAAACGCGTCATATTGCCGTCCTGCCTGTCATTATTACTACATTTAATTATTGTTACGATTGATTATCTATAAAACTATTGCAATTAATTGTAGAGAATATACTAAGTTGCAGAAAATTAATCAGCAGAATTAACCAACAAGCAATTTTCCCTCAGAAGCAATCAATTAACTCTGACACCAAGCAATAAGTAAGCTAGTTACATAGCTTCATTAAAAAAAGAAAAAACTAAACGCACCTTCGGAACACACATGGCCTTTTTTCGCAAAAGATTAGTGTACTAAACCAAAAAATTGAAGAAGTTGAAACACGGAGACGTAGCTGAACTTCGCTACCATTTGAAGAAAACTGAAACGCGTGTAACATTTTTAAGTCGAAAGCTTGTGAACAGAGTTCTTTACGGAAAAAACGCTGGTACTCGGTTGATGCACTCTTGTTTATCGCAGGGTCAATTATACTCAAAATGATTTGGCAAATTTACCATTTAAAAAAATCGAACAGAGCGGGTATTCAAAAACAAGACATAAATGAATAAGAGAAAAAGATTTACTGATTATGTTAGACTAGTTGTTTGCCCAGAAAACAAGTCTATCATCTGATTTGATAACGCTTTAAAATATTTTTAGTTTAATTCTTCGCTCAGATCTTATTTGATCAGCAAAAAACGCAAACCATCTTTTCTCTTCACTGATTTTGCCTTGCAGCTCAATCACAGCCTAAAAAGTTTTAAAAGGATTTAACACTGTTCACCTTAATCAAATTTATCTGCAATACCTAAGTTTTCGAGGAAAAAAACTCACTATAATCCATCGTAATTTAACTTTTGCCTTGTTCAGTTAACGCTATAAAATCAAATACTTCACTTCAGGAAATTCGAAATGACCATTAAATAAACCCAGAGGCGAAACAGGGATTCAAAAAAATCTATGCAAATAAAAATCCGACACCATAAGGAATAGAGAGTTAAAATCGAACAAAGAACTTTGCTTCACCTACCAAAAAGCACCTACAGCGGCAAGTCAGCTGACAAAATTCAAACACAAAAATCTTAATATATTAAAACTATTTACATGTGCGAAAAATTACAGCTTCTGGTCTGACTCAAACGTATGACGTTGCTTTCCTCATGATTGTTACTACATTTAATTATTGTTACCACTAGTTGTCCATGATATTATTGTTATTACTAAACGCACCTTCGGAACACACATGGCCTTTTTTCACAAAAGATTATTGTACTAAACCAAAAAATTGAAGAAGTTGAAACACGGAGACGTAGCTGAACTTCGCTACAATTTGAAGAAAGTTCAAACGCGTGTAACATTTGTAAGTCGAAAGCTTGTGAACAGCGTTCTTTACGGAAAAAAGTCTGGTACTCGGTTGATGCACTCTTGTTTATCGCAGGGTCAGTTATACTCAAAAGGCTTTGGTAAAATTACCATTTAAAAAAATCGAACAGAGCGGGTATTCAAAAACAAGACATAAATGAATAAGAGAAAAAGAATTACTGATTATGTTAGACTAGTTGTTTGCCCGGAAAACAAGTCTATCATCTGATTTGATAACGCTTTAAAATATTTTTAGTTTAATTCTTCGCTCAGATCATATTTGATCAGCAAAAAACGCAAACCATCTTTTCTCTTCACTGATTTTGCATTGCAGCTCAATCACAGCCTAAAAAGTTTTATAATCATTTAACACTGCTCACCTAAATCATATTTATCTGCGATACCTAAGTTTTCGAGGAAAAAAACTCACTAGAATCCATGGTAATTTAATTTTCGCTTAGTTCAGTAAACGCTATAAAATCAAATACTTCACTTCAGGAAATTCGAAATGACCATTAAATAAACCTAGATGCGAAACAGGGATTCAAAAAAATCTATGCAAATAAAAATCCGACACCATAAGGAATAGAGAGTTAAAATCGAACAAAGAACTTTGCTTCACCTACCAAAAAGCACCTACAGCGGCAAATCAGCTGACAAAATTCAAACACAAAAATCTTAATATATGAAAACTATTTACATGTGGGAAAAATTACAGCTTCTGGTCTGACTCAAACGTATGACGTTGCTTTCCTCATGATTGTTACTACATTTAATTATTGTTACCACTAGTTGTCCATGATATTATTGTTATTACTAAACGCACCTTCGGAACACACATGGCCTTTTTTCACAAAAGATTAGTGTACAAAACCAAAAAATTGAAGAAGTTGAAACACGGAGACGTAGCTGAACTTCGCTACAATTTGAAGAAAGTTCAAACGCGTGTAACATTTGTAGGTCGAACGCTTGTGAACAGCGTTCTTTACGGAAGAAAGTCTGGTACTCGGTTGATGCACTCTTGTTTATCGCAGGGTCAATTATACTCAAAAGGATTTGGTAAGTTTACCATTTAAAAAAATCGATCAGAGCGGGTATTCAAAAACAAGACATAAATGAATAAGAGAAAAAGATTTACTGATTATGCTAGACTAGTTGTTTGCCCGGAAAACAAGTCTATCATCTGATTTGATAACCCTTTAAAATATTTTTAGTTTAATTCTTCGCTCAGATCATATTTGATCAGCAAAAAACGAAAACCATCTTTTCTCTTCACTGATTTTGCATTGCAGCTCAATCACAGCCTAAAAATTTTATAATCATTTAACACTGCTCACCTAAATCATATTTATCTGCGATACCTAAGTTTTCGAGGAAAAAAACTCACTAGAATCCATGGTAATTTAATTTTCACTTAGTTCAGTAAACGCTATAAAATCAAATACTTCACTTCAGGAAATTCGAAATGACCATTAAATAAACCTAGAGGCGAAACAGGGATACAAAAAAAAATCCAGTAAAGGTTTAATATCGAACAAAGATTGCTTGAACAACAAAAATCAGCTAACAAAAATCTTCATTAAAAAAAATTAAACGCACCTTTGGAATACACATGACCTTTTTTCGCAAAAGATTAGTGTACTAAACCAAAAAATTGAAGAAGAAGAAGTTGAAACACGGAGACGTAGCTGAACTTCGCTATAATTTGAAGAAAGTTCAAATTATAGGAAAAAAGCTATCTTTCCATTTTGAACAATTTTGTACGGAGTTTCGATGTTTCAGACAATCTGAGACACAAAATATTGCCGAAAAAAGGAAGATTTCTGAAAGAGGTGAAGTGCAAATCTTAGTTTAACTATTTTGAAAGACACGGTAATTTGATATCCAAACATGCTCCAAATATGACGAAAATGGAGATTTGAGAAAATGAATCAGTGAATCTGCTGAACAATTGTTCTACAAGAATTGTCTATGTTACGAACTGATAACGCTGGCTACATTCGAGCATAGAAATTGCATGCGTTTTAAGGCCGTGCACCTTAAACGACGGAGCAAAACACTCAAAAAAAACTAACTTACACTCCGCATTAGTACCCCAAACTTTTGCCGTCTCTAGCTTTTTGCACGAAAAACAAGACAATCAACTTATTTGATAATGCTTTCATGATTTTTTAATTTGACCAACAAAAATCTCGAACCGTCTTTTCTCGTGACCAACTTTTCATTGCACCTCAGTCACAGCCAAGGGAGATTCAAAATGATTTAAAACTGTTCACCTAAGTCACATTTATCTGGGATACCTAAAATTTCTAGGGAAAACTCCCACTAGAACACGCGGTAATTTAATTTAGCCTTAATTTACTAATTGCTATAAAAACAGAAAGTTCACTTCAATTCAATCTTTCATGAAATTCGAAATTACCATTAAATGAACCCAGAGGCCAAACAGGGATACAAAAAAAAATCCAGTAAAGGTTTAATATCGAACAAAGAATGCTTGAACAATAAAAATCAGCTAACAAAAATCAAATATGAAAGTCTTAATCATTTACAACTATTTACAATTGCGACAGAGTACAGGTTTTGGCATGAATCAAACGCATCATGTTGCTGTCCTGCTTGTCATTATTACTACATTTAATTATTGTTACGATTGATTATCCATAAAACTATTGCAATTAATTGTTGAGAATATACATAGTTGCAGAAAATTAATCAGCAGAATTGACCAAAAAGCAATTTTCCCTCAGAAGCAATCAATTAACTCTGACACCAAGCAATAAGTAAGCTAAATACATAGCTTCATTAAAAAAAATTAAACGCACCTTTGGAATACACATGACCTTTTTTCGCAAAAGATTAGTGTACTAAACCAAAAAATTGAAGAAGAAGAAATTGAAACACGGAGACGTAGCTGAACTTCGCTATAATTTGAAGAAAGTTCAAATTATAGGAAAAAAGCTATCTTTCCATTTTGAACAATTTTGTACGGAGTTTCGATGTTTCAGACAATGTGAGACACAAAATATTGCCGAAAAAAGGAAGATTTCTGAAAGAGGTGAAGTGCAAATCTTATATTAACTATTTTGAAAGACACGGTAATTTGATATCCAAACATGCTCCAAATATGACGAAAATGGAGATTTGAGAAAATGAATCAGTGAATCTGCTGAACAATTGTTCTTCAAGAATTGTCTATGTTACGAACTGATAACGCTGGCTACATTCGAGCATAGAAATTGCATGCGTTTTAAGGCCGTGCACCTTGAACGACGGAGCAAAACACTCAAAAAAAACTAACTTACACTCCGCATTAGTACCCCAAACTTTTGCCGTCTCTAGCTTTTTGCACGAAAAACAAGACAATCAACTTATTTGATAATGCTTTCATGATTTTTTAATTTGACCAACAAAAATCTCGAACCGTCTTTTCTCGTGACCAACTTTTCATTGCACCTCAGTCACAGCCAAGGGAGATTCAAAATGATTTAAAACTGTTCACCTAAGTCACATTTATCTGGGATACCTAAAATTTCTAGGGAAAACTCCCACTAGAACACGCGGTAATTTAATTTACCCCTAATTTACTAATAGCTATAAAAACAGAAATTTCACTTCAATTCAATCTTTCATGAAATTCGAAATTACCATTATATGAACCCAGAGGCCAAACAGGGATACAAAAAAATCCAGTAGAGGTTTAATATCGAACAAAGAATGCTTGAACAACAAAAATCAGCTAACAAAAATCAAATATGAAAGTCTTAATCATTTACAACTATTTACAATTGCGACAGAGTACAGGTTTTGGCATGAATCAAACGCATCATGTTGCCGTCCTGCTTGTCATTATTACTACATTTAATTATTGTTACGATTGAATATCCATAAAACTATTGTAATTAATTGTTGAGAATATACATAGTTGCAGAAAATTAATCAGCAGAATTGACCAAAAAGCAATTTTCCCTCAGAAGCAATCAATTAACTCTGACACCAAGCAATAAGTAAACTAAATACATAGCTTCATTAAAAAAATTAAACGCACCTTTGGAATACACATGACCTTTTTTCGCAAAAGATTAGTGTACCAAACCAAAAAATTGAAGAAGAAGAAGTTGAAACACGGAGACGTAGCTGAACTTCGCTATAATTTGAAGAAAGTTTAAACGCGTGTAACAATTGTAAGTCGAAAGCTTGTGAACAGAGTTCTTTAGGGAAAAAACGTTGGTACTCGGTTGATGCACTCTTGTTTATCGCAGGGTCAATTATACTCAAAAGGATTTGGTAAAATTAACATTTAAAAAAATCGAACAGAGCGGGTATTCAAAAACAAGACATAAATGAATAAGAGAAAAAGAATTACTGATTATGTTAGACTAGTTGTTTGCCCGGAAAACAAGTCTATCATCTGATTTGATAACGCTTTAAAATATTTTTAGTTTAATTCTTCGCTCAGATCTTATTTGATCAGCAAAAAACGCAAACCATCTTTTCTCTTCACTGATTTTGCCTTGCAGCTCAATCACAGCCTAAAAAGTTTTAAAATGATTTAACACTGTTCACCTTAATCAAATTTATCTGCAATACCTAAGTTTTCGAGGAAAAAAACTCACTATAATCCATCGTAATTTAACTTTCGCTTTGTTCAGTTAACGCTATAAAATCAAATACTTCACTTCAGGAAATTCGAAATGACCATTAAATAAACCCAGAGGCGAAACAGGGATTCAAAAAAATCTATGCAAATAAAAATCCGACACCATAAGGAATAGAGAGTTAAAATCGAACAAAGAACTTTGCTTCACCTACCAAAAAGCACCTACAGCGGCAAATCAGCTGACAAAATTCAAACACAAAAATCATAATATATTAAAACTATTTACATGTGCGAAAAATTACAGCTTCTGGTCTGACTCAAACGTATGACGTTGCTTTCCTCATGATTGTTACTACATTTAATTATTGTTAAACCACCTTCGGAACCCACCCACACAGGAAAAACTAGATCTAATTGAGGAAAAACTAGATCTATCAAACTATCCATATCTTTCAAAGTTTCGAATTATCACCTCAAGACTCACACGCATGGGAAACTTGTTTCGCTCATCCAACGATCCAATATGATGCCACCAGACATCTAGTGTATAAACCGAAAAACTTCCAGCCGAGAAAACACAAACGAAGAAAAACAAATAAACAAACGGAAACTATACCGAAGAGGAGTTGGTAATTGTGAAACAATAACTGATTTAGAAAGAGACGGTAATTTGATATCCAAACATGCTCCAAATATGACGAAAATAGATATTTGAAAAAATGAATCAGTAAATCTGCTGAACAATTAATCTACAAGAAAAGTCTAGGTTCCGAACTGATAACGCTGGCTACATTCGAGCATAGAAATTGCAGGCATTTTTAGGCCGTGCGCCTTAAACGACGGAGAAAAACACTAAAAAAAACTAACTTACACTCCGCTTTAGTACCACAAACTTTTGCCGTCTCTAGCTTTTTGCATGAAAAACAAGTCAATCAACTTATTTGATAATGCTTTCATGATTTTTTAATTTGACCAGCAAAAATCTCGAATCGTCTTTTCTCGTGACCAACTTTTCATTGCACCTCAGTCACAGCCAAGGGAGATTCAAAATGATTTAAAACTGTTCACCTAAGTCACATTTATCAGGGATACCTAAATTTTCTTAGCAAGTCAAAACACCCACTAGAACACGCGGTAATTTAATTTGGCCTTAATTTAGTAATAGCTATAAAAACAAAAATTTCACTTCAATTCAATCTTACATGAAATTCGAAATTACCATTAAATGAACCCATAGTCCGAACAGGGATACAAAAAAATCAAGCAAATAAATTTCCGACACCACTAGGAGTAGAGGTTTATTATCGAAAAAAGAATGCTTGAACAACAAAAAAGCACGTACTGCGGCAAATCAGCTGACAAAAATCAAATCTAAAAGTCTTAATCATTTACAACTATTTACAATAGCGACAGAGTACAGGTTTTGGCATGAATCAAACGCATCATGTTGCCGTCCTGCCTGTCATTATTACTACATTTAATTATTGTTACGATTGATTATCTATAAAACTATTGCAATTAATTGTAGAGAATATACTAAGTTGCAGAAAATTAATCAGCAGAATTAACCAACAAGCAATTTTCCCTCAGAAGCAATCAATTAACTCTGACACCAAGCAATAAGTAAGCTAGTTACATAGCTTCATTAAAAAAAGAAAAAACTAAACGCACCTTCAGAACACACATGGCCTTTTTTCGCAAAAGATTAGTGTACTAAACCAAAAAATTGAAGAAGTTGAAACACGGAGACGTAGCTGAACTTCGCTACTCTTTGAAGAAAACTGAAACGCGTGTAACATTTTTAAGTCGAAAGCTTGTGAACAGAGTTCTTTACGGAAAAAACTCTGGTACTCGTTTGATGCACTCTTGTTTATCGCAGGGTCAATTATACTCAATAGGATTTAGTAAATTTACAATTTAAAAAAAATCGAACAGAGCGGGTATTCAAAAACAAGACATAAATGAATAAGAGAAAACGATTTACTGATTATGCTAGACTAGTTGTTTGCCCGGAAAACAAGTCTATCATCTGATTTGATAACGCTTTAAAATATTTTTAGTTTAATTCTTCGCTCAGATCATATTTGATCAGCAAAAAACGCAAACCATCTTTTCTCTTCATTGATTTTGCATTGCAGCTCAATCACAGCCTAAAAAGTTTTATAATGACTTAACACTGCTCACCTAAATCGTATTTATCTGCGATACCTAAGTTTTCGAGGAAAAAAACTCACTAGAATCCATGGTATTTTAATTTTCGCTTAGTTCAGTAAACGCTATAAAATCAAATACTTCACTTCAGGAAATTCGAAATGACCATTAAATAAACCTAGAGGCGAAACAGGGATTCAAAAAAATCTATGCAAATAAAAATCCGACACCATAAGGAATATAGAGTTAATATCGAACAAAGAACTTTGCTTCACCTACCAAAAAGCACCTACAGCGGCAAATCAGCTGACAAATTCAAACACAAAAATCTTAATATATTAAAATTATTTACATATGCGAAAAAATACAGGTTCTCGTCTGATTCATACGTATGACGTTGCCTTCCTCCTTATGATTATTACTACATTCAATTATTGTTACCAGTAGTTGTCCATGATATTATTGTTATTACTTGTAGAGAAAATATAGAGTTGCAAAAGATTATTCAACATAGAATTAACCAAAAAGCTATCTTTCTATTTTGAACAATTTTGTACGGAGTTTCGATGTTTCAGACAAACTGAGACACAAAATATTGCCGAAACAAGGAAGATTTCCGAAAGAGGTGAATTGTCATTCGTAGCTAAATTATGTTTAAATTATAAGCTACAGATTGAAATTGGAATTTGGCATCCCCGACCCAAAATTGAATTGAATCGTTTATGCCATCGCTCAAAAAAGTTCGTTTGTGCCATTTGTTCACCACAAAAAATCAAACTGAGAATACAACACAAAAATAGCACGTAAACCGTAAACTAGCCTGTTCATCTTCTTAACAAACATCGAACAGCTTCAAGACTTAATAATAACAATCTATGTCTCTCTTCATTGCAATACGATATTGATCAATCAATTGAACACGATAAAACATGCTTATTTGAATCTTTATCTCCAAATTCGACTCGTGACTGTTTTAAATATCTGCGCTCATTTACTAGAAAACGATTACCAAATCAAATGCATTGGAAAGACAAAAAAGCAACCACTTCTTTGGAAATAGCCAATCTTATGAATGATTACTTCTGTTCTGTGTTCCTACGAAGATGAAATTCTGCTCTATACGAACATGACAACCCTTTAATTCTGTTAAACGTGCTTCAAATAAGTGTTGGTCAAGGTGAACCGTCATTCGCGTCAGCTTCAACTACATATTTAACCAATGACAACCATCCAACTTTTGTTCTTACCAACTGCAGCAATATTATTGTGCCACTTGTCGTTCAGCTTTTTGTTAATGTCTCAAATACCCAAAAATGGCCTACCCTTTGGAAATGTGCTGACATAACACCAATCTTGAAAACTAACAACCCAGAAAATGTTGAAAATTACCGCCCTATCAGCATCTTACCTCAACTATCGCTTATTCTGGAGAGAATGATTTTTAATTTTATATATCCTCGAGTGAGACCAAACATTATTTCCGTTCAGCATGGTTTCATGACGAAACGATCAACCATCACCCAACTTCTTGAATATCTTGGAAATTTTATTCAAATAATGAGACGAATCTTGAAAGTCTTTGAGTATACTTCGATTTTTGGAAAGCTTTTGATCAAATACCTCATTATATTCTACTAAGCAAACTGGCTCAGTTTGGATTTGATTAGCCGTTTCTCAAGCTTTTCTCTTTGAATCTGAGTGATCGTACTCAAATTTTAATGATTGAAAATACATCTTCTTCGATCGGTTATGTTACTAGTGGAGTGCCGCAAGGCAGCGTCTTAGGGCCACTATTGTTTGTTCTCTTCATTATTGAAATACCAATTCTCTTTTAACTTGACTGTTGTTTGTTCGCTGATGACAGTAAACTGTATTCCAGCGCAACGCATTTTGACATTCAAAGAGATATAGATCTTTTTAACGAATGGACTATCGAAAATGAAATGACGTTTAATGCCGATAAATGCAAGGTTATTTGTTTTAATTCTAACGAGTCGGAAACATCGCTCGGTCTTAATGATATGTCTATTCCTTCGGTATCATCTATCAACGATCTCGGGGTCACAATTACTCAAAACTTGAAATGGGCCAACCATCTTAAACTGAAGCTTATTGCGGTTAATAAATCTATTCATTTTATCAAACGTTCTATTCCATACAGCGTCTCATTGTGGACCAAGTTTAAATATTATCAACTTTGCATAAGAAGTGTCCATCTCTACGGCAGTCAAATCTGGTTTCCTTCCTTACTTTGTAGGCGTAAACTTGAATTGTTTAATGAAAATTGTCTAAAATGGGTGACAGGTCGCAGTGACTACACTGAGCAATTGAAGGTGACCAATTTCCTGCCAATATTTTTCTCCAATGCATTATACGACTTGGTTTTCCCCAATAGAGTGCTTAATGAGAAATTCGATTTCGACATTTACAAGTTCATTAATTTTACCTTCTCCCCCAAAGATCTTCGTAACACTGCCTACCTTAGACTGACAGCAACCAAGAAATGTCGTCTCTTCTTCACCGAGCAGTTCTTCGTCTATCGCGTGTGCCGATATGTAAACATGCTATATTCCAATGATATTGCAGATATTTTTGCATCTCCTGAAGCGTTCAAGAAGTCACTCGAAAACTATCTGCAAGCGAGGGTTAACTCATTTGATTAACTCCTGTACTATGTTTTTGGCCTGTAATTGCATCAATTGCCATTTCATAGTACACCTTGATTATATACTTAATCACGTGCTGAGTAATTTGTTGCTCGCCGTGTCACTATATTAATGTAATACACCAAGTAAATAGCCTTTCAACAATCTGTATGATGCCTTTATATATGTTAAAGGGAATTAGTTCTTTCAGTAGTATAATTAGTAGCAAAAAGTTCGGAATTAATTAATTAAAATGAGCAATCAGTGCTTTTCGACGCTTTTTTGTCAGACCTTGAATTTTTTGTCAGACCAAATTCAACATGGGAGATCGTCGATTATCCGATGATTGTACTAGCCTAGTTTTCAAATACTGCGATGAAATTGCAGATTTTACTGCAAAACAGTTAGCAAAACTAATTGAAAAATTGAAATTTACCGTTTATGATGTTTTAGTGAGAAATATATCAAGGAGTCATTTTCAACAACAAAAATAACAGATCAGGCCGCCCAAAAAAAAACGGAATTGAAGATAAATCATAATTTGGAAACTAATCGCAGCCAAACATTAGCCACCCTGAGCAATAATATTTCATGTTTCAAGGTTTACCATTCCACGCTTCGGATGTGATTACCTGCCGTGGTTATAGGTTTTGCGCGAAAACTCTGCTTTATGAACTTTCGACGCTATTGTTTGGTTCAATTTTCATTTACGTTGATGTCTAGACAGTTGCTCTTTTTAATTAATTCTGTCTTAACGAACTATTTGCAACTCTCTATAGTAGAAGCCGAAAGAGGCTTTCGACTAACTTTCTTATGGCTATATTCTGTTGTTTCAACAAAAGGAACTGAGTTAAAAAGAAATAGAAAAATATCTGACAGCACCACTCAACTACATGTTCTCAAATGTCGTTCTAAGCATGGTCCTTCCAGAATAGACGTTCAGAAACTGTAATTTGATTTGAATGTAATTTGCAGCATCTCACGGCTTCGGTCAGCCAAAGTTTAATTATAAGGGGCCCTTCGGTCATACAACGGACAGTGCACAGGATAGATAGGGCCATACCAACGCTAAATAAATGCAGCAGCGAACAATTTACAAAAATTTCAGTCAGTTTAGGCATCTAGAGATTTGTCAATTAATATCTACACTTCTCACTTATTGGATTAATAGAAAGATCTGTGCTATTTCTGTTTTTCAGCTTTTTACACCCTGGTTCTTACACCGCTTCTTACAATCCTCGGGAGTGCAAAATTTAATTTGATTTTTATAATTTAACTGTCGTAGTATGTTTCATTTCGTCTTTCTTTTAATTTCTGGACTGTTTTAGTGGAGCCTCGCTCCGCTACTGCAGTACAAACTAAATTTAACGGAATACAGCTGCTTTAAGAATTCTTCGTTGGCACTTCGGCGTTTTCAGGCTTTCGTGATACTTGTTTGACCATTGCTTGTCTTGTTGCGAAAGCAATCGCCTTGAAAACATCATGGCAGTTTTCGTCTAGTAACGACACGGGGTTGTCGCAAATTTTGTAGTCTTAGGTGTGTATAGCTACCTTTGGGACAATGTAGTGAGGTGAGGGAAGGAAAAGCGTTGTCCGCAAGTGCAAAAATGGGACATATTAAGCAATTAACAGGTATATTTCAGCTGAGTACTACCTCCAAACTCGGGTATAACGAGAAAACATTTGTAATTTGTCAAAAGCAGCGCAGTCATCCAGTTCGATATATTTTTTTTCTGACTCCAAATATAATGTTGTTTTGTCTGCTTAGCAGTTTCCAGGAGACAATTTTTTTGAAAACCTAGTGTTTTCCTGTTTTTTTGGCCTTTTAAGTCATCTTAACTTGTTCTATGTCAGCTGTTTCTGCCTCATTGTAAACTAGGTTGTCACCTATGGTCTGTGACTACTCGAAATTTTTAGAAAAATCTGTATTTTGTATGTTTTGGAAAGATCAAAACCTACCATTCTCAAAACGAGATTGAAGAGGCAGCGATTCTTTTCGGTTATATAACTTTTACCCTTAAGACTGGGTGGTAACAGAAATCAGCTCATGTTCTTTATTTCATCCATTTGTTGATATGCTTCAGCAGTAATTGCAAGAAAAATTGGTTTATTTTGTGGACTTTCTGTGAAACTTGAGCAGGTTTTCTGACGCGATGCTCTGGCTATTTCAAAAAACCTTTGTTAAGTCGGCTTGAAATTTGTAACAGTCGCCTACTTAAGTCACATAAGAGGTTAAAGAAAAATAGGCCCTATAACCATTGGCTCAAGAGTCAGGGACTCTATCTCTGTGTTTTTCTACCTCAAGCGGTCGGAGCCAATTCGGTTCACTTGCGACATGAGACTAAAACCCTTGTTACAGCTTGAAGGCCACTATCAATACCCCCCCCCCCTAGAAAATAAGAACGCCCTATACTTTGGTCTCGAAATACCTGAAATACACGAACGCCGTTAAAAACAAGGTCGGAACCTTATCTATAGTTTTTTTTTATTAGACAGTGGACCTTTGATCCATTTCAGATGGATCAAGCTGAAAACTCTCACTAACTCAACATAACAATATGAAACAAACTCAAGGAAAATAAATTTGGTACTCACATACCGACACGACCTCTAGAATCGAGCAACTAAACTATAGAGCAACTCTAGAATTGATGGGTAATTAAGTTTAACTCGAGAAGCTTGTTATGAATTAGTTTTAGCTCAAGAAATAAGTTTTGGGTCTGGACCATTGGGAGTCTTCGGTTTTCCACCTTTCCAATGAGGTTCACTCTGGTCAACTTGAATTTAGTCTCCTTTCACTTGCGATTATTTTCTGTCTCCTGCCACGAATCAGACAGCTCTACTCTCGTTCGAGTTATGTATCGGAAATTGCGAATAGTAATTTCCCGCTGCTATTTTTGACTACTTTCCCGCGATTGTAGTTCGAATCTTGTGATCTTATTTTTCTGATTTTTCATTTAACACGAGAAACTTGAGCATGACATGCTCAATTCGGATTTTTGAAAAATTGCATTTCACCGGCAAATCAAGACTAAACTTTTTTCTCATGTCAAATTTCCAAATATGACCGACTGGCACAATTTTATACTTGGTCCTTGAAACGCTTTCAGTGCTTCTTCCTGTCTGATTTCTTACAAGATGATCTGATACTCGGAATTCATCATCATGTTAATTGTTGTGATAAAAATCAGCCTAGTTATTGTGATAAACTTATTTAATGGATGTCCTTTTCCTTTGATCAAACCGTGTGTTTTCAGATGATTTGAGCTAGAGACATGAACGTTTGAATAATTAATTTTACGAAGAGGATAATTTTTCCAAAGTCCCCACGCCTCCAGCTTAGGGCGGGTGAAGATTTATTCCTCAATCTATGGAACTTGTTATAGGAGCTTCATCATTAGATCGAGCAATCAAAGTTGCGAAACACCCCATTCAAAAACGACCCGCAGGAAAGTACTTTACTGACAATGGTGTAGGATTCCACCCAAATAGCAGAAACCCCTTGCAGACTCTGCAGAAGCTGCTTTTACGAGGACCACTCAGTAATTAGAGCAATCTTGTCATCTGGCACGACGTTATTAGTACTATCATCAACGTTCATCATAGCAACTACGACGAACCGTGCGCAGCTGAAAATTTCCTCGAAATCATCGAGCCATTCAAACATCGAATCAGTGCAGTTTTGCACGCCCGTCGAAGAATATTTACAGGGATTTTTGACCGACTACTAGAGTTAAGAACCGCGAACACTTGATATCAAAATGGTAGAATAAATGAAGTTTAGTACAAAACGAGATACAAAAAGCGCATCCCTCTTCTGTACTGGAACTACAACTCCTGCGGACTGTTCAACGAAACAACCAAAATTTTCGCAAACTAGTCCTGAAGAGAAGGTCGAAAAAAGAAAACGAAAATCAGAAAGGAAACCAAAGAACAAGAAGCAGTAAAATACCCAGGGAAAATCTATTGCTTTTCTTTAAACTTGCTCTGTAGCTTTTGAGGTTTAATTATTTTGGAGCGGCGGAAGGCTGATAGAATTGTATTGGTTAAATTGGTTAAAAGAACTCATTTATTTCTTGTTTTTGTAGCTTCTGAGTCTTAATTATGTTGGAGCGGCGAAGTAGGAGGTAAGTGATTCTAAGAAACTTCGTTTTTATTTTCTTGCTTTGTATCTTCTGACGTTTCGTTATCTTGGAGCGGCAAAGCCAGTAGAAAGTGAGGTCGTCAAAAATGCCCCCTAAAAGTCGCCATAAAGGCACAACATCAGTGAGTGATCCCGTTGAACCTTGGGAATGTAGAATTTGCAAGGAAATGCATGAAAACCCACTAGACAAAGTCATGGAGTGTGAGCGCTGCCGTGAACACTACTGTGCAAAATGCACTAAAATGCCTGACGCAGCCTATCAGTACATGTGCCAAACTACTGTAATCTGGCGTAGCACAGCTTGCTGTCCATCCGTGAAGCAACTTATCAGCGAAGAACAGGAAAGTGGAACCGATCATTCGACCAAAAAATTAAGAGCAGATCTCGACACAACTATGTATAACATGGAAAACAAGATGACTTATCTCTATAAATTCATAGCAGGAACATCTCAAGGAAAGGTTGATGAACAGACAGGAGTTTGAAGAGAAACTATGAACCTTTGAAAGAGATTATCACAGAAGCAACAGAAGAACAAAAAGATAAGAAGCTGAAGAACACCGAAGAAAAAAGAACATTGTGATCTACAAAGCCAAGGAGAGTGCAGCTACTGACAATGAAACAAAGAAAAAAGAAGATGACAAAATAAATGAAAATTTTTTATCAAGTATCGACCTGGAATATAAGCAAATTCCGACTTGGTCGGAAAACCGATGAGGATATAAACAGACCATTGCTGATTTCCTTCAATATGAACAAGATGTTATTGAAAAAAAAACGAAAGTTACCAAAGTTGAAAGAAGCCACTGCAAAAATTAGAAGTCTCAGAATTAGCCCGGATCGGAGTCTGAATGAAAGAGAAGAAGTGCTAAACCTAGTTACGAAAGCGAAAAACTTGAACGATCAGGAAAAAGAAAACTATGTGTATCTGGATTGAAGAACGCAGATACTAAAATTAAAGAAGAAAGCAGGACTAGAAAATTAAACTTCTGGTACGCAAACAATGACGCTCTAACACAAACCAAACATCAGGGTTTGATGAAAGTTATTGAAGGTAAAAAGAACCCACCAGATGCAATTGCTCTTGTAGAAGCAAAACCAAAAAATACCAAACCGAGCGGAATCCAGCTTGGTACAAAATTAACAATTATAACATTGAGTCAATCAACATGCATCCGAGTGACTGCAGGCGCGGAATTTTAATTTTCGTAAGCAAAGACATAGACTACTGCATTAGACAAAACCCAAACGAGTAATGATGATATGTGAATTGCTATTGATCGGAAGATTATCCGCTGGGCAGTTGTCTACCGCAGCCCAAATTCACCAGAAATGAAAAACGAGCGCCTTTGTTAATCAATCAACGAACTATGCGAAAGAGATGTGAAGGATTATACTGTAATCTTGGGCGACACAAACTTTCCATCAATCAACTGGGATGATCGCAGTACAACCAAGGACAAGGAGAGCAAATTATTCAATTTTCTAGAAGCAGTTAGGGATGCATTTCTAACCCAACGCATCGATGAACCAACTCGCATTACTGTCGGCGACAAAGCATCACTACTAGATATAATTTTAACTGATGCCGGTCTAAGCGACCTAAACACCAATATCCAACCACCTCTGGGACAGAGCGACCACGTTCCTATGGAAGTGGAGTTATCCGCGTACCGCACAATAAGTAAGACCGTGATTAGATACAACTTCACTAAAGGAGACTACGATCTAATGAGAGATGAAGTAAAAAAGTTTGTCGTTTCTTCACCCTGAAGACAAGGTTGAAAAATTTTGACGGACTTGCGCGAACTGCTGACTGAACTAACCAAAAAAAAAATTGTACCAATAACTAGGCTCAATCCAGAGTGTAGAAACAACTTACTGTTCACCCATACCACTCGACAGGCAATCAGAGCAAAAAAAAAAACTGGAAAAAAATTTCTGCAATAGAACAACAGTAAACTTTGACAACTATAAAGAAAAAAGAAATGCTGTTAAGACAGCTCGACGTAATGATCAAAGGGCAAAGGAAAGTGAAATAGCTAAAGATGTAAAAATGAAACCAAAAAAATTCTGGAGCTCTGTGAGACAGAAAACCCTGTTACAAAATGCAATACAAGCTTTAGTGCATGATGATGGATCTTTAACGACCAATGAGATCGAAAAAGTTGAAGTTTGGTCAAAGTTTTTCATCAGTCTTCACACACGAACCACCAGGAGAACGGAAAATTACGGAATTTGATATCATCACCCTTCAATAAAGGACTTAGAAATAACAGAGCAATTGGTGAAAGAGCATCTAGACTCACTCAATACATCGAAATATCCAGGGCCCGACGAAATTCACCCGAAACTTCTGTTTGAATTGAGTGATTTCCTGACTCAAATTCTAACAAAAATTTTAAACAAATCTTCGGACGACACGAAGCTACCTGAAGACTGTAAACTTGCTCACATCGCCTCTATCTTTAAGATAGGAAAAAGTCGTTAGCTGACAACTATCGTCCAGTCAGCGTAACATCAATAGTTTGCAAAAATATTTGAGAAAATAATTAGAGCCCATATTATGGAACATCTAAAAAAATTGAAATCCTTGTAAATGAACAGTTTGGTTTCTTGCCCAGTAGATGATCACAATTACAACTACTGAGAGTGCTGGGTGATTTCACAAAAAACGATAGATAGTCGCCGAGTAACGGATGTTATCTACTTGGATTTCAAGAAAGCGTTCGACTCGATTCAGCACAATAGACCGATAGGAATTGTAAAACATTATGGAAAAAAAGGAAAAACACTGGACTGGACCAACGAAATTTTCTTAACAAGACGACAAAGAATTGTGATAAACTACAGTAGATCTGAATAGAAATATGTTCTGAGTGGGACCTGTTTTTTGTAATATATAATAATTCAATGCCAAACACAGTCAAATCAAAATTGTATTTATTTGCAGACGATGCAAAACTATACAGAGAAATTACCAGTAACAAAGACGTTGAGTTGCTGCAAGAAGATCTAAGAAAACTGGAAGAATGGTTAAAAAAAGTCTTTTACATTTCAATGAATATAAATGTGTACATATGATAATCTCAAATGGAAGATCAAATCGTGAAATAAGATCAAATCAACTTTACGATAAACAGCTTGAAACAGTAGGAGAAGGAAAAGACCTTGGAGTGATCATTGTTAGTAAACTCTCCTTTGACTCTCATATCTTTGCAAAAGTTGAAAAGCAATCTCTATCATTGCATTTTTTAAGAAAATATTCCCTAAAATGACTATACCTGTGTTTATAATGTTTATAAAGACCTCAAAAGGCCTCAATTGGAGTTCTGTAACCAAGCCTGGTACCCGCGATTAAAGAAGAAGAACACAAGATTAATCGAAAATGTGCGAGGACGAGGGACACGAATGGTACAAGGGCTGCAGACACTATGCTAAAATGAAAGGTTAATGAACTTAGAACTACCGTCACTTGAATAACGCAGAAGGCGAGGAACAATGATCGAAATCTTCAAAATAGGTTACAACCGTTAGGACCCAAAAGCTACGAAAGACATGTTCGAATTGAAAAATCGTGACACAAGGACAAATGACAAGAAAGTCCAACAAGAAAATCCAACAAGAAAGGCCAACTTCGAACTGCGGCAAAAACTTTTTAACCATTAGATCAGCTACAGATTGGAACATGTTGCCAGGAGAAGTAATTGACTCGAAGAGCTTGAATGCTTTCAAGAACAACCTGGACAGATATTGGAAGAAAAGCGGAATTAACGATGAGACGAATTAGTCGAGAAGGAGTACATCATGAGCTGATCGATAGAGGCGACAAAATGCCTAAAAAATCAGAAAAAAACTGAATTGAACACTGAACTCATGTTATAGCCAAAAAAGATTGTGTTGTTCAAATTGTTCAAGAACTTTGCAATCAAGAACTTTTCAAATAACTGCAAAACTCCTAAGTCCAGGTTCAATTTTTGAATGAGTTTTGGTTTCTTTAGCTGTATGATCGATTATTTTTTTGTTTCAATTACTAGAGGGTTCTTTTTTGTCGCTCTTTCTGTCGATCTCAAGAATGCAGTAAGAGAAAGTTTGCTTTACTGATGAGCCAGGTGCTTCCAGGTTTTGCAAGGCAACTTTTCTCTAGGGTGAGTTTCAGGCGTTTTTCGCGTCTATAAACAAAGTTCCGTCGGTGTCGGTTTTTTTAAGTCTGTCCCGAGGCTGTGCGTTACGTAATTGATACATTTTTGGCTTGAGAAATATGAGTTTTTTCAATAGCTTTCAAGAAAGGATAACATGCATTGGGTGATTGTTTTGCGAATTATCAGTCTTCCAACCTCACTCGTACGTTTAGGTCTGACGTCTTGGTTTTCATCCTGGAGGTATCAGTCGACAGGGATTGTAAGATGCCAGATTTTAATGGGGAAACTTTAATTGCCAAGGTCAGAAAAATTTGGATAGTGTTTTGTAGAAATCAGCGGATGATTGATTGAAATGAAACAAAATCAACCTTAATTTGACAACATACAATCCAAAGAGAACACGGAAGAGTGGAGCGGCAGTAAGTCTTCATTCAATTTTGCGCTTCAGTTTTTGTGTTTCCAAAATTTGAGGGTTTTTTGAGGAGTGCTACCCAAAGAGAAGAATCCAACTGTTTTCTGTTTTAAAATAAACCAAAAAGGGCAGCGGAAAATTTTTTTTGCTTTCATTAAAATTTTCAAATCAAATCGCTTTCTTTTTTTCTCATTTTCTTTGTTTTGGTTGTCTATTTTACTTGCATGAAGAGCTCGTGGGTTTAACCTTGGTTCCACAAGTTTAAATGTGAGATGTTTATTTCTTAGAGCTTTTGTTTTTGTTTTCGGCAGCAGAACTTAGGGCCGAAAGATTGCAAGTATCTTTGCAATTATCAATTTTGCTCTTTCCTTAACTTCTAAGGTAATTGTGAGATCAGAACTTTATTAATTGAACAACAAATTTTGACAGTTTTGGGTTTTTTGAAGTCTTTCCCAAGGCTGTGCGTTACGTATTTGATACAACATTTTTTGCTTGAGCAAAAATGATTTATTTTTCATATTTTTTCAAGAAAGGACATCATTCGTTGGGTGTTGGGTTTGCGATCTATCAGTCGTCGGACCTCACCCGTACATAAGGTATGACTCCTTGGTTTTCATCCTAGAGGTATTAGTCGACAGGGGTTGTAAGATATGAGATTTTCATTGGGGACAAAGTCAACCGCAAATCGACAACACACAATCCAAAAAGAACACGGATGAGTGGAGAGGCTGTAAGTCTTCATTTATTCTTGTGCAGCATTTTTTTTGTTTCTGAAATTTAGGGTGTTTTAGGGAGAACTCCCCAAAGGGAAGCATCTAACTGTTTTCTGTTACAAAATAAACCAAAAAAGAGCAGCGGAAAATGTTGTTGCTTTCTTTAAATTTTCAAATCATTTTTTTTCTTTTTCTCATTTTGTTTGTTTTGGTTGTCTATTTTACTTGCAGGAAGAGCTCGCCGATTGAATCACGGTTCCACAAGTTTATATTTGAGATGTTTAATTCTAAGAGCTTCTGTTTTTGGTTTCAGTTTTGGTTTTCGGCAGCAGACCTTAGGGCCGAAAGATTGCAACTATCTTTGCAATTATCAAATTTGCTCTTTCCTTAACTTCTAAAGCAGGTGTCAGTTCAGAACTTTAATAATTGAAAACCGAGTTTCCTCAGTTTCGGGTTTTTTAAAGTCTTTCTCAAGTCTGTGCGTTAGGTGATTGTACAACAACTTTGGCTTGAGCAACAAGGATGTTTTTTTAATATTTTTTCAAGAAAGGATATCATTCATTGGTTGATTGGTTTGCGATCTATCAGTCTTCGAACCTCACCCGTACATAAGGTATGACTCCTTGGTTTTGATCCTAGAGGTATTAGTCGACAGGCGTTGTAAGATATCAGATTTTCTTTGGGGACAAATTCAACCGCAATTCGACAACACACAATCCAAAAAGAACACGGAAGAATTGAGAGGCAGTAAAGATTCATTTAATTTTGTGCAGCAACTTTTTTTTGTTTCTGAAATTTAGGGTTTTTTAGGGAGAGCTACCCAAAGGGAAGCATCTAACTGTTTTCTGTTACAAAATAAACCAAAAAAGAGCAGCGGAAAATGTTGTTGCTTTCTTTAAATTTTCAAATCATTTTTTTTCTTTTTCTCATTTTGTTTGTTTTGGTTGTCTATTTTACTTGCAGGAAGAGCTCGTCGATTGAATCACGATTCCACAAGTTTATATTTGAGATGTTTAATTCTAAGAGCTTCTGTTTTTGGTTTCAGTTTTGGTTTTCGGCAGCAGACCTTAGGGCCGAAAGATTGCAACTATCTTTGCAATTATCAAATTTGCTCTTTCCTTAACTTCTAAAGCAGGTTTGAGTTCAGAACTTTTTTAATTGATAGCCGAGTTTTGTCAGTTTCGGGTTTTTTTAAATTCTTTCCCAAGGCTGTGCGTTACATTATTGATAAAACACTTGTGGCTTGAGCAACAATGATTTTTTTCATAATTTTTTAAGAAAGGATGTCAAGCATTGGATGATAGTTTTGCTTATCATCAGTCGTTCCACCTCACCCGTACGTGTAGTTCTTACTACTTGGTTCTCATTCTAGAAGTAATATTCAACAGGGATTGTAAGATCTCAGATTTTCATTGTGGGAAACTTTAATTGCAAATGTCAGAAAAATTTGGATAGTGGTTTGTAAATATCAGCGGATGGTTGGCTGAAATGAAACAAAAGCAATCTCATTTCGACAACACACAATCCAAAGAGAACACGGAAGAGTGGAGCGGCAGTAAGTCTTAATTTAAGTTTGTGCAGCATTTTTTTTTGTTTCCGAAATTTAGGGTTTTTTAAAGGAGAACTTCCCAAAAGCAAGCATTAAATTGTTTTCTGCTACAAAATAAACCAAAAAGAGCAGCGGAAAAAAGTTTTGCTTTCATTTAATTTTCAAATTAGTTCTCTTTTTTTCTGCTTCGATTATCTGTGTTTTAATTGTCTATTTTATTTGCATGAAGAGCTAGTCAATTGAACTTTGTTTTCACAAATTTATTTTTTAGGTATTTTATTCTTGGAATTAATGTTTCTGGTTTTTGTCAGCGGAACATAGGGCCGAAAGATTGCAACTATCTGTGCAAGTAACAAATTTGCTCTTTCTTTAACTTCTAAAGCAGGTGTCAGTTCAGAACTTTAATAATTGAAAACCGAGTTTCCTCAGTTTCGGGTTTTTTAAAGTCTTTCCCAAGACTGTGCGTTAGGTGATTGTACAACAATTTTGGCTTGAGCAACAAGGATGTTTTTTTAATATTTTTTCAAGAAAGGATATCATTCATTGGGTGATTGGTTTGCGATCTATCAGTCTTCGAACCTCACCCGTACATAAGGTATGACTCCTTGGTTTTGATCCTAGAGGTATTAGTCGACAGGCGTTGTAAGATATCAGATTTTCTTTGGGGACAAATTCAACCGCAATTCGACAACACACAATCCAAAAAGAACACGGAAGAATTGAGAGGCAGTAAAGATTCATTAAATTTTGTGCAGCAAATTTTTTTGTTTCTGAAATTTAGGGTTTTTTAGGGAGAGCTACCCAAAGGGAAGCATCTAACTGTTTTCTGTTACAAAATAAACCAAAAAAGAGCAGCGGAAAATGTTGTTGCTTTCTTTAAATTTTCAAATCATTTTTTTTCTTTTTCTCATTTTGTTTGTTTTGGTTGTCTATTTTACTTGCAGGAAGAGCTCGTCGATTGAATCACGGTTCCACAAGTTTATATTTGAGATGTTTAATTCTAAGAGCTTCTGTTTTTGGTTTCAGTTTTGGTTTTCGGCAGCAGACCTTAGGGCCGAAAGATTGCAACTATCTTTGCAATTATCAAATTTGCTCTTTCCTTAACTTCTAAAGCAGGTTTGAGTTCAGAACTTTTTTAATTGATAGCCGAGTTTTGTCAGTTTCGGGTTTTTTTAAAGTCTTTCCCAAGGCTGTGCGTTACATTATTGATAAAACACTTGTGGCTTGAGCAACAATGATTTTTTTCATAATTTTTAAGAAAGGATGTCAAGCATTGGATGATAGTTTTGCTTATCATCAGTCGTTCCACCTCACCCGTACGTGTAGTTCTTACTACTTGGTTCTCATTCTAGAAGTAATATTCAACAGGGATTGTAAGATCTCAGATTTTCATTGTGGGAAACTTTAATTGCAAATGTCAGAAAAATTTGGATAGTGGTTTGTAAATATCAGCGGATGGTTGGCTGAAATGAAACAAAAGCAATCTCATTTCGACAACACACAATCCAAAGAGAACACGGAAGAGTGGAGCGGCAGTAAGTCTTAATTTCAGTTTGTGCAGCATTTTTTTTTGTTTCCGAAATTTAGGGTTTTTTAAAGGAGAACTTCCCAAAAGCAAGCATTAAATTGTTTTCTGCTACAAAATAAACCGAAAAGAGCAGCGGAAAAAAGTTTTGCTTTCGTTTAATTTTCAAATTAGTTCTCTTTTTTTCTGCTTCGATTATCTGTGTTTTAATTGTCTATTTTATTTGCATGAAGAGCTAGTCAATTGAACTTTGTTTTCACAAATTTAATTTTTAGGTATTTTTTTCTTGGAATTAATGTTTCTGGTTTTTGTCAGCAGAACATAGGGCCGAAAGATTGCAACTATCTTTGCAAGTAACAAATTTGCTCTTTCCTTAACTTCTAAAGCAGGTGTCAGTTCAGAGCTTTAATAATTGAAAACCGAGTTTCGTCAGTTTCGAGTTTTTTAAATTCTTTCCCAAGTCTGTGCGTTAGGTTATTGTACAACAATTTTGGCTTGAGCAACAATGATTTTTTATAATTTTTTAAAGAAAGAACTTCATGAATTGGGTGATGGTTTTGTTTATCATCAGTCTTTCAACCTCACACGTACGTGTAGGTCTGACTATTTGGTTTTCATTCTATAAGTATTACTCGACAGGGTTTTTAAGATCTCAGATTTTCATTGTGGTAAACTTTAATGGCAAATGTCAGAAAAATTTGGATAGTGTTTTGTAGAAATCAGCGAATGACAGCTTGAAATGAAAAAAAAGCAGTCTCAATTCGACAACACCCAACCCAAAGGGAACACGGTGGAGTGGAGCGGCAGTAAGTCTTATTTTAATTTTGTGCAGCAGTTTTTTTTTTGTTTCCAAAATTTAGGGTTTTTTAAAGGAGAACTTCCCAAAAGCAAGCATTAAATTGTTTTCTGTTACAAAATAAACCGAAAAGAGCAGCGGAAAAAAGTTTTGCTTTCATTTAATTTTCAAACTAGTTCTCTTTTTCTCTGCTTTGCATTTTCTTTGTTTTAATTGTCTATTTCATTTGCATGAAGAGCTAGTCAATTGAACTTTGTTTTCACAAATTTATTTTTTAGGTATTTTATTCTTGGAATTAATGTTTCTGGTTTTTGTCAGCGGAACATAGGGCCGAAAGATTGCAACTATCTTTGCAAGTAACAAATTTGCTCTTTCTTTAACTTCTAAAGCAGGTGTCAGTTCAGAACTTTAATAATTGAAAACCGAGTTTCCTCAGTTTCGGGTTTTTTAAAGTCTTTCCCAAGTCTGTGCGTTAGGTGATTGCACAACAATTTTGGCTTGAGCAACAATGATTTTTTATAATTTTTAAAGAAAGAACTTCATGAATTGGGTGATGGTTTTGTTTATCATCAGTCTTTCAACCTCACACGTACGTGTAGGTCTGACTATTTGGTTTTCATTCTATAAGTATTACTCAACAGGGTTTTTAAGATCTCGGATTTTCATTGTGGTAAACTTTAATTGCAAATGTCAGAAAAATTTGGACAGCGTTTTGTAGAAATCAGCGAATGATAGGTTGAAATGAAAAACAGCAGTCTCAATTCGACAAAACACAACCCAAAGGGAACAAGGTGGAGTGGAGCGGCAGTAAGTCTTAATTTAATTTTGTGCAGCAGTTTTTTTGTTTCCGAAATTTAGGGTTTTTTAAAGGAGAACTTCCCAAAAGCAAGCATTAAATTGTTTTCTTTTACAAAATATACCGAAAAGAGCAGCGGAAAAAAGTTTTGCTTTCATTCAACTTTCAAACTAGTTCTCTTTTTTTTCTGCTTCGCATTTTCTTTGTTTTAATTGTCTATTTCATTTGCATGAAGAGCTAGTCAATTGAACCTTGTTTTCACAAGTCTATTTTTTGGCATTTTAATCTTGGAATTATTGTTTCTGGTTTTCGGCAGCAGAACTTATGGCCGAAAGATTGCAACTATCTTTGCAACTATCAAATTTGCTCTTTCCTTAACTTCTAAAGCAGGTGTCAGTTCAGAACTTTAATAATTGAAAACCGAGTTTCATCAGTTTCGGATTTTTTTAAATTTCTTTCCCAAGTCTGTGCGTTAGGTAATTGTACAACGATTTTGGCTTGAGCAACAATGATTTTTTATAATTTTTTAAAGAAAGAACTTCATGAATTGGGTGATGGTTTTGTTTATCATCAGTCTTTCAACCTCACACTTACGTGTAGGTCTGACTATTTGGTTTTCATTCTATAAGTATTACTCGACAGGGTTTTTAAGATCTCAGATTTTCATTGTGGTAAACTTTAATTGCAAATGTCAGAAAAATTTGGATCGTGTTTTGTAGAAATCAGCGAATGACAGGTTGAAATGAAAAAAAAGCAGTCTCAATTCGACAACACACAACCCAAGGAGAACACGGAAGAGTGGAAGTGCAGTAAGTCTTTATTTATTTTCGTCCTGTAGTTTTTTTGTTTCAAAAATTCAGGGTTTTTTCAAAAGTGATCCCCAAAGGAAGCATCAATTTGTTTTCTCTTACAAAATAAACCAAAAAAAGCGGCGGAAAAACTTTTTGCTTTCATTTAATTTTCAAATATATTTTTTTTCTGCCTCGCAATTTCTTTGTTTTAATTTTCTGTTTTACTTGCATGAAGAGCTGGTCGATTGAAATTTGGTTCCACAAGTTTAATTTTTATAGGTTTAATTCTTGGTAGAATTGTTTTTGGTTTTTGTCAGCAGAATATAGGGCCGAAATATTGCAACTATCTTTGTAATAATCAACTTTGCTCTTTCCTTATTTTTCAAAACAAATGTGAGTTCAGTACATCAAAAAATGAAATCCGAGTTTCGTCGGTTTCGAGTTTTTTAAAGTCCGAAACCGAAGTCTCAAGGCTGTGCGTTACGTTCTCGATACAACATTTTTGGCTTGAGCAACAATGGTTTTTTTCATATTTTTTCAAGAAACGATAGCATGCATTGGGTGATGGTTTTAAGTTCTATCAATCTTTGATCCTCACCCGTACGTAAGGTATGACTCCCTGGTTTTCATCCTAGAGGTATTAGTCGAAAGGGGTTGTAAGATGTCAGATTAGATTTTCATTGTGGAAAGTTTCGATTGCAAATGTCACAAAAAAATTGGATAGTGTTTCGTAAAAATAAATGTATGACTGGTTGAAATGAAACAGTATCATTCTCGTTTCGACAACACACAATCCATAGAGAACATGGAGGAGTGGAAGGGCAGTAAGTTTTCATTTTTTTGTGCTGTAGTTTTTTTTTTGTTTCCGAAATTTAGGGATTTTTAAGGAGTGCTCCGCAAAGGGAAGCATCTAACTGTTTTCTGTTACAAAGTACACCAAAAAGAGCAGACGAAAATTTTTTTTTTGTTTTCCCTAAATTTTCAACCAAATTCTTTTTTTTTCTTTTTCTCATTTTCTTTGTTTTTCTTGTCTCTTTTATTTGCATGAAGAGCTCCTCGATTGAACCTTAGTTCCACAAGTTTAAATTTGAGATGTTTAATTCTAAGAGCTTTTGTTTTGGTTTTCGTTTTTATTCACCTATAAGTCATCTTAACTTGTTCTATGTCAGCTGTTTCTGCCTCATTGTAAACTAAGTTGTCACCTATGGTCTGTGACTACTCGAAGATTTTAGAATAATCTGTATTTTGTATGTTTTGGAAAGATCAAAACCTACCATTCTCAAAACGAGATTGAAGAGGCAGCGATTCTTTTCGATTATATGAATTTTTACCCTTAAGACTGAGTGGTAACAGAAATCAGCTCATGTTCTTTATTTCATCCATTTGTTGATAGGCTTCAGCAGTAATTGCAAGAAAAAATTGTTTATTTTGTGGACTTTCTGTGAAAATTGAGCAGGTTTTCTGATGCGATGCTCTGGCTATTTCAAAATACCTTTGTTAAGTCGGCTTGAAATTTGTAACAGTCGCCTACTTAAGTCACATAAGAGGTATTTAAATGTGTTCTGAGTGGGACCTGTTTTTTGTAATATATAATAATTCAATGCCAAACACAGTCAAATCAAAATTGTATTTATTTGCAGACGATGCAAAACTATACAGAGAAATTACCAGTAACAAAGACGTTGAGTTGCTGCAAGAAGATCTAAGAAAACTGGAAGAATGGTTAAAAAAAGTCTTTTACATTTCAATGAATATAAATGTGTACATATGATAATCTCAAATGGAAGATCAAATCGTGAAATAAGATCAAATCAACTTTACGATAAACAGCTTGAAACAGTAGGAGAAGGAAAAGACCTTGGAGTGATCATTGTTAGTAAACTCTCCTTTGACTCTCATATCTTTGCAAAAGTTGAAAAGCAATCTCTATCATTGCATTTTTTAAGAAAATATTCCCTAAAATGACTATACCTGTGTTTATAATGTTTATAAAGACCTCAAAAGGCCTCAATTGGAGTTCTGTAACCAAGCCTGGTACCCGCGATTAAAGAAGAAGAACACAAGATTAATCGAAAATGTGCGAGGACGAGGGACACGAATGGTACAAGGGCTGCAGACACTATGCTAAAATGAAAGGTTAATGAACTTAGAACTACCGTCACTTGAATAACGCAGAAGGCGAGGAACAATGATCGAAATCTTCAAAATAGGTTACAACCGTTAGGACCCAAAAGCTACGAAAGACATGTTCGAATTGAAAAATCGTGACACAAGGACAAATGACAAGAAAGTCCAACAAGAAAATCCAACAAGAAAGGCCAACTTCGAACTGCGGCAAAAACTTTTTAACCATTAGATCAGCTACAGATTGGAACATGTTGCCAGGAGAAGTAATTGACTCGAAGAGCTTGAATGCTTTCAAGAACAACCTGGACAGATATTGGAAGAAAAGCGGAATTAACGATGAGACGAATTAGTCGAGAAGGAGTACATCATGAGCTGATCGATAGAGGCGACAAAATGCCTAAAAAATCAGAAAAAAACTGAATTGAACACTGAACTCATGTTATAGCCAAAAAAGATTGTGTTGTTCAAATTGTTCAAGAACTTTGCAATCAAGAACTTTTCAAATAACTGCAAAACTCCTAAGTCCAGGTTCAATTTTTGAATGAGTTTTGGTTTCTTTAGCTGTATGATCGATTATTTTTTTGTTTCAATTACTAGAGGGTTCTTTTTTGTCGCTCTTTCTGTCGATCTCAAGAATGCAGTAAGAGAAAGTTTGCTTTACTGATGAGCCAGGTGCTTCCAGGTTTTGCAAGGCAACTTTTCTCTAGGGTGAGTTTCAGGCGTTTTTCGCGTCTATAAACAAAGTTCCGTCGGTGTCGGTTTTTTTAAGTCTGTCCCGAGGCTGTGCGTTACGTAATTGATACATTTTTGGCTTGAGAAATATGAGTTTTTTCAATAGCTTTCAAGAAAGGATAACATGCATTGGGTGATTGTTTTGCGAATTATCAGTCTTCCAACCTCACTCGTACGTTTAGGTCTGACGTCTTGGTTTTCATCCTGGAGGTATCAGTCGACAGGGATTGTAAGATGCCAGATTTTAATGGGGAAACTTTAATTGCCAAGGTCAGAAAAATTTGGATAGTGTTTTGTAGAAATCAGCGGATGATTGATTGAAATGAAACAAAATCAACCTTAATTTGACAACATACAATCCAAAGAGAACACGGAAGAGTGGAGCGGCAGTAAGTCTTCATTCAATTTTGCGCTTCAGTTTTTGTGTTTCCAAAATTTGAGGGTTTTTTGAGGAGTGCTACCCAAAGAGAAGAATCCAACTGTTTTCTGTTTTAAAATAAACCAAAAAGGGCAGCGGAAAATTTTTTTTGCTTTCATTAAAATTTTCAAATCAAATCGCTTTCTTTTTTTCTCATTTTCTTTGTTTTGGTTGTCTATTTTACTTGCATGAAGAGCTCGTGGGTTTAACCTTGGTTCCACAAGTTTAAATGTGAGATGTTTATTTCTTAGAGCTTTTGTTTTTGTTTTCGGCAGCAGAACTTAGGGCCGAAAGATTGCAAGTATCTTTGCAATTATCAATTTTGCTCTTTCCTTAACTTCTAAGGTAATTGTGAGATCAGAACTTTATTAATTGAACAACAAATTTTGACAGTTTTGGGTTTTTTGAAGTCTTTCCCAAGGCTGTGCGTTACGTATTTGATACAACATTTTTTGCTTGAGCAAAAATGATTTATTTTTCATATTTTTTCAAGAAAGGACATCATTCGTTGGGTGTTGGGTTTGCGATCTATCAGTCGTCGGACCTCACCCGTACATAAGGTATGACTCCTTGGTTTTCATCCTAGAGGTATTAGTCGACAGGGGTTGTAAGATATGAGATTTTCATTGGGGACAAAGTCAACCGCAAATCGACAACACACAATCCAAAAAGAACACGGATGAGTGGAGAGGCTGTAAGTCTTCATTTATTCTTGTGCAGCATTTTTTTTGTTTCTGAAATTTAGGGTGTTTTAGGGAGAACTCCCCAAAGGGAAGCATCTAACTGTTTTCTGTTACAAAATAAACCAAAAAAGAGCAGCGGAAAATGTTGTTGCTTTCTTTAAATTTTCAAATCATTTTTTTTCTTTTTCTCATTTTGTTTGTTTTGGTTGTCTATTTTACTTGCAGGAAGAGCTCGCCGATTGAATCACGGTTCCACAAGTTTATATTTGAGATGTTTAATTCTAAGAGCTTCTGTTTTTGGTTTCAGTTTTGGTTTTCGGCAGCAGACCTTAGGGCCGAAAGATTGCAACTATCTTTGCAATTATCAAATTTGCTCTTTCCTTAACTTCTAAAGCAGGTGTCAGTTCAGAACTTTAATAATTGAAAACCGAGTTTCCTCAGTTTCGGGTTTTTTAAAGTCTTTCTCAAGTCTGTGCGTTAGGTGATTGTACAACAACTTTGGCTTGAGCAACAAGGATGTTTTTTTAATATTTTTTCAAGAAAGGATATCATTCATTGGTTGATTGGTTTGCGATCTATCAGTCTTCGAACCTCACCCGTACATAAGGTATGACTCCTTGGTTTTGATCCTAGAGGTATTAGTCGACAGGCGTTGTAAGATATCAGATTTTCTTTGGGGACAAATTCAACCGCAATTCGACAACACACAATCCAAAAAGAACACGGAAGAATTGAGAGGCAGTAAAGATTCATTTAATTTTGTGCAGCAACTTTTTTTTGTTTCTGAAATTTAGGGTTTTTTAGGGAGAGCTACCCAAAGGGAAGCATCTAACTGTTTTCTGTTACAAAATAAACCAAAAAAGAGCAGCGGAAAATGTTGTTGCTTTCTTTAAATTTTCAAATCATTTTTTTTCTTTTTCTCATTTTGTTTGTTTTGGTTGTCTATTTTACTTGCAGGAAGAGCTCGTCGATTGAATCACGATTCCACAAGTTTATATTTGAGATGTTTAATTCTAAGAGCTTCTGTTTTTGGTTTCAGTTTTGGTTTTCGGCAGCAGACCTTAGGGCCGAAAGATTGCAACTATCTTTGCAATTATCAAATTTGCTCTTTCCTTAACTTCTAAAGCAGGTTTGAGTTCAGAACTTTTTTAATTGATAGCCGAGTTTTGTCAGTTTCGGGTTTTTTTAAATTCTTTCCCAAGGCTGTGCGTTACATTATTGATAAAACACTTGTGGCTTGAGCAACAATGATTTTTTTCATAATTTTTTAAGAAAGGATGTCAAGCATTGGATGATAGTTTTGCTTATCATCAGTCGTTCCACCTCACCCGTACGTGTAGTTCTTACTACTTGGTTCTCATTCTAGAAGTAATATTCAACAGGGATTGTAAGATCTCAGATTTTCATTGTGGGAAACTTTAATTGCAAATGTCAGAAAAATTTGGATAGTGGTTTGTAAATATCAGCGGATGGTTGGCTGAAATGAAACAAAAGCAATCTCATTTCGACAACACACAATCCAAAGAGAACACGGAAGAGTGGAGCGGCAGTAAGTCTTAATTTAAGTTTGTGCAGCATTTTTTTTTGTTTCCGAAATTTAGGGTTTTTTAAAGGAGAACTTCCCAAAAGCAAGCATTAAATTGTTTTCTGCTACAAAATAAACCAAAAAGAGCAGCGGAAAAAAGTTTTGCTTTCATTTAATTTTCAAATTAGTTCTCTTTTTTTCTGCTTCGATTATCTGTGTTTTAATTGTCTATTTTATTTGCATGAAGAGCTAGTCAATTGAACTTTGTTTTCACAAATTTATTTTTTAGGTATTTTATTCTTGGAATTAATGTTTCTGGTTTTTGTCAGCGGAACATAGGGCCGAAAGATTGCAACTATCTGTGCAAGTAACAAATTTGCTCTTTCTTTAACTTCTAAAGCAGGTGTCAGTTCAGAACTTTAATAATTGAAAACCGAGTTTCCTCAGTTTCGGGTTTTTTAAAGTCTTTCCCAAGACTGTGCGTTAGGTGATTGTACAACAATTTTGGCTTGAGCAACAAGGATGTTTTTTTAATATTTTTTCAAGAAAGGATATCATTCATTGGGTGATTGGTTTGCGATCTATCAGTCTTCGAACCTCACCCGTACATAAGGTATGACTCCTTGGTTTTGATCCTAGAGGTATTAGTCGACAGGCGTTGTAAGATATCAGATTTTCTTTGGGGACAAATTCAACCGCAATTCGACAACACACAATCCAAAAAGAACACGGAAGAATTGAGAGGCAGTAAAGATTCATTAAATTTTGTGCAGCAAATTTTTTTGTTTCTGAAATTTAGGGTTTTTTAGGGAGAGCTACCCAAAGGGAAGCATCTAACTGTTTTCTGTTACAAAATAAACCAAAAAAGAGCAGCGGAAAATGTTGTTGCTTTCTTTAAATTTTCAAATCATTTTTTTTCTTTTTCTCATTTTGTTTGTTTTGGTTGTCTATTTTACTTGCAGGAAGAGCTCGTCGATTGAATCACGGTTCCACAAGTTTATATTTGAGATGTTTAATTCTAAGAGCTTCTGTTTTTGGTTTCAGTTTTGGTTTTCGGCAGCAGACCTTAGGGCCGAAAGATTGCAACTATCTTTGCAATTATCAAATTTGCTCTTTCCTTAACTTCTAAAGCAGGTTTGAGTTCAGAACTTTTTTAATTGATAGCCGAGTTTTGTCAGTTTCGGGTTTTTTTAAAGTCTTTCCCAAGGCTGTGCGTTACATTATTGATAAAACACTTGTGGCTTGAGCAACAATGATTTTTTTCATAATTTTTAAGAAAGGATGTCAAGCATTGGATGATAGTTTTGCTTATCATCAGTCGTTCCACCTCACCCGTACGTGTAGTTCTTACTACTTGGTTCTCATTCTAGAAGTAATATTCAACAGGGATTGTAAGATCTCAGATTTTCATTGTGGGAAACTTTAATTGCAAATGTCAGAAAAATTTGGATAGTGGTTTGTAAATATCAGCGGATGGTTGGCTGAAATGAAACAAAAGCAATCTCATTTCGACAACACACAATCCAAAGAGAACACGGAAGAGTGGAGCGGCAGTAAGTCTTAATTTCAGTTTGTGCAGCATTTTTTTTTGTTTCCGAAATTTAGGGTTTTTTAAAGGAGAACTTCCCAAAAGCAAGCATTAAATTGTTTTCTGCTACAAAATAAACCGAAAAGAGCAGCGGAAAAAAGTTTTGCTTTCGTTTAATTTTCAAATTAGTTCTCTTTTTTTCTGCTTCGATTATCTGTGTTTTAATTGTCTATTTTATTTGCATGAAGAGCTAGTCAATTGAACTTTGTTTTCACAAATTTAATTTTTAGGTATTTTTTTCTTGGAATTAATGTTTCTGGTTTTTGTCAGCAGAACATAGGGCCGAAAGATTGCAACTATCTTTGCAAGTAACAAATTTGCTCTTTCCTTAACTTCTAAAGCAGGTGTCAGTTCAGAGCTTTAATAATTGAAAACCGAGTTTCGTCAGTTTCGAGTTTTTTAAATTCTTTCCCAAGTCTGTGCGTTAGGTTATTGTACAACAATTTTGGCTTGAGCAACAATGATTTTTTATAATTTTTTAAAGAAAGAACTTCATGAATTGGGTGATGGTTTTGTTTATCATCAGTCTTTCAACCTCACACGTACGTGTAGGTCTGACTATTTGGTTTTCATTCTATAAGTATTACTCGACAGGGTTTTTAAGATCTCAGATTTTCATTGTGGTAAACTTTAATGGCAAATGTCAGAAAAATTTGGATAGTGTTTTGTAGAAATCAGCGAATGACAGCTTGAAATGAAAAAAAAGCAGTCTCAATTCGACAACACCCAACCCAAAGGGAACACGGTGGAGTGGAGCGGCAGTAAGTCTTATTTTAATTTTGTGCAGCAGTTTTTTTTTTGTTTCCAAAATTTAGGGTTTTTTAAAGGAGAACTTCCCAAAAGCAAGCATTAAATTGTTTTCTGTTACAAAATAAACCGAAAAGAGCAGCGGAAAAAAGTTTTGCTTTCATTTAATTTTCAAACTAGTTCTCTTTTTCTCTGCTTTGCATTTTCTTTGTTTTAATTGTCTATTTCATTTGCATGAAGAGCTAGTCAATTGAACTTTGTTTTCACAAATTTATTTTTTAGGTATTTTATTCTTGGAATTAATGTTTCTGGTTTTTGTCAGCGGAACATAGGGCCGAAAGATTGCAACTATCTTTGCAAGTAACAAATTTGCTCTTTCTTTAACTTCTAAAGCAGGTGTCAGTTCAGAACTTTAATAATTGAAAACCGAGTTTCCTCAGTTTCGGGTTTTTTAAAGTCTTTCCCAAGTCTGTGCGTTAGGTGATTGCACAACAATTTTGGCTTGAGCAACAATGATTTTTTATAATTTTTAAAGAAAGAACTTCATGAATTGGGTGATGGTTTTGTTTATCATCAGTCTTTCAACCTCACACGTACGTGTAGGTCTGACTATTTGGTTTTCATTCTATAAGTATTACTCAACAGGGTTTTTAAGATCTCGGATTTTCATTGTGGTAAACTTTAATTGCAAATGTCAGAAAAATTTGGACAGCGTTTTGTAGAAATCAGCGAATGATAGGTTGAAATGAAAAACAGCAGTCTCAATTCGACAAAACACAACCCAAAGGGAACAAGGTGGAGTGGAGCGGCAGTAAGTCTTAATTTAATTTTGTGCAGCAGTTTTTTTGTTTCCGAAATTTAGGGTTTTTTAAAGGAGAACTTCCCAAAAGCAAGCATTAAATTGTTTTCTTTTACAAAATATACCGAAAAGAGCAGCGGAAAAAAGTTTTGCTTTCATTCAACTTTCAAACTAGTTCTCTTTTTTTTCTGCTTCGCATTTTCTTTGTTTTAATTGTCTATTTCATTTGCATGAAGAGCTAGTCAATTGAACCTTGTTTTCACAAGTCTATTTTTTGGCATTTTAATCTTGGAATTATTGTTTCTGGTTTTCGGCAGCAGAACTTATGGCCGAAAGATTGCAACTATCTTTGCAACTATCAAATTTGCTCTTTCCTTAACTTCTAAAGCAGGTGTCAGTTCAGAACTTTAATAATTGAAAACCGAGTTTCATCAGTTTCGGATTTTTTTAAATTTCTTTCCCAAGTCTGTGCGTTAGGTAATTGTACAACGATTTTGGCTTGAGCAACAATGATTTTTTATAATTTTTTAAAGAAAGAACTTCATGAATTGGGTGATGGTTTTGTTTATCATCAGTCTTTCAACCTCACACTTACGTGTAGGTCTGACTATTTGGTTTTCATTCTATAAGTATTACTCGACAGGGTTTTTAAGATCTCAGATTTTCATTGTGGTAAACTTTAATTGCAAATGTCAGAAAAATTTGGATCGTGTTTTGTAGAAATCAGCGAATGACAGGTTGAAATGAAAAAAAAGCAGTCTCAATTCGACAACACACAACCCAAGGAGAACACGGAAGAGTGGAAGTGCAGTAAGTCTTTATTTATTTTCGTCCTGTAGTTTTTTTGTTTCAAAAATTCAGGGTTTTTTCAAAAGTGATCCCCAAAGGAAGCATCAATTTGTTTTCTCTTACAAAATAAACCAAAAAAAGCGGCGGAAAAACTTTTTGCTTTCATTTAATTTTCAAATATATTTTTTTTCTGCCTCGCAATTTCTTTGTTTTAATTTTCTGTTTTACTTGCATGAAGAGCTGGTCGATTGAAATTTGGTTCCACAAGTTTAATTTTTATAGGTTTAATTCTTGGTAGAATTGTTTTTGGTTTTTGTCAGCAGAATATAGGGCCGAAATATTGCAACTATCTTTGTAATAATCAACTTTGCTCTTTCCTTATTTTTCAAAACAAATGTGAGTTCAGTACATCAAAAAATGAAATCCGAGTTTCGTCGGTTTCGAGTTTTTTAAAGTCCGAAACCGAAGTCTCAAGGCTGTGCGTTACGTTCTCGATACAACATTTTTGGCTTGAGCAACAATGGTTTTTTTCATATTTTTTCAAGAAACGATAGCATGCATTGGGTGATGGTTTTAAGTTCTATCAATCTTTGATCCTCACCCGTACGTAAGGTATGACTCCCTGGTTTTCATCCTAGAGGTATTAGTCGAAAGGGGTTGTAAGATGTCAGATTAGATTTTCATTGTGGAAAGTTTCGATTGCAAATGTCACAAAAAAATTGGATAGTGTTTCGTAAAAATAAATGTATGACTGGTTGAAATGAAACAGTATCATTCTCGTTTCGACAACACACAATCCATAGAGAACATGGAGGAGTGGAAGGGCAGTAAGTTTTCATTTTTTTGTGCTGTAGTTTTTTTTTTGTTTCCGAAATTTAGGGATTTTTAAGGAGTGCTCCGCAAAGGGAAGCATCTAACTGTTTTCTGTTACAAAGTACACCAAAAAGAGCAGACGAAAATTTTTTTTTTGTTTTCCCTAAATTTTCAACCAAATTCTTTTTTTTTCTTTTTCTCATTTTCTTTGTTTTTCTTGTCTCTTTTATTTGCATGAAGAGCTCCTCGATTGAACCTTAGTTCCACAAGTTTAAATTTGAGATGTTTAATTCTAAGAGCTTTTGTTTTGGTTTTCGTTTTTATTCACCTATAAGTCATCTTAACTTGTTCTATGTCAGCTGTTTCTGCCTCATTGTAAACTAAGTTGTCACCTATGGTCTGTGACTACTCGAAGATTTTAGAATAATCTGTATTTTGTATGTTTTGGAAAGATCAAAACCTACCATTCTCAAAACGAGATTGAAGAGGCAGCGATTCTTTTCGATTATATGAATTTTTACCCTTAAGACTGAGTGGTAACAGAAATCAGCTCATGTTCTTTATTTCATCCATTTGTTGATAGGCTTCAGCAGTAATTGCAAGAAAAAATTGTTTATTTTGTGGACTTTCTGTGAAAATTGAGCAGGTTTTCTGATGCGATGCTCTGGCTATTTCAAAATACCTTTGTTAAGTCGGCTTGAAATTTGTAACAGTCGCCTACTTAAGTCACATAAGAGGTTAAAGAAAAATAGGCCCCATGACCATTGGCCCTATAACCATTGTGTTTTTCTAGTGTTTTTCTACCTCAAGCGGTCGGAGCCAATTCGGTTCACTTGCGACATGAGACTAAAACCCTTGTTACAGCTTAAAGGCCACTATCAAAATACCCCCCCCCCTAGAGAATAAGAACGCCCTATACTTAGGTCTCGAAAAACCTAAAGTTCACGAACGCCGTTAAAAACAGGGTCGGAACCTTTTGTATAGTTTTCTTTATTAGACTGTGGACCTTTGACAATTTCAGATGGATCAAGCTAAAAACTCTCCCTAACTCAACATAACAGTATAAAACAAACTCAAGAAAAATAATTTTGGTACTCACATACCGACACAACCTCCCGAATCGAGCAACTAAACTATAGAGCAACTCTAGAATTGATGGGTAATTAAGTTTAACTCGAGAAGTTTGTTATGAATTAGTTTTAGCTCAAGAAATAAGTTTTGTGTCTGGACCATTGGGAGGCTTTGGTTGTCCACCTTTCCACCGAAGGTTCACTCTGGTCCACTTGAATTTACTCTCTTTTCACTTGCGATTAATTTCTGTCCCCTGCCACGAAGAAGACACCTCTACTCTCGTGCGAGTTATGTATCGGAAATTGCGAATAGTAATTTCCCGCTGCTATTTTTGACTACTTCCCGCTATTGTAGTTCGAATCTTCTGATCTTATTTTTCTGATTTTTCAGTTAACACGAGAAACTTGAGCATGACATGCTCAATTCGAATTTTTGAAAAATTGAATTTCACCCCAAAATCAAGACTAAACTTTTTTCTCAAGGTCAAATTTCCAAATATGACCGACTGGCACAATTTTATACTTGGTCCTTGAAACGCTTTCAGTGCTTCTTCCTGTCTGATTTCTTACAAGATGATCTGATACTCGGAATTCATCATCATGTTAATTGTTGTGATAAAAATCAGCCTAGTTGTTGTGATAAATTTATTTAATGGATGTCCTTTTCCTTTGTTCAAACCGTGTGTTTTCAGATGATTTGAGCTAGAGGCATGAACGTTTGATTAATTAAATTTACCAATACGATAACTTGTCCAAAGTCCCCCCGCCTCTAGCTTGGGGCGGGTGAAGATTTATCCCTCAATCTATGGTAATTGTTATCGGAGCTTCATCATTAGATCGAGCAATCAAAGTTGCGAAACACCCCATTCAAAAACGACCCGCAGGAAAGTATTTTACTAACAGTGGTGTAGGATTCCACCCGAACAACAGAAACCCCTTGCAGACTCTGCAGAAGCTGCTTGTACGAGGATCACTGAGTAATTAGAGCAATCTTGTCATCTGGCACGACGTTATTAGTACTATCATCAATGTTCATCATAGCAACTACGAGGAACCGTGCGCAGCTGAAAAACTGCTCGAAATCATCGAGCCATTCAAACATCGAATCAGTGCAGTTTTGTACGCCCGTCGAAGAAGAATTACAGGGATTTTTGACCGACTACTAGAGTTAAGAACCGCGAACACTTGATATCAAAAAGGTAGAATAAATGAAGTTTAGTACTAAACGAGATACAAAAAGCGCATCCCTCTTCTGTACTGGAACTACAACTCCTGCGGACTGTTTAACGAAACAACCGAAATCTTCGTAAACTAGTCTTGAAGAAAAGGTCGGAAAACAGAAAATGAAAATCAGAAAGGAAACCAAAGAACAAGAAGCAGTAAAATACCCAGGGAAAATCTATCGCTTTTTTTAAAACTTGCTCTGTAGCTTTTGAGGTTTAATTATCTTGGAGTGGCGGAAGGCTGATAGAACTGTATTGGTTAAATTGGTTAAGAGAACTCATTTATTTCTTGTTTTTTTAGCTTCTGAGTCTTAAAAGAGATAAGAAGCTGAAGAACACCGAAGAAAAAAGAACATTGTGATCTACAAAGCCAAGGAAAGTGCAGCTACTGACAGTGAATCAAGAAAAAAAAAGATGACAAAATAAAGGAAAACTTTTTATCAAGTATTGACATGGAATATAAACAAATTATGAAAACGATCCGACTCGGTCGGAAAACCGATGAGGATATAAACAGACCATTGCTGATTTCCTTCAATACTGAACAAGATGTTATTGAAATAAAACGAAAGTTGCCAAAGTTGAAAGAAGCCACTGCAAAAATTAGAAATCTCATTATTAGCCCGGATTGGAGCCTGAATGAAAAAGAAGAAGTGGTAAACCTAGTAAAAAATTTGAACGATCAGGAAGAAGAAAACTATGTGTATCTGAATCGAAGAACTCAGATACTAAAATTAAAGAAGAAAGCAAGACCAGAAAATTAAATTTCTGGTACACAATTATTGACACTCTAACACAAACCAAACATCAGGAATTGATGAAAGTTATTGAAGATAAAAAGAGCCAACCAGATTCATTTGCTCTTGTAGAAGCAAAACAAAAAATAACAAAACCGAGCAGAATTTAGCTTGGTACAAAATTAACAACTATAACATTGAGTCAATCAACATGCATCCGGGTGACTGCAGGCGCGGAATTTTAATTTTCGTAAGCAAAGACATAGACTACTGCATTAGACAAAACCCAAACGAGTAATGATGATATGTGAATTGCTATTGATCGGAAATTTGTCCGCTGGGCAGTTGTCTACCGCAGCCCAAATTCACCAGAAATGAAAAACGAGCGCCTTTTGTTAATCAATCAACGAACTATGCGAAAAATATGTGAAGGATTATACTGTAATCTTGGGCGACACAAACTTTCCATCAATCAACTGGGATGATTGCAGTACAACCAAGGACAAGGAGAGCAAAAAATTCAAATTTCTAGAAGCAGTTAGGGATGCATTTCTAACCCAACGCATCGATGAACCTACTCGCATTACCTCACTGCGATAAACCATTGCCGGCGATAAACCATCACTACTAGATATAATTTTAACTGATGCCGGTCTAAGCGACCTAAACACCAATATCCAACCACCTCTGGGACAGAGCGACCACGTTCCCATAGAAGTGGAGTTATCCGCGTACCGCACAATAAGTAAGACCGTGATTAGATACAACTTCACTAAAGGAGACTACGATCTAATGAGAGATGAAGTAAAAAGGTTTGTCGTTTCTTCACCCTGAAGACAAGGTTGAAAAAGATTGGACGGATTTGCGCGAACTCCTGACTGAACTAAAAAAAAATGTATTAATAACTAGGCTCAACCCAGAGTGTAGAAACAATTTACTGTTCACCAATACCACTCAACAGGCAATCAGAGCAACAAAAAAATACAGGAAAAAAAATTTCTGCAATAGAACAACAGTAAACTTTGACAACTATAAAGAAAGAAGAAATGCCGTTAAGAGATCTTTACGTAATGATCAAAGGGCAAAGGAAAGTGAAATAGCTAAAGATGTAAAAATGAAACCAAAAAAGTTCTGGAGCTCTGTGAGACAGAAAACCCTGTTACAAAATGCAATACAAGCTTTAGTGCATGATGATGGATCTTTAACGACCAATGAGATCGAAAAAGTTGAAGTTTGGTCAAAGTTTTTCATCAGTCTTCACACGCGAACCACCAGGAGAATGGAAGATTCCGGAATTGGATATCAACACCCATCCAAAAAAGGACTTAGAAATATCAGAGCAATTGGTGAAAGAGCATCTAGACTCACTCAATACATCGAAATATCCAGGGCCCGACAAAATTCACCCGGAACTTCTGTTTGAATTGAGAGATTTCCTGACTCAATTTCTAACAAAAATTTTAAACAAATCTTGGGACGAAACGAAGCTAACTGAAGACTGAAAACTTGCTCACATCGCCTCTATCTTTAAAAAAGGAAAAAAGTTGTTAGCTGACAACTATCGTCCAGTCAGCGTAACATCAATAATTTGCAAAAATATTTAAGAAAATAATTAGAGCCCATTCAATGGAACATCTAAAAAAATTGAAATCCTTGTAAATGAACAGTTTGGTGTCCTGCCCAGTAGATCATCACAATTACAACTACTGAGAGTGCTGGATGATTTCACAAAAATAATAGATAGTAGCCGAGAAACGGTTATCTACTTGGATTTCAAGAATGCGTTCGACTCGGTTCAGCTCAAAAAACCGATAGGAATTGTCAAACCTTATGGAAAAAAAAGGAAAAACACTGGGCTGGAACAACCAGTTTTTATTAACAAGACGACAAAGAGTAGTGATAAACTACAGTAGATCTGAATGGAAATATGTTCTGAATGGGACCTGTTTTGTTTGTAATACATATTAATTCAATGCCAAACACAGTCAAATCAAAATTGTACATATTTGCAGACAATGCAAAACTATACAGAGAAATTACCAGTAACAAAAACGCCGAGTTGCTGCAAGAAGATCTAAAAAAACTGGAAGAATGGTCAAATAAGTCTTTTACATTTCAAGGAAGATAAATGTGTACATATGATAATCTCAAATGGAAGATCAAATGGTGAAATAAAAACATATGAATTTTACGATAAACAGCCTGAAACAATAGGAGAAGGAAAAAACTTTGGAGTGATCATTGATAGTAAGCTCTACTTTGATTCTCATATCTTTGCAAAAGTTGAAAAGGCAATTTCTATCAAGGCAGTTTTTAAGAAAACATTCCCTAAAATGACTATACCTGTGTTTTTAATATTTATAAAGACCTCATAAGGCCTCAATTGGAGTTCTGTAACCAAGCCTGGTACCCGCGATTAAAGAAGAACACAAGATTAATCGAAAATGTGCAAGGACGAGGGACACGAATGGTACAAGGGCTGCAGACACTATGCTAAAATGAAAGGTTAAAGAACTTAGAACTACCCACTTAAAAAACGCAAAAGGCGAGGAACAATGATCGAAATCTTCAAAATAGGTTACAACCGTTATGACCCAAAAGCTACGAAAGACATGTTCGAATTAAATATTCGTGACACAAGGACAAATGACAAGAAAGTGATAACGAAGAAGGCCAACTTCGAAATGCGGAATTTTTTTTTACCATTAGATCAGCTACAGATTGAAACATGTTGTCAGGAGAAGTAATTGACTCGAAGAGCTTGTATGCTTTCAAGAAAAACCTGGACAAATATTGGAAGAAAAGCGGAATTAACAGTGAGACGAATTAATCGAATAGGAGTACATCATGAGATGATCGATAGAGGCGACAAAATGCCTAAAAGATCAGAAAAAAAATATGAATTGAACGCTTAACTGATGTTATAGCCAAAAAAGATTGTGTTGTTCAAAATTGTTCAAGAATTTTGCAATCAAGATTTTTTCAAATAACCGCAAAAACTCCTCCAGGTTCATTTTTTGAATGAGTTTTGGTTTCTTTAGCGGTATGATCGATTATTTTTTTGTTTCAATTACTAGAGGGTTCTTTTTTGTCGCTCTTTCCGTCGATCTCAAGAATGCAGTAAGAGAAAGTTTGCTTTACTGATGAGCCAGGTGCTTCCAGGTTTTGCAAGGCAACTTTTCTCTAGGGAGAGTTTCAGGCGTTTTTCGCGTCTATGAACAAAGTTCCGTCGGTTTCGGTTTTTTTAAGTCTGTCCCGAGGCTGTGCGTTACGTAATTGATACATTGTTGGCTTGAAAATATTGAATTTTTTTGTTAGTTTTTAAGAAAGGATAACATGCATTGGGTGATTGTTTTGCGAATTATCAGTCTTCCAACCTCACTCGTACGTTTAGGTCTGACGCCTTGGTTTTCATCCTGAAGGTATTAGTCGACAGGGATTTTAAGATGCCATATTTCAATGGGGAAACTTTAATTGCCAATGTCAGAAAGATTTGGATAGTGTTTTGTAGAAATCAGCGGATGATTGGTTGAAATGAGACAAAATCAATCTCAATTCGTCAACACACAATCCAAAGAGAACACGGAAAAGTGGAGCGACAGTAAGTCTTCATTCAATATTGTGCTGCAGTTTTTGTGTTTCCAAAGTTTGAAGGTTTTTTGAGGAGTGCTACCCAATAAGAAGAATCCAACTGTTTTCTGTTTTAAAATAAACCAAAAAAGGCAGCGGAAAATTTTTTTGCTTTCATTAAAATTTTCAAATCAATTCTCTTTCTTTTTCTCATTTTCTTTGTTTTGGTTGTCTATTTTACTTGCATGAAGAGCTCGTCGGTTGAACCTTGGTTCCACAAGTTTAAATTTGAGATGTTTATTTCTAAGAGCTTTTGTTTTTGTTTTCAGTTTTGGTTTTCGGCAGCAGAACTTAGGGCCGAAAGATTGCAACTATCTTTGCAATTATCAATTTTGCTCTTTCCTTAACTTCTAAGGTAGTTGTGAGATCAGAACTTTATTAATTGATTAACAAGTTTTGTCAGTTTTGGGTTTTTTGAAGTTTTTCCCAAGGCTGTGCGTTACGTAATTGATAAAACACTTTTGGCTTGAGCAAAAATGATTTATTTTTCATATTTTTCAAGAAAGGATATGATGCATTGGGGGATGGTTTTGCGATCTATCAGTCTTGAACCTCACCCGTACGTAAGGTAAGACCCTTTGGTTTTCATCCTAGAGGTATAAGTCGACAGGGATTGTAAAATGTCAGATTTTCATTGGGGAAATATTCGATTGCAAATTTCACAAAAAAAATTGATGAGTATTTTGTAGAAATAAGTTGATGATTGGTTGAAATGAAAAAAAATTGGTCTCAATTCGACAACACACAAACCAAAGGGAACACGGAAGAGTGGAGATGCAGTAAATCCTAATTTAATTTTGTGCTGCACTTTTTTTGTTTCCGCAGTTTAGGGTTTTTTAAGGAGAGCTCCCCAAAGGGAAGCATCTAATTGTTTTCTGTTACAAAGTAAACCAAAAAGAGCAGACGAAATTTTTTTTGCTGTCCTTAAATTTTCAACCAAATTCTTTTTTTCTTTTTCTCATTTTCTTTGTTTTGGTTGTCTCTTTTACTTGCATGAAGAGCTCGTCGATTGAACTTTGGCTCCACAAGTTTATATTTGAGATGTTTAATTCTAAGAGCTTTTGTTTTTGTTTTCAGTTTTGGTTTTCGGCAGCAGAACTTAGGGCCGAAAGATTGCAACTATTTTTGCAATTATTAGTTTTGCTCTTTCACGAACTTCTTAAGCAGGTTTGAGTTCAGAACTTTTTTAATTGATAGCCGAGTTTTGTCAGTTTCGGGTTTTTTTAAAGTCTTTCCCAAGGCTGTGCGTTACATTATTGATAAAACACTTGTGGCTTGAGCAACAATGTTTTTTTTTCATAATTTTTTAAGAAAGGATGTCAAGCATTGGGTGATGCTTTTACTTATCATCAGTCTTCCCACGTGTAGGTCTTACTACTTGGTTCTCATTCTAGAAGTAATATTCAACAAGGATTGTAAGATCTCAGATTTTCATTGTGGGAAACTTTAATTGCAAATGTCAGAAAAATTTGGATAGTGGTTTGTAAATATCAGCGGATGGTTGGCTGAAATGAATCAAAAGCAATCTCATTTCGACAACACACAATCCAAAGAGAACACGGAAGAGTGGAGCGGCAGTAGGTCTTAATTTAATTTTGTGCAGCAGTTTTTTTGTTTCCGAAATTTAGGGTTTTTTAAAGGAGAACTCCCCAAAAGCCAGCATTAAATTGTTTTCTGTTACAAAATAAACCAAAAAGAGCAGCGGAAAAAAGTTTTGCTTTCATTTAATTTTCAAATTAGTTCTCTTTTTTTCTGCTTCGATTTTTCTGTGTTTTAATTGTCTATTTTATTTGCATGAAGAGCTAGTCAATTGAACTTTGTTTTGACAAGTTTAATTTTCAGGTATTTTATTCTTGGAATTAATGTTTCTGGTTTTTGTCAGCAGAACATAGGGCCAAAAGATTGCAACTATCTTGGTAGTTATCAGGTTTGCTCTTTCCTTAACTTCTAAAGCAGGTGCGAGTTCAGAATTTTAATAACTGAAAACCGAGTTGCGTTAGTTTCGGGTTTCTTAAAGTCTGTCCCAAGGCTGTGCGTTACGTATTCGATACAACAATTCTTGCTTGAGCAACAAGGATATTTTTTTCATATTTTTTTAAGAAAGGACATCATTCGTTGGGTGATGGGTTTGCGATCTATCAGTCTTCGAACCTCACCCGTACATAAGGTAGGACTCCTTGGTTTTCATCCTAGAGGTATTAGTTGACAGGGATTGTAAGATATCAGATTTTCATTGGGGACAAAATCAACCGCAATTCGACAACACACAATCCAAAAAGAACACGGAAGAGTGGAGAGGCAGTAAGTCTTCATTTAATCTTGTGCAGCAGTTTTTTTTTTCTTAAATTTAGGGTTTTTTAGAGAGAGCTCCCCAAAGGTAAGCATCTAACTGTTTTCTGTTACAAATTAAACCAAAAAGAGCAGCAGAAAATTTTGTCGCTTTCTTTAAATTTTCAAATAAATTTCTTTTTTCTTTTTCTCATTTTGTTTGTTTTGGTTGTCTATTTTACTTCCAGGAAGAGCTTGTCGATTGAATCATGGTTTCACAAGTTTATATTTGAGATGTTTAATTCTAAGAGTTTTTGTTTTTGGTTTCAGTTTTGGTTCTCGGCAGCAGAACTTAGGGCCGAAAGATTGCAACTATCTTTGCAATTATCAAATTTGCTCTTTCCTTAACTTTTGAAGCAAGTGTCAGTTCAGAACTTTAATAATTGAAAACCGAGTTTCGTCAGTTTCGGGTTTTTTAAAGTCTTTCCCAAGTCTGTGCGTTAGGTAATTGTACAACAATTTTGGCTTGAGCGACAATGATTTTTTATAATTTTTTAAAGAAAGAACTTCATGAATTGGTTGATGGTTTTGCTTGTCATCAGTCTTTCAACCTCGCCCGTATGTGTAGGTCTGACTACTTGGTTTTCATTCTAGAAGTATAACTCGACAGGGATTGTAAGATCTCAGATTTTCATTGTGGTAAACTTTAAATGCAAATGTCAGAAAAATTTGGATAGTGTTTTGTAGAAATCAGCGAATGATAGGTTGAAATGAAACAAAAGCAATCTCATTTCGACAACACACAACCCAAGGAGAACACGGAAGAGTGGAAGGGCAGTAAGTCTTCATTTTTTTTTGTGCTGTAGTTTTTTTGTTTCCAAAATTTAGGGTTTTTTCAAAAGTGCTCCCCAAAAGGAAGCATCAAATTGTTTTCTCTTACAAAATAAACCAAAAAAAGCGGCGGAAAAATTTTTTGCTTTCATTTAATTTTTAAATTAGTTTTTTTTCTGCCTCGCATTTTCTTCGTTTTATTTGTCTGTTTCACTTGCATGAAGAGCTGGTCGGTTGAACCTTGGTTCCACAAGTTCAATTTTTAGAGGTTTAATTCTTGGTAGTATTGTTTTTGGTTTTCGTCAGCAGAATATAGGGCCAAAATATTGCAACTATCTTTGTAATTATCATTTTTGCTCTTTCCTTACCTTTTAAAACAGATGTGAGGTCAGTACATCAAAAAGTGAAAACCGAGTTTCGTCGGTTTCGAGTTTTTTAAAGTCCGAAACCGAAGTCCCAAGGCCGTGCGTTACGTATTCGATACAACATTTTTGGCTGGAGCAACAATGCTTTTTTTCATAATTTTTCAAGAAACGATAGCATGCATTGGGTGATGGTTTTGCGATCTATCAATCTTTGAACCTCACCCGTACGTAAGGTATGACTCTCTGGTTTTCATCCTAGAGGTATTAGTCGACAGGGGTTGTAAGATGTCAGATTAGATTTTCATTGGGGAAAGTTTCGATTGCAAACGTCACAAAAAAATGGATAGTGTTTCGTAAAAATAAATGTCTGATTGGTTGAAATGAAATAGTATCGCTCTCGTTTCGACAACACACAATCCATAGAGAATATGGAGGAGTGGAAGGGCAGTAAGTCTTCATTTATTTTTGTGCTGTAGTTTTTTTTGTTTCCGAAATTTAGGGTTTTTTAAGGAGTGCTCCGCAAAGGGAAGCATCCAAATGTTTTCTGTTACAAAATAAACTAAAAAAAGCAGCGGAAAAGTTTTTTGCTTTCATTAAACTTTCAAATAATTTCTTTTTTTTTCTGCTTCGCGTTTTCTTTGTTTTGCGTGTCCACTTTGTGGGTCTCGCTGTTTGGGCCTGAGTATATTGCCTCTCACCTCGGTGTTTGAGATGCACGTGCTGGCTGTTGGTGAGGATGAAAGTTCTTGGGTTGCAATTTATGGAAGAAAATCCATCGTAGAAAAAAAAATTGCTGCTGTGAAGCCCTCTTCATGAAACAAGATTGCGAGCTATGCAAGTGCTGCTTGAAAAAATTCTTTTTTGGAGTTAGCTTTCGCAAGTAAGGCAAAGCGTTTGAATAACCCTTTCATTGAATGAGGAGTATAGATTTAGGGTAAATTTAAGCAGACTATTTAGGCAAGCAGAAAACTTAACCTCTTTTTAAGGTAGAAAGCAACTGTTCACATACTTTCCAAAAAACCTTTGCATTTAATTTTTCATATAGATTGGGACGGTTGTTTGAATTTCAAGGTGAATAAAAAAGATGCGAAACAAAGAGTTGTTTTAAAGCAACTGTTTTTCAATTAGTTTTGCATTTTCTTTGTTTTGGTGATCCGTTTGACAAATTTTATTTGCATCAAGAGCTTGTCGTTTCGGTTAACTTCTCTTCCAAATGTTTGCCACTTTGCCCAATAACAACCCGTCACCCCCACATCGGCCAACCGACATTCGCCCCCGCCCCGCACGTGAAAATCCCCAATTGAGCCATCCCCCCTGAACCATCGATCCTCCCACGTGGACCATCCGCCCCTTCGGCAACTGAACCATCTGCCCCTTGACCTGAACCACCCGCACCTGAACCAATCCGTGCCTGAAGCAACCCCTGCTCCGTCAGATTGGGTCTGGCGGTGAGATTGGTTCAAGTGGGGGTGTTTTTTCGTGTGGTTGGTCCAAAAAATTTGTTTGTTCAGGTGGTTCAGAAATGCCATTTTTGAAATTTTTTGCCAAAAAAATATTTTTTTGGAAGGTGATCCCTTGAAAACAGTCAAATAACGGTTTTACTTCCTCCAACCATTCTGAGTATTTTTAATCATTTCAAAAAAAAATGAGAAACATAAAGCAGAAACAAAGATCAAGTTTACGCAGAAAATTTGAATTGAACAACAAGTCAGTAATTTTTGCACAAAACGTGGATCACATTTTATGTGCATTGAATTACGCATTTCAAAAAACAAATGAAATTCTTTTAGTAGGGAGCTTCATTGACTTAATTTTTTAAACTAATAAAATAATTGATTATAACTGACTAGCAATGGATTTAAATGCTTTCTTAAATAATAGCGATCTAATCCATTTTTAATTGATTATAATCAAATTTTTTCATTTTACAGACACTAACAACAAAATTCAAATTGGTTCTTTTTTATCCCAGAAACTCCAATGCGGGTTCGTTCTTATGGGATCAGTGATATTTAAAAGTAAACCCCGGCGCGGATATAGGATTTAGTGGAGAGGGGCATATTTTTTGAATAAAAAAATCAAGAATTTCGTCTTTTTTTTTTCGACCAAAATGAGTTCCAAAATTTCCCAAAGCACTAAAAAGACTTTGATTTTGCCAAGCTTCCTGCGCCACTGAGAAATTTTGAAAAAGCAGTCGAAAAAAGACTTTTTAGGTAGTTTTTGAAAGTTTTGAAAAAAAAAATCGTTTGTTTTGGCGCGCACTTCCCTCTCAAAATGATTAAACATGGACGCCGAAGGCGCCTTTAAAGATATTTTAGGGTCATTCAACCAAAAATGGTGGATAAACGAAATAGCTCAAGGTGGACCCTTACATATGTTTATAAAAAACTCTATGAATTTTCGGAGAAAACTTCTTATGGCAAGGTAATTTATCTAAAACCCTATCCTAGTAGCATGTGCAACTGATTAAAAGAGAAATAACTTTTGCAAATTGTTCTCAAGTTTAATACATACACTATTCACAATTCAAAAAATTCTCATAATTGCCACCTTTTGTAGAATATAACCCAAAATTGAAAAAATTTGTTGAACCCTTGATGTTATTTTAGTTGAACTCATTTTCTGTACAGAACACTGAAAGAGTTGGGAGTTTGTTTTCCGGTGTTATTGAATTTCTTTTTTTTTTTTCGTTTTTTTTTCTGAACACTACTTATAATCAGTTACCGCAAACATTTCCCGCATCTAAGAAATGTGAGAAGAAATCATTTAAAATGGCTTTTTGCGGTCCAAAATATTATCAATATAATCGATTCCCATGTTGTTCCCGATCGATTCCCATTACCGCAAACATTCCCCGCATCTGAGAAACGTGAAAAAAAATGAATTTAAATGGCTTTTCGCGACCTATAGTATTATCAATATATTCGATTCCCAAGTTGCACTCAGACAAACAAAAGGGTTAAAAAGTCGAAATTTTTCCTTTTATTTTATCAAAATAAAAATTAATTTTAATCAAATTAAAAGCAATCAATATAGATTTGTTTTCCACTTCAATTTTCTTTCGCTTCGTGCAAAAATTTTCAAAAAATTCAGCATCTATCAAATGAGTAATGCGGAAATGTTGCGAACGAAAGTAGGGCCTACTCAAATTCTAAACCTAATATCTTCTCAATTGCAAAACGATCGTGCTACCCTTTGCCACGTTGCAATCCGCCCCGAACCAACATCTGCCTACCCTAATCTGATCCCCCACACCTTAACCAAACACCCCTCCCCCCCCCCACGTGAAACGCCCCACCTGAACCATCCGTCCCCTGAACCACCCATCCTCCCACTTGAACACCCTCCCGCAACTGAGCCATTCGCCCCTTGATCTGAACCACCCCTTTTTGAACCAATCCCCACATGAACCAACTCTTTTCTCCGCCGGATTGGATCTGGCAGGGGAAGGGGGCTCAGGAGGAGAGGGCGGGGAGATTATTTCAGGTGAAAGGAAGTAGTTCAGGAGGGAGTAGGGAAATGGGGTGTTGTTTCGGGTGGGTGATCAAAATGAATTTTGTTGACTCAAGTGGTTCAGAAATGCCATTTTTGAATCATTTTTGCCAAAAAATCAACCTTCACTGGCACGTGATTCCTTGCAAAATAGTCCACTTACAGGTTTACTCCCTCCAAAGTTTCTGAATTGTTTTAAAATTTGTTGAAAGGAACAAAGTTAAAAAAAAATTGAGTAACAAAAATCAAAGTTACGCAGAAAAAGTCGAAATGAACAACAAGTAAGCAACTTTTGTATAAAACGTTTAACACACTGAATGTTCGCTAAAAGTTGCATCTCAATGAAAAGAAAAAATTTAATATTTTAGAGCTTCAATGTCTTTATCTTTAGGGGCGAAAAAATAATTGATGATAAATGACCTGCAATGGATTTTAATGCTCTATTAATTAGTAGCAAAATAATCCATTTGTAATTGACTATAACCAATTTTTTCGCTTTTAGAGTTACTGACAACAAAACTCACATTTAATCATTTTTATCCAAGGAACTCCAGTGTGGGTTCATTGCAATGGGTCCAGTGATAGCTAAAAAAATGAACCCAGAGGTGGATCTATCTTTTACTCCAGGGGGCAGATTTTCAAAAAGTTTCAAAAATTTAGTCAATTTGTTCTACTTCGATCAAAATGATCACCGCCATAAATGTTCATCGTAACTCTTTGACAAAAGAAAAAAATCGTTAGCTTGACGATAAGATAGGGTGATGTTATTACAATAGGTGGCAAATTTAAATTAAGTAACTTGATCATCTTTTTCTATATTTCAAACAGTATTTTTATTTAAAAGCCTAAAAGGCGTTCGGGAATTTGCCCACCGCCCCTTCTCTAAATCCGCCTCTCATTAATTCTCTTTCATTTTTAATTATAAAAATATGACAGTGTTTCTCTGCGGTTTGCGTGTTTTCTCATAAGATCAATTCTCTTACTCTCGAATTTTGATTATCAGTTTTTGATGAACTTTTTATGCAAATATTTGAGCTCAAAAATGAAAAAAAGTTTATCTTGCAATCTTTTTCGGAAACGTTATAGCGTCTCAAAATGCCTATCCAGCCAAATCGATATACAGTGCTGATTTAATTTATTCGGACAAAACAAACAAAATTTGAATTTTCAAACGCGTTTTTTTTCAAATTGGTTAGGATTAGACAAAACATGAAGAGAACAAAATTTGCTTAGAGTTTCACCAGAATTAATATGGTGCCATTTTTCCCCGAAATTCTCAACAAAAATTTTACCCCAAAAATGGGTCATTTTGGTTTTTTTTTTCAATTAATCAATAATCACGCTGAAACGACTTTGTTAATTGATAAGTAAATTGTATCACAGGAAGCCTCTTTTGCAGTTCAACAAAGTTTAATAAAGGTTAAATCTCCAAAAAATTGCGCAAATTGCTTAAAATTTATTTTTAAACAGAGATTCTGGGTTTTATATAGTAAAAGTCACATTTATTGACTATCAAGTGAAAATTTTTTCTCTTATACTGGTTTTTGAAGATTTAGCCTTTCTTAAACTGTGTTGAGCTGGGTAAGAGGCTTCCTGTGATATAATTTTCTTATCAATTAACAAAGTCGTTTCAGCGTAATTTTTGATTAATTGAAAAAAAAATTACCCATTTTTGGGGTAAAATTTTAGTTGAGAAATTCGGAGAAAAAACTGCATCATATCAATTCTGATGAAATTTTAAACAACTTTTGTTCTGTTCACTTTTTGTCTAATTTTAACCCAATTTGAGAAAAACGCGGTCGAAAATTCATTATGTCCGGAAAAAATTTTAGCACTGTTTAACCGGACAAAACGCGTTAAACTTGAAATTTAAAACGCATTTTTCTCAAATTGGGTTGAGCTTAGGTGAAAATTTATGAGGAAAAAACTTGCTTAGAATTTTAGCAGAATTAATATGTTGTAATTCGTTTTGCGAAATTCGGGTCCGAAATTTTACCCCAAAAATGGGTCATTTTGGTTTTTCTTAGTTTATCAAAAATTACGCCAAAAATACCCAGTCGATCACTGACATAATGATATCAAAGTGAGCCTCTTACGTAGCCCAACAAACTTCAAGAAGTGTATAATCTCCAAAATATTGTATAAGTTAATTTATTTTTGTTTGATAGACAAAAAAAAGTCATTTTTACTAAATAAAAAACCAATTTTTGGAGAAAATACCCTTCTTAAAGTTTGTTGAGCTACGTAAGCGGCTCACTTTGATATAATTATGTCTGTGATCGACTGGGTATTTTTGGCGTTATTTTTGATTAACTAAGGAAAGCCAAAATGACCCATTTTTGGGGTAAAATTTTGGACCCGAATTTCGCAAAACAAATTACACCATATTAATTCTGCTAAAATTCTAAGCAAGTTTTTTTTTCATAAGTTTTCACCTAAACTCAACCCAATTTGAGAAAAGCGCGTTTTAAATTTCAAGTTTAACGCGTTTTTTCCGGTTAATTTAAATCAGCAGCACTGTACTTCATGCAAACTAAATCGCTTAGTTCTCTATAAAAACTTACACGGCGATATACCTCGGTTCAAAAACAATTCCAGGTTCAAGTTATTAAATTCGGTGAATAAATTGGTGGAATTTATTTATGTTGCATTAAGCTCATCTGAAATTACATGCAACATATATTATTGCAGAAGATATATCAATTATTTTATTGCTATTAATTCAGGCAAACCAATTGTTATACAGAATTTTTGCTTGAACCAGAAATGTTGGCTGTTTGGCGGTAATTACAATTATATAGCAATGAAGAGTATGTTTTTGATCTTTCACACATGTTTTTTCACAACAAGGCATGAATAAAAAACAAACTTTAGAACGCTTGACCGAAAAATGAAATCATTTGCATAGTTTCGCGCACTTTTCCTGGCTCTTTCACAATTTTCCAGTATCTTTCCCTCAGAAAGAGCAAAACCATACTCTTCAACAATTAGAACATAGTTGAAGATGGCCTCGGGCAAAGGAGCAGGCCTGGCTCTTTTTCCCTCGGGCATCTTTCAACCATGTTCTAACTACTACAAAGCAATGGGCAAAAACATGTTTGGGAGACACCTGAAAACGAATATTTCCTAGGTCAATGGTGAATTCTCCAAGGCAGTATTAATTTCATTAAAAATCTGAACAATTGATTCTTTTTAGCTTAATTTATTAAAACTTTTCGATAGTAATTTTGATTATTATTTTGATAGCGCTAGCCAGGGGGGATCTAGGATATTCTCGAGGGGGGAGTTGGATTTTCGAAAATTTTGTCAACTTTTTTTTTAGGTCGACCAAATTGATTTTGCGAGCTCTCCCAAAGCACTACATAGACCCTGTTTTGGCCAAAATTTCCGTCCTGCAGGCAAAACTTTGAAAAAACAGGCCAAAAAAGGCGTTTTTAGACACTTTTTGGAAAATTTTGACCAAAAAATTGCGTTTTTTTTGGCGCGCGATCCCCCCTCAAAATTAGTATATATTTGGCGCCAAAGGCGCCTTTACAAAACTTTTATGGTCCGTCACCAAAAATGGATATCCCAAAAAAGTACAAAAGGGGACCCCCCCCCCCCACCTGAACAGCCCCCGCCCTCCACCTGAACAACTCCCCCCACATGAACCCACCACCCCTTCCTACCGTGAACACCCCCTAAATCCTCCCCTGGCGCTAGCTCCGACTCTCGGAGGAAAAAAGTGACCAATAATTTACGCCCAACATTTTTTTTATTCTTGATAATAGTGACTCTAAAAGCAGATTTTGACTGAGCTTTCTTGGCAAATGAAAACCATCGATACTAACAAAAGAACACCCGCAATTAAGAACATTGAAAACAAATCGATTTTAATGGATTTTCGTGGTCTAAAATGTTGTAATTATAATCGATTCCCATGTTACGTTCAGACAACAAAATTGGACTAAAAATGGATTTAGATCCATTTTTTTCTCGTCAAAACAAAATGCACATATTCATTTGGAATCCTTTGTAATGGATTTTATAATAAGTAGGAAATCACATTGAAATGGATTTTTTTTTACTTTATTTTTGTTTAGCGCGTCGTGCAAAATTTTGCAAGAAGTTCTGCATTTATCAAGTGAGTTATGTTGAAACTTTGCGAAGCGAGTAAACGGCCTAATCGATTTCTAAACCTAAACTCAAGTTGCAAAAAGATTCTGTTAAGCTCTACCCCCCCCCTAACGTTTGCCCCTTTGCTCTCCTCCCCCACTGAAACCCCCCCCGCCCCCACCTGAACAACTCCCCCCACATGAACCCACCACCCCTCCCCCTCGTGAACACCCCCACCTGAACAACACCCCCCCCCCCCACCTGAACACCCCTCTCCACCTGAACACCTGAACCCAACCCCTCCCCCAATTGAACCCACCCTCGCACCCACTGAACCCACCGGGGAGGGGGGTTGTTTTAAATGGGCAAACGCTGGGGGGGGGGGGGGGGGGAGGGGGTAATGGAAGGGGGATTAGGCCACCTCCAATTTTAACACCTCCCCCCCCCTAATGTTTCTAATAATTCAACAAAATTGTTGAAAGGAACGAAATTCAGTTTTTGAGTAACATAAAAACGTAACAAAAATATCAAAGTTAGGCAGAAAAAATTAAATTGAAGAACAAGTAACCAACGTAAACAACTTTAGTTTAAAATGTAGAAAAGACTTTATGTGCAATGATATTCGCATCTCAGTAAAGTGGAAAAAAATTGATTTCTAAATTACTTTCATTGTCAGTGTTCACAAAAGTGAAAAAAAAATCGATTATAATGGATGAAAAAAGGATTTTGTTGCCTCGAAAAAAAGTAATATTATAATCCATTTTTAATTGATTATAATCAATTTGTTTTCATTTTTGTGGATTCTGACAAGGAAACTCAACTATAAACAATTTTGCTTCATGAAACTCCAATGCGGGCATTTTTTTTTTGCTGTTATGGATAGTTAACATTTTGTTGTAACTTACCGTGTGTTGTAGTTTCAGTTTTCTATTAATGATAGGCGACAATTTCATTGGGCTCGAAATATTTTCAATTTGAATTATGGTAAATTAATTGGTTCAAATGAAAACTATTGCGTTCTGAGACGCCTAGAACTTGGTATTGAAATTGATGTATGCATTTAGAATAGTTTTTTTTGGAAGTTATCCATTAAACATGATCTAGACACGTTAAAACGCAGTCGAACTCTTCAATTGTTGCCCTACAACAAAATTTCCGGATCGAAAACCAAAGCTAGACATCATTTTTTCGAACTAATTGCATGAAATTGTATGACCAGTTTTTTCGGTATATGAAGGTCGCCTTGGCTTGAAATGCCAAATAATTTCAACGGATCTTTTAAGCTGCAAAGCTTTGTACTCGACTCATTGAGGTGCAGCATTTGTATATAATATACACGTTGACAACATTTCAATTGGTGTGAATAAAAAATTTGATGTGAAAAAAAATTCTCTAAATTTTGTTGGGCTGAGCAATTTTGTTAGGCTCGGCTTTCACTAGGTGACCTGCTTGTTCGAGAAAATTTCTTCAGTTTTATTCCAGTCCTATACAGATTTTGACTATTCGGAATGATATACTCTAGGGGTGGCATCCCTCATGATGAAAGGACCGATTTTTGGAATTTTTTTTCAATTATTTTGAGCCAATCAAATCTCAGCATTCAAAATTTTAAACATTTTCAAGTAATTTCAAACTTTGCATTGGATAGGCGCAAAATTTTGTATCTGTGTGTTCCTGGACGCCAGACAGATCTTCAAACATGGTAAAATTTTGTGGGAACGATCAAAGAAAATGAAAGAACAAAAGAAGAGCAAAGGGAGCATCCTTATTGCGGAATCCACTTACAATTCAAAAAACACAGTTCTCAATATGAAGAAATGGCGAAAAATTCAATTAAGGCAATTAAGTTCAGGCCGTCAAAACTAAAATGTCCAATTGCAAATTAAGAATGAAAAAGAATTTTCAAAAAGCGTCAGATCTAAAATGGATTGAAAAAGTTTGTTGCTTGGAGGACACCGATTCTTTAAAAAATGTAACACAAACCAAAAAAATATATATTCGATATCCGCATAAAATGTACAGCCAATTTTGCTCTTAAATCAGTTTCTGCTCATTTTGATTTCGATTTTGAGCAAAAACGAATCGGTGAGTAGGAAAGACTAACAATTCTGATTGGTTGAGAACTTTCCATCATTCGGTTCCTCCATAATGAGAATAGCACCTACTCTACGATCTGAGATAGTTCTTAATTTAAACAAACCAGCGGAACAAGAAACAAAACGAAACGAGCAGTTTATATTAAATAGCCAAAAATTGAGCGAGATAGCTGAAACTTGCTCTCATCATATCCGCAAAAGTGTTACTTTTTTGCTCTGTAATTGTTTAGTATGTCCGAATCATTTACATGGAAACTGGATTTTATTTCAGCAGTTGTATAAATCATTGTTTGTTCCGCACTTTTAATCCTTGAAAGTTCATTGGTAGTATATAACATAGCTCAGTTTCCACACCAAAGTGAAAAATAAAGTTGTTTTGTAAAAGTTTTCAATACACTTTTTTAAACTGTTTTTTTCTATTTTCAGTGATATTAAAACAGGTTCTTCTTATTTCGTCCGCCCAAAAATTAATGCATCAATTGTAAGTCGACTATTAAATAAGAGACATTGGTGAAAAAAAAACAGTTTGTTTGGTAAACTGTTCAATTTCACTTCAAATCAGCTGCAGAGTTTCACCCAGACTAGAACAGAATACAAAAAACAGCTTCATGCAAAAAAGTCCACCTTCACATCTGCTCAATTTTTGGGCTTGATTGAAATCGGCTAATGAATAAGATGAACGTGTTTTCATTAACCAAACCAACCAGTGCAATCAGTGTTCTGTTCTCTGCCTTTATAAATTGAATGTAACAAAATAGCAAAAGCTAAAATTTTGGGCGAAATAAGTAAAAAAGACCTTAAACTCCTAAACAATCAAGTCATATAGAATGAAAACTGTATGACTACCAGTCGTTATTCAAATGAAATTCAGAAAAATTAATCAAAGAGAAGCAAAATCAATCATACAAGTGTAAATATAGCTGTTCAAAAATTCTTTCGGCGTAGAATTTGTTGCATGCAACTTTTAAACAGAGGCGAAGCTGCACTTTGCGAGCGCAAGCCAAAATAACGTAAGCATGTAGTTAACTAAAGGCAACCACGCTACTTGTGCAGCCAATATAATTGAAAGAATAAAAGCACATTGTATATAATTTATGCATTTCAAAAATATACTGAAATGGAAAATTTCTAAAAATAAATTTGATTTATGACACAGTTGTATGAAATGAATAGCTTTTTAGGTTCATTTAATAAATTAACACAAAAAGGAAGCTTCGCTTCGCAAACACTTGCTAGAACGCGACCAAACAGCAGCTCTATAAAATGCGATAAGAAAACAATGAAATAAGACTAGAGTTAGTAAAAAATCAGCTACTTCTTGGATTCCATCTCCGCCCGATGGCGACCTAGAGACTATGCTTCTCACCCACTAGCCACTGAGGCACGGACGCTTAATTGGTCACAAACACTGGCCACAATTAACGCAGAGAACAGATCTTATGAAATTTCCAATACTACAGATCGTGATTATAGTGAAAATGCTACCAAATAACGAATACTTTGCCACCAAGTAATGAACACTTTCATTTGCGAGTTAGGTTAGAAAAACAGAAGGTTCGTTTTAATACACTAGCTGCTGGCTTGTGTAAGAAAAAGACCAACTGTTTTGTTTCATTCTAACCAAATGTCAAAGCACGTAATATTGTACTGCCAATGCAGCCTCCTGATTCAAACGCGCCACTAAAAGTAGCACTTTTAATTGCAAATTAGGTTTGAAAAAAAGTTGCGCTCCTCTTGTGCAAAGACAAGCATTTTCTATTGATTTTTTGTATGAAGTCGTATGATTAGTCGTACTTTCAGAATATCAACTCTGGTAGTTTAGAATGAACGCGTCAAAACGACTGGACGGAGCGCGTCAGAATCGAGGGTCTTAAAGAAGAAAACATGTCGCAAAATTTTTGTCAATTGTTTAAAAATAAAGTGCTGATTTCAAGACCAGTTTAGAAATTTCAAATTCAATCTAGGGATTACAAGTTCTGATCTATTTTTTGTTATCTTTACTCAGTTTGAAGCTGACTTTAGTGGATGATCTCAATGGCACTATGTTCCCGGCGGCCTCTTCTTGACTGGCACGAGTTACAGTCCTCGAAGGCAGTCGGAAGGCCATACCCTTCGGCAGTTCCTCGGAGGCCAGAGGTTTCGGCTGCAGCGCCTGGAAAGGAGCGCAGATGTCCTCGAATCGATTAGTTTTTTCTATGTTTACTTCGAAAGCGTGTCGTCTGGATCGCCTGGCTTGAATCCGAGTTAAAAATCTGGAAAACATAAAATCACTTAGCATAATTTTGCTTTTTGTTACTTTTATGATGTTGCCTAATTCAAGAGCCAAGCAAATTACTAATCATATTAAACAAAAAATTAGTATATTTCACTATAAATTTCTCAATTGACATCACTTTGTTCCCTGAAGACGAAAAAAAAATTTTTCCGGCCACAACTTCACGATCTGAACTGAAGACTTAATTTAAATGATGACTCGTGATGACTCATGGTTACTCAATCTTATAGCAAATCAAATAAAGATAACTTCTTCTTTGCCATCGTGAAATTGTGTGTGGCCTGAAGATAATTTTTTCTTCGTCTTCTTCAGGGATTAAATAATATTTCAGACTCACGTTTTCTCGACTGAAGTTCCGAGTAGGCTGGGCTGAGTTCCCACGTGACCAGATTCGCTCATCTCCTTCAAATACTCGGCCACGTGTTCCAACAGTCCTTCTTCATCTTCAGGAACCTGAACAAACCCCATGTCAGAATTATATCGGTTAAGTGTCTATCAAACTGTTTTCAAGCTATGTGGACTATAAAAATGTACAAAACATTGGATTTTAGCATTCGAAGGTCTCCAACTTGAGCGGACACTTGATAATCGTTATAGAATCTTAAAATCTCAAACAATCTCATCAACTCACTTTTATAATTTCTAGAATTAGAATGCACTCGGGTTTTATGATTTTTAAATCACATTACAACGTCACGTGCAATATAAGATTGGTTTTCAAAAAAACTTTTTAAAAGACTTTTTCTGCGTTTAAAACTCAATTTTTGATGTTTTAAAAATCTAGAAAAAAAAACAAATTATTGCAATTAAACGAAATTATTGAACCAAAAACGTTTACAAACCATAAATTTTGGACGATATCAAAGATGAAGTGTGAAATTTTGAGTCGTACGAAGTTAATACGACTGATTTGGAACGATTTTATTTTTTCGCCAACAAAAAAAAATTCGCGCATGGCTTTCAGGATTATGGATGAAATCTACAAAGCGCGCAAAAATTAGTCCAGAGCATGGCCAAACATCTTTTTAAATATATTTTGATATCTTTTCAAATTTACAACAATATCTTTCTAAATTTATAATACTATTTTTCAAAATTTGTAAGGTATAATATTCTTGTTTTTGGGAAGTTAATATCTTCAATGGGGCATAAAATTTCTTAAGTTAAAAACTACTATTTCGATTGCCGATAATTGAATGAATAAATAAAAAAATGACCCCAAGCATAAATATTTAATTTTCTTTGAAAGTCGGAACAAGAATACCCTTAAGATGCTAAAATTGAAAACAAGACTGCTCGTATCAAGGCGAATCCTTGAATGTTCCCACTGCCTTCTGTGGAGCAGTAATAAAATGGACAAATTAAATGTAGAAAAAATAAACTTTTTTTTTAATTTGAGATTTTTTTGTGAAAAGCATTACCCCACACGCCATAATAAATTTAAAGTGATAAATTTCGCTCCTATTAACAAATCAATTATGGCAAATATTCTTCGTTCAACCAATTTGGTACGAATTCTACGACGGATTAAATCTCCGCTTACGCGTTAATAGCGCGAAACGTTTTGCGCGTTAATGGTCCCAAATTAGCCAAAATGGCCATTTTTAAACCCCCATATTTTACGAAAAAAGAACACAGTTGAAATATCTTTCCAATTTAAGCTCAGGACAACAATACTTTTAGAGTATTTTGTAAAAAAAAAAATCCGTCATTAATAGCTATATAGTTAAAAAGTCGAAATTTGTCTGAGGAAAAAACCACACCGAGCACAAATATTCCGTTATTATCATTACGAAAGTCGGAACAATTAGTTCAACAGTGCCAAAACTTGAGGATATTTGAAAATTTTGAGTTATGTTTGGGAAATACTGGCAATTAACTCGAATACGTGTTGTTTTAGAGCAAAACCGAAGAGAAAAATTTTGCTGAGTTGATTGTTTGCTCAGAAAAATTTATGACGCCATGCTTGGGAAATTTTATTTGTTTAACGAGCGGCATCAATTAAAAAGACCTTTTTTGACTTTTCAATTTGCGTCAATTGGAATTAATATACATGTCAGTGATTTGGAATGATTGAAAACAGAAGTCACAGCTATTTCTGGCACTGCTGAACATTTTGATTTTCGGCAATGTTGAACAAAATTTAATTTTCGGCACTGTTGTACTTCGGAACTGCTGTACTGTCCCAATTAAATTAACCAAGGCTTTAATTCTTCCAAAAAGTAACAATTTAAATTTTCTATAACCGTGCAAAAATTTTCCAACAAACTAACTTCGATCTCTTTTTCCTTGTAAGCACCCTCGTCCCCCTTGGAATCCGAGACTCCTCCATCTGTTTGGGACACCCCAGGAGTATCACGTGACTTCTCACTCCTATAACAGAACTTAGGGTTAAATAAGTGATTATCTTTGGAGTTAAGTGCGAGTTGTATTTATTGCGAGTTGTCTTTTGATGTGAGTTGTCGTGTTACACTTATTTGAAATCTCAGGAGTATGAAAAATAATCATTCCATTTTTTGCTTGATGAGAACCAGGGGCGGATCTAGGTTTTCTCGAGGGGAGGTAGCGGATTTTCAAAAAAAAAATATCAAATATTTTGTCGACTTTTTTAAGGTCCACCAAAATGAATTTCCAAGCCGTCCAATGCACTATAAAGATCCTGTTTTGCCAAATTTTCTGCGCCGGAGGCTAAATTTTGAATAAAAACAGGCCAAAACAGCATTTTTAGGCTTTTTTTTGGAAATTTCTGACCAAAAAATTGCGTATTTTTGGAGCGCACTTACCTCTCAACATTATTAAATAATGGCGCCCAAAATACCTTGAGAAAACTTTTTAGCATCCGTCAGCCAAAAATGGATATTCCTTTAGGTCGGAAGGGGGTCAAATCCCTGGAGAAAGAACGCGCCTACCCTCCTAAAGTCCACAAGTTCATCATACTTCTCATCTTGTTTGAATGTATTAGAGAAAAGTTTTCATCACCAAAAAAAATTAGTATCGTGGCGACGGGGGGGGGGGGGGGGGGGGGGGGGGTATCGGGGCCCCCCTCAGTTCTGGTTGCTTAAGTTTTAAGTTTTCCAAAAGGACCCCTTTTTGGTATAATTTAACAACATCCAGTTTTGGCCTCCAAATTTTTCAAAAGGTGCCTTGGGCGTCAAAATAACTAAATTTGTGGGGGAGCGCGTGCCAAAAAAAAAGAAATTTTTTTGGTCAAATTTATCCAAAAAGTGCCTAAAAACGCTTTTTTTGGCCTGTTTTCTAAAAAAATCTGCATGCGGCGCAGAAACTTTTTGACACAATAGGGTCCTTAAAAAATTTTCGGAGAGCTTGGAAAATCAAACTAAAAAATGCCACCCCCCCCCCCCCCCCCCAAAATTTTCTGCGCATGCCCCCCCCCCCCCAAAAATGTATTTGAACTAGCTGAAAAACGTCATCTAAAACGAATAAACTGTTAACAAGTAGCTTAAAATGGGGCTGTATATCTTACGCGAAAACTATAATAGGCGAAAAAAAATTAATATTAGGCGAAAATAAAACTGTTAATATTAGTCGAAATTTCTCATAATAAAAAAGTATTTCAGCAGAAATCCTTCTATTATTTTTCCAGAGCACATTGACAAAAAGCGTTTAAAGAATACAAAGCCGAGTGACGGTTCAAGGTGGCGATAACCGACTCTAACTTTCTTAATGAATCTTACCCTCAGCTGGTAAGCATGCAGCACGTTGGCGCGACTACAGCGGTCAGTTCTTTACTGTTCATTTGCAGTTTGAACAATATTTTAAGTATGTAGCAATATTAATACACTGCTAGTATGTAGCAATAGAAAAACATAGTTAATTGCATACAATTTCAACTAAAAACAGCAGGCCCCTGCAACTAAGCTGCTCCTGAAAGATGACAACGTTTATCTCTAACAGAAAAATAGGTTTAATGGATGGATGCTTGTCTGGTTATAAGTATGGCTGGATTCATCAATGAATGTTTAAACCATTGGCCGGATGATTAAAAGGATGGAATTGAGGCACAATGGATAGCTAGATGAGCGCATGGATGGCTGTCTAGATGATAGTAAGATGACTAGCAGCATGGATGGTTGGAGATATGGATAGCTTGAATGATGGTTAGATCGAAGACTGACTGCTTGGATGTATGGATGGCTAAATTGATAAGCGGTTTGCTGCGAGGATAGGTTTGCTGAGAGGATAGATGGGTTTTTGGCTGGATATGTGACTGGCTGCATGGCTAGATGTTGGATTCATTGATGCCTGGATGGATAGCTGAATGAATGGGTGGGTAGCTGAGTGGATGGTTGTATGAATGGATGGTAGGATTGAGAGATGACTAAATGGATATATGGCCTGGTGCATGGATAGCTTGTGGGATGGATGACTTGCTGGATGGATGGCTTGCTGGATGGATGGCTGGACGGATGGGTTGTTTGACGCAGAGATGGCTAGTTGGATTGATAGCTAGACCAAGTATGGACTGCTGCACGGATGTCTGATGAGATGCATGAATAGTTACATGGATGGATAAGGGACGGATGGATATGTAGATGGATGGATGGCTAATTAGATGGATGACTGGATGAATGGACGGCTAGATGGATGGATGGCTTGCTGAAAGAATAGTTCGATCGATGGCTGGGCAGATAGCTTGTTGGATGCATGGCTAGATGGTTTTTCCTATTATTGGATGATTTGCTTGATAGCTGGTTTGATGGATGGATACCTGATTGAATAGATTGATGCCTAGATGAATGGATCGCTTGGCGAATGAGTGGGTTGATGCATGGACGGATGGATGGATGGCTTGATGAATGGATCACTTGATGAATGTACCGACTAATGAATGACTGGCCTGTTGGCTGGTTGCACAGATCGCTTGATGAATAAAAGGTTTGACCGATGGTATCAAAGCTCGCCGAATGGGTTGCTAGTTGGGAGGATGACAAAGAGGAGGGATGGCTAGTTGGATAGATAGAGGGCTGATTGAATCTGAGATCCCTAACTGTTCTGAAAAGTGCAAATTTGAGTGCACATCAGCAACCTCTGTAAGTAAGTAACTTTACATCACACCGCTATAGTGTAGAAAAAACTCAAAAATTGAAAAGAAAAAAAATCTGGTTGTTTTACAATTTTTTTCTCAAAATAACGTCACATCTTGAACACTAAAAATGTTTGAGCGATCATTGGATATAGGCCGCATCTGTAATCGCTAGTAGTAAGCTGACATCGCACCACCAAAAGGTTATGATTCTCAAAATTTGAGAAAAATTTTAATGTTTAAAATAGTTAATTTTTTAGATTGGAAAAACCAAAAACACGTCATAACACGGAGTATAAAACGGAGGTTGCACTCATGTATAGATTGATGAATGCAACTTCTAAACACAGCGGCGAAGTTGTACTTCGCAAAAAGAAGCAAAATTATGACCGTTAACGCTACTGGGAAAAACTGAATGAGTAAAACTTTGAATCTACAAAATTTCTTAAGTGACGCACGCCAATTTTGAGTCTACATAACTTCCAAGTGACGCAAACCATTTATGACCGATTAGGAGTCAAAGTAGTCAATTTGAAAAAAAAATAAATTTACCAACAAACAAGAATTTGAACTAGTATACGAAAAAATTAAAAACATCCGACCTTGCCCCTTTTATTTTGTTGCGGGTATCCTTACCTATCTCTACGCTACAGATTCATGATACCTTGAAGCTAAAGTGCTTTTTAAAAAATTATTTATCTGTGTCAATATCCTTAGCATTGGCTGTACTTAATAGCTGGCTATTGATCAAAATGAACCCTTTCAAAATGAACACTGATATTTGCGATTAGGTTGGAAAAAGAAGAGACTGCATACTTTCACATAAGCTTTGCTTGTGTAATTACACTACACTGCGCACTCCTCTCCCCCCCATAATAGCTACAGTCTTGCAATTGGGCTTCTCAATAGTCCTAGCAATCATAAACTGGAAAATTGAAAAAAAATTCCTAAGCAGTGGAATAGACGATATAGCTCAAGCATGCAAATATTCGTTTGTTGAACATGCAAATTGAAAAATCTTAAGCATAGGGAGATACTGTCACACGCATTTAAATATAGCATAGATATACGCTTTTAAAATCAAAATGTCAGCCTAGTTTTAACACTTTTTTTTGCCTTATATGTTTTTCGCCTAAAATAGTCGCCATCGCTTAAGTGCTCAAGTGTTTAAAACGTTTAGCCGTGAGTAACAATTTTTGTGAAGGTTTTTCTTCAGCAAAATTTTTTCGATGGGAACACAACAACCGGCTAATCTGATTTCATTCCTCTGCAGTTTGTTTCATCTGTTTTATTAACATAACATTGAGGGTTCATAAACAATCTTGTTGGACTAACACAAAAGTAGTGCTTTTGCTTAGTGTAGTGTTATTGACCAAATCCAAGCCCTCCTGATTCCAAGTCGAAGTGTCCTTTAAATCCCATTTGCCAATCTGGCCGAATGTTCCGACCAGTTGGGCTCCCCCGTAACTCCACACTCTGGCCGCTCTGTCACTGCTGGCTGAGATGATGAAGCTGGCACCTGAGGAGTGTTTGAACCATTCCACACTCACAACTGCATGGTAGTGGGCCTAAATTAGATCAAAATTAAGATCTTCTTAATAATCGCCCTCCCTTTGGTATCTGCTAAAGAAATGCCACCCCTTCAAATAAAAGAAGCAACTTAGCACTAAATCCTTGCATTTAACACTCGAGTTTTGCTGCAATCTGAGCGGTCAAAAAATCAACAACTTAATCTGCTTAACAATTGCCCAATTTCTTAAAAAAGGGCCAAAATTCAGATTATTGTCCACGGTTGGCCAATTTTAGAAAACTTGGATTCTTTTCCAATCCTCGGACGCACAAAAGTTTGAATTATTTCAACGTTGTCATAATGCAACAAGGATAGCTGGTTGTGTGCAAGTAGCACAGCAAGTTCCGACGACAGACTAAAAGAATAGACACATTTTTTTTTCAATTTAGTGGCGTTTTTTTCTGCGTGGTGTGATAAAAAGATCCGAACGAGAAACTGGACTTCAAAAAATCCGATAGTCATAGTAAAATAGGCAAAAATTTTGGAAAAAAAAGACAGAAAACAAAAAAAATCAAAGTTTTTTTTGACATTTTGAAGTTTTTAATTGCCAAATGGTGTTAGAGAAAACTCTAAAAATTACTTTATTTGGGTGAAACTAAGTTTTAACGGACTAAATTAAGCTAAAAAAAGCTACTTTAAGCCTGATCTCACGCATTATTTGCTCGAATTTCCACTAAAAATCAAAAAATTAAATATGTTTCTCTCGATACGGGGACAATTTTTGAAAAATTTTTAATGTCGTTCGAATCACGAATAATTCTTACTGCCATTTATTTGGTCTCCAATAGCTTTTGATATATTAATATTTGGCTAATAGTACGGTATCAATCGGCAGGTGGGAAGGAGAAGAAAAAGAGCCAAAACTCATTCTGAGCGTTTATATTTCTCAATATTTTGAAAATGGTAACATAAAACTCGTATATCATAGCAAAACCAAAACTTCCCGACTGCACGTTAAGGCCAATTGAGAAAGTTTTTAAAAAATATTTGATCAACTAATTGAAAAAATACACATGACACAAAAATTAAGCAAAAAACGTTGGTTCTTTCTGCTCCCCTCCCCCGCCCCAACCTCAAACGAGCATCTTTTTTATGTTGTAACGGTTGATTCAACAATGTGAATAATGAAGACCAAAGAAGTTTTTCATAGCCTAATTTGTCTGCATGTCAATTCTCATAACAATCGGACAAAGTGAACAAAAATTTTTCCTATCCCCCTCTTGTTATGTAAGATACGAAAGGATGTATTTCGAGTCTCATGCCCTAGTAATAAGATCAAAAGATTTACCTCAATTCAATATAAAATGAATTAACCCGCAATTCACGCGTGTTAGAGGAATGCAATATATCGCGCGTTAATCTTATCTATGAGCCAAGTAATCAATTTCCAAACCCCCCATAACAAAGAATGATCACAGGTGAATTTTTTCGTTTGAGCTACGGACTATAAAATTTTTCAGATGAGTTAAAAATTGAATATTTACTGAGCAAAAACACCCAAGCACAATCATTGCGGACTTTCTTCGGAAGTCGGAACAAAAATTTGAGTTGAAATGAGTAAAACTCTCATAGAAAACGTAGGATTCCTGTGATTAAAGTTTGAGTGTATAATAGACATGCCTCAGCATAGGCAACTCTTAAACCTATGTACGAAGAGTAATTAACATCAACTCCTTCTTACAAATGATTCAAAAAAGTGAAAAATCTGCAGGTATGGGGGAGGGGGGAATTCGTCAGTTCTTCTTTTTATTGATTTCTTGATTAACTATCGATATCAAAAAACAACAGAAGTCATATCAGGATCAGAGGCGCCTGAAAACAAGCTGCATAGTTCCACGGCGTTCTCGCAATGAGATTTCATTTAGTTGTAAATGTAGTGTTTTTACATTTAATGGAATCTAATTTGCAAACAATTTATTATTTTTATTATTTATTCTTCTAGCCAGTTTGAACTTATGCCAATTCCATAATAATCAGACATAGTAAACATAATTTCTACCAGTAAATCCCAGTCGGGGAAAGCGCCCTGGGGAAAAACACAATCTAATGACCTTGAACTTCTTGAGGAGAGGAGGAGCTTCTGTGGTTACTTCTCCAGTCGGCTTCACAGCATAGTCCACTATGTTCCAGATGCTGATGTAACCTCTTGTATCTCCCGTTAATAGCTGGCTCTTGGGTCCCACGTCAAACAGAGCCAGAACTGAATTCTGGGGCCTGAAACAAAAGAGAAGAAGTTTTTATCTAGAGAAGAAGCTTTTTTCTTTTGGAAGTTTTTCTTTAATCCTGTCCCTAGAAAAGCTGAAATAATAAATGGTCTGAAAAACCTCTATGCTGAAAATTGTGTAACAAATTAGGTCGTTAAAATCAGTTCACTTGATGAAACTGATGTTTTTATTTTAAATTGGGCAACACTTAAATCGCTATGAATGACAATAATAGAAAATCTTTTTTGAGCAAAAACCAAAAAGGAAATCGGAAAAAAGTCGAAAATTTTCAAAATTTATGAAAACAATTACGTCCCAAAAAAATTAGATGGAATATCCCCAAAATATATAATTTTAAAAAAAGTTGGAAATTAATTGGAAATTACTATTTAAAAAATGGTTAATTTTCAACGTTGATTCGATACCCTTTTCAGGGGCGGATCTAGAATTTTCTCGAGGGGGGGGGGGGGGGGATTTACAAAAAATTTTTGGAAAATTTTCGAAAATTTTTTGAAAATTTGCTCCATCTCAAACTTAGTATGTATTGGCGCCGAGGGCGCCTTAGAAAAATTTTAGGGTCCGTCACCAAAAATGGATTTCTTAAAAAGTACTAAAGGGTGGACCCTTTGGGTCGGCAGGGGGTCGAATCCCTGAGAGAAGACTGTCTGCCCCCTGCCCCCCCCCCCCTAAATCCGCCCCTGACCCTTTTGATCGCAAAAATTAGTTAAAATGACATAACTAGTCGATACATTCTGTGCAATTTTTCATTAACCATCTCTTTATAATTCTAGATGGTGTTTTTTTAATCATGAATCATGCCTGGATGCTGCGTAGAACTTTGCTAAGAGTTTTTTGTTGAAGCAGTGCCAGAAAGAGAGAGATCCGGCCTCACTCGACACCAGCAGCGCCTTCTGAGTGGACAGACTGGTAGCGCGACTCTTCAGGAACATCACCTAGAATAAAAGTCACAACATTCATAAATGATTATTCAATATTAGAATAAAAGTCACAAAATTATCAAATGATTAGAATAAAATTTAGAAAAAATTTTCAAATGAATGAAAGTACCTAAGTTCTAAAATATTATTAAATATTAGAACAAAAGTCACTCAATTTTTAAATGATTATTATATATTAGAATAAAAAATAGAAAAAAATTTTCAAATTAATAAAAGTACCAAAATTTTAAATGATTATCAAATATTAGAATAAACGATAGAAAAAATTATCAAATGAATAAAAGTCACAAAATTATTAAGAAATCATTATATATTTTTTTCATGCTGCTACGAAGAAATAACAAAGATAGCCTGTTGCTGTGCAAGTAGCACAGAAGGTTCGACCACCTTAATAAACAACTTTAGAAAATATGTAGTTTTTTCTTCTACAAGTTTCATTTCTTGTGAGTGGTGTGATGAGAGAACTCCCATGTTGAAGTCCCAGTTATAATTATCAATGAAAATATGCTAACCCATACTTAGTAAGATTTCCATGGATTTTTCCGTGCTATTTCATAAAAAATCTAAATAGCGCTTATTGATCGAAAAAAGTTGACAAATTAGCGATAATTCATTACAGGTAAGGTGGCAGGGTAAGGTAACAAGGATGACAAGTAAGCTGCCAAAACCAGTTTTCGTTTAAAAAATCCAGTTTTTTTAGCCTAAATGATCAATTTTTTAAAACGAAAATTCGAATTAGACTCGCTCGAAACTGAACTCGCTTGACTCGCTCGATTTTAGACAAAAATTCAGAAATTTCCAATCGGTTTTTGCACGTCATTGGAATAATTTGTTGCCCTTTTTAAAATGACTTTAATAAGAAGACATATCCTTCATACCATTCCAATGGCGAAAAAATGAAGAAAAAAAAACAACGAAAACAAACCCGAATATAGTTCATCCATACTTTCAAAGGTCGGAACAAACAGGATAGCCACTTGCCGTGTGAGTCGCACAGAATGATCCGACCAGAGTGATTAAAAATATTTTCAAACAAGATAACATTTTTTAGGTATTGCACAATATTGATGAATAAAAAAGTAGCTGAAAAGATGATCAATTTGTGGTGGAACTCATTGAACCTCTCTCAGCATCTATTGGGGCATTAATAAGGCACCACACCTGACTCTCTTTGTCTTTTCGTTCAACAAAGCTGGCTGAAAAACAACCGAATCTAATTTATAGTTCCTGTCCACTCTTCAAGAAAGATTGGAAGAATAATACTAATATTTCAGTTTTGAAACGAGATATAAGCAATTGAAAAATTGAACGCTTACAAAATAAATTGGCTCGGGAGAGAAAAACTAAGAACATTATTAGCTTGTCGCGTGGTCTCTTAGCTATTTGCTTTCTTAGATAATTTCTCACAAAAAACTTTTAAAAAATAACCGGAAAAAACAAGAAATTTAATTTTTATGTATGATGAAAAAGCTGTGAAATCAGAAAAATGCTAGCCATACTGCTTCTTAACGTGTTCATAAAATCAATCTTACTGCCAAAACTTGTTATAAAAAAAACCGAGCCCTCCTCCCAAAAACATTGCCAAGAACTTATTTCTCGAAGGAGAAGACTTGCTAAAAACCTGTACATACAATGTTTTAACACATAATTTTTCAAAATATCATTAGATGTATATTCATCAAGGTTGGATGCTAAATATATGAAGGTTTTTAGAACAATTTGATTTTTTCCGTTTCCCGCTTCTGTGAGTTGGCCGTGTTTCAGCATTTTTCCGATTTTATGGATAACAAGAATTTTAAGTAGCTCGAGTATCGCCGCATTTTTAAGAATATAGTGTTAAATTGGTTATAAATTTTAAGAGTGGTGCATAGACATTTATGTCCCAGACACTTAAGTCCCTGACAAAACTGTGCCATACTATAAAATTGTACGAGACAATTGTGTCCCAGAAAAAGTGTTTGGTTTTGAGTTTTTTGATTTCCTCAATAACCTCCTAGAGTAATTCGAGGCCATATTGTGTATTTTGTGAATTGTAAGCGGATTTTGCAACAAGGACGCTTTCTTTTATCGTATTTAAAAAAGATAATGCTGTTATCATTCTGGTTAACACCGATACTGGAGTTTCATGGATAATAATCAAATATAATGGATTTTCATTGTCAGTCTCTATAAAATTCAAAAATAATCGATTATAATTGATTTAAAATGGATTATAAATCATTTTTTTTCAATACAAAAAAATTTCTTTTTAATAGTTTAAAATCAAGGATTGTTATCAATTATAAAGGATTATAACCCATTTTTCCTTAAAAACTGGATTATAATCCATTTATCCTTTTAGAAAAAAATTTTTTCTAAAAACTTCAAAAACAATGCAGTATATTCAACTAAACAGTTTTTTTGAATTAATAAATCGATATTCGATTTGGCTGAAAAATACTTATCGTTTTTTATGTTTTTTGTTTTACGAATTTTCTCATGAATTGTTAGCTTCTCGTTTTTGCTGATCTTTGTTGGAGTGTGGGTGGGGGGAATGTTACCTGTGGGGGAGGGGTTTAAACTGGTCGTGAGTGAAGCAGAAGTTTTTGAAAGTTTTGTCCTCAATTCGTTCATTGTTACTCAATACAACTTTGGAATAAACATGAAGTTCAGAAACTCTAATAAATTACATGGACAGTTTTACCGATAGGTCCAACACTGGACCTACGAGTTCATTTTTAGCTGCCTAAGCGTCTTACTTTTGCTTCATGAATAGAGTCGAAATTGCAAGTCACATTTGAGACATTTTCGGATTGATCGCTTATAGTTTCATCGCAGTGAAGATGACTGCTCGTAATTTTACGGAGAAGTAAAATATTCTTTTCATAATGTTCTGTTCTATGCACATGAAGCTAACCTTATCAATAGGCAGCCTTCCTGAGATGGGTGTCTGAGCCCACTGTCTGCGGTGCCTGGAGCTAGGTCTGGACCTGGAGCTCCTCGAACTGGCGTGGGTCGAGGGCCTGCTCTGTCTGGTTGCCGGTCTACTGGCCTCCATGTTCGCTGCTTTCATTCCGGCCTGAAATATCAAAATTGTGTTGTGGGTTAATCGTTGAAACTGTACCGCAAAACTGACATCATTTATCTTATATTTTTGATATTTGATTGACCAAAAATCCGGTTTAATTGCATCTGAAGTGTTGCATTAGTGAGATTGGGAAATAGAACTTTAAAAAAAACAATAACAGAATAACGACAGAAAATAATTATAAAAAATGCAGAAAAAAATGCCGATTGTTTTTGAATCTGTTTCAACATTACCTCCAGAATCTGGTCTCTGTTCTCGCCAGTGTCGTATCCCCCTCGGAGCAGTCTGCCCTCAACTGTCTCCTGTTCCGAGTGCCACAGGATCAACTCCCCGTCGAATGAACAGCTGGCCATCCACGGGTAGCAGATGTCCATCGACAGAATGTCATCTACCGGGCACAAAAACAACATAAGTAGTTGGCTGTGGTCTTTTTTACTTTCACTCCCTTCGTTCCCATAAAAATCATTTCTAAGTAGAAAAACTTCTGTTCACGATGTCCGATTTCTAAGACAAAGGAAAAAATAATCCAGAAGTTCAGTACTAAATCACCGTTTTGCCAAGTTAAAAGAGTTTTTTTGAGATATTAAATGGTTCTGCGATTGGTTTCCTGATACAATAAGGCAATTTTGTTAGCTTTAACATCCGAAAGGATTTGATAATTGCCAAGTAGTCAAAATGCAAAATCTAGCAAGATTTTTGCCAGAATTTCGTTTATGCATTTGTCTTGCTTGTTTGCAAGATTCTTGAAATATTTTATCTTTATTTTATGCAAGAGTATTGCTAGAATTGCTTTCCAAGTATGCGTACGAGGAAATAATCAACTAAAGTTTGATGATCTAGTCAACAAAATTCCAACTATTGCATCAGGTAACAAATTATTGCGCTGGCCCATTTCATCATACCCTCAAGGTGTCAAAATGAGATCAAAAAATCTAAATTTCGGTTTAAGTGGGCCATTGTGGCAGAATCTTGCCTCTCGAGAAAAAAATGCGAAATTCTTGAAGAGTGTGCGAGATTTAGAAAAAAAGGATTTAGTATTAAAGAAACTTTTAGAAAAACTACGTAATTTTTCCAAAATTTATCAAGTATAAAAGTACCTTTGTGAAGCTGTCCACCCTTCCACTTCTCCCTGCCGCACACCTGCACCCTCTCTGTCTCCGCATCATCAGCATACACCACAATCTTCCGATTCCAACCCCCAGTTATGATCACCGGCTTCCCCATGTGCTGCACTAAAACCAAACATAACCAATGACTTATCACTAATTACTTACCAATGACATAACCAATGACTTATCACACTTCACATGAGTATTTCTTACCAATTCAGTTTGGAGGGAGTAGTACCTCGTTTAAAGGGAGTAGTACCTCGTTTATTAATTGCATGACTTTTTAGGCTGTCCGCTTCGGTGCTTACCTCAGATTTTAGCATGAACTTGATCACATAATTGATTCTATTTTGTGCCAAGGAAATGTTTAATAATAATACTTACTTAAGAAAAAAGTGGTTTGGCAGCCGAGCTTACCATCCAAAATATGTGCCTCAAAATCTCACCGGGAGTAATGGAGGTAACCTCGGCGGCGTCTTCTGTGGGTAGGAGCACGTGACTTAGCACCCCCGACTGGTAGTACCACACCTTCCCTGTCCCGTCCCTCCCCCCAGTAATCAGTCGCTCGCCCTTCTGATCGAAGCCTGAAATGTTCAAAGATTCTTTCCTAGTCCCCCTTCAATTTTTGCTGAAAACTATTCCAAAACTTTTTTGAAAATTCTGCTAGTTGTTAGAAATTTTTTCTCTGATTTCTAAGAACAAAAAAATTGATGTGAACAAAATGAACAGATTTGTACAAAATTTCAAACCTGCAAATTGCTATGCTGTATGATCAATTTTTAGACCATAACATAATAGTTTTACGAGAGTGGAAACAGGAAAAGAGCCCATAACTATACAACCTTAAACTATCATCGGCAGCGCGACAAAATGCTGAAACGCTAAGGATCTCGAATCTCGAACAGTCTGAACCCATGATCAATTAAAGCTGAAATTTAAGTTCATTATACATTTTTGATGGCAATATCGGTGACTTTACACTTTTTAATTGATCATAAAACGATGCTTATAAGAATAAAACCTTTCAAATATATATTTATTACGGGTGTCATACTGTGAATCCCGTAAAATTTGGTGTCGAATTTCAAAACAGTATTTTGATAGTTTTTTATTTGCCCAGCTCTCACCATTCAGCCTAGGGCATTTTTTTCCGTAGGGGAGAGAGAAGTCATCCAAAGTTTTATGATAGTCAATTTCGTGACCGAAAAAAAGAATTGCCATCATAATAATTTGACAGTTCCTTACTGAGTGCCGTGATCTCTTCGTTGTCGTGTGCTTTGTAGAACCGAGTGACATTACTTCCCGTCTCCGAGTTCCAAACAGCCACTTCCGAATCATCACACGCAGTCACCACGTGTCCGTGGAAATCCGGTGACTTTGATGCCTAAAGTGAACATTTTTATCAGCGTTTTCTTAGTCAATGATTCCTCAAACAAATGATTGATGCTTGTAATTTTTCTTAAGACTTTTTCTTTGCCAAACGTTTGAATTTAAAAATATGAAAGTTTAGGATTGCATAAGCAAATAATCGAACCAAAAGAATGGAAGAAATGAAAAAAAAACACTGAATGCTCTTATGATGTTTCAATACAGATTGAATAATACTTTGAATAACACGTTCACAGGCAGTGTACAAAATTCAAGCTACACAAAAAAAACTTTTCAATTCAAATTAATCGAATTAAGATTAATTTCAACATAATTTGACGGCTAAAAGTACTTAGACTGAAAAGAGGAAAAAATCTGAAAAGTAAGAAAATTGCAAACCTGATTATAAATGGCTCCACAAAGCGGCGAAGCATGCGTCACCACGTAATCCATAAGGAAGTTATGGAAAGTCCCCACTTTCAACTCGGCCATGTAGTCGTTACACGTGAACAGATACGAGTTAAGCGAGGGGAAAAACGAGAGTGGGAAGTTTCCATGTTCGGGAGCTCGGTTCTCTAAACACTGAAAGTGGAGATCAATTGTGTCAACGCATTTGTAGTCATTAAGATGCCACACTTTTATGATAGCGTCTTCGGAGTAACTGATAACAAAGCCGAGGTCTTCGATTATAGCGACTCCGACTATCGTCGCCACGTGGCCTTTCAGCACCGCAAGAGGGCGATTCGGGACGTACTGGTTCCAAAACTTGACGAAATGGTCTACTGATCCAGTGACTAGGAGGTCGTGTTTACGGCTGAGGTCAAAACACTCAACGCCTTTGTCGATCTTCCAAATGTAAGGGGCTCGGGTTTTGGTCTTGTCTGCGATGACGACGGAAGAATTTGAGCTCCCGCTCGTAGAAAGAATCACGTGGTTGTCTACAAAAAAAAACTACCAATAAACATTTAATACCATTTGGTTAAAATGAATTTGGCGTAAAATTTCGTTATAAAGAATGAAGTTTCAATATTCAGGTTTTGATTTACAACTTCAGGACATTCGTACAAAACAAAAATTGAAATCTGTTGCATCAAAATCATCCACCAAAATATTTACAAAAAGAACATTTAAATGCCATTTCGCAAACTGAAGATTTAATATTCAGGGTTAGATTTAAATTCGTACCCAGAACTGAAGGTATGAAATCAGTTGTATTGAAAATCATACAAAAAGATAAAATGCTTCAACAACTTAATTATAAATAAAAGCAATTTTTTTCCATTTTATCATAATAACAAAATAATAACTTTGTAATAGCAACAAAAAATATCTTATAAATTGGTTCTAGCAAACAATAATTTACAAAAAAAAACAGAAATAAAAAAAACAGTTTATAAGATATAATATACATATAATCCTTTAAACTGTTTTTATTTTGCTCAATGTAATTGCTTGTTTAAGAATTGAACTTGACAAACCTGTGAAGTATCTGACAGCTCTGATGGATTCATCGTGGAACCTCTCCTCTTCTTTGTTCAGAAGTTCCTCCACCCTGACACACATAGCCTGTGCCTGGAAAAAAGGAAGAATTTTTTTATGAAACAACTATACCATCACCCAAACAACCTTTTAGATTAAATTGATTACCAGAAAAATCTATATCCGCTCATTTTTGAAGGATTGTGAAATATAATCGAGTCTTAGATTGGTTTTGGATCACAATCACGGACAAAAAAAATGTACCTTCCAGCTTTCAACCGATAAAATGAACGAAACTTTTTATCATATTTTTGTAGTTTTCTCAGTAAATTTTTGAAATTCATGTCTTCAAGTCGTTGTTTGACCTTTCAATCGAAGCTCGTCAGAGAGTTGTTTTGGGTGTCGAAGAAACCTTGTAAAAAAGTGTTTGATATTTTCGTATCTAACAATTTTGATTGGAAAGCTAAACAATTTAGCCAGACCCTCGCATAAGTTTGTCTTAACAAAAAAGAACTCGCCTACTAAAAAAAAGACGTATTTTGTTTTTACGCAGATTTCAATTGCTTAAATGTGATTGGATCTCATACGAGGGATTAACTGAGAAACTTAGCTCTCCAATGAAGTTTTTAAGTTCAAAGTACCTTTTTCTAGTTACTCGATTGGACTCTTTGACATCAAGAACACATCTCTGGTAAACTTTTCGAATGAGCGACCAAACAAAAGACTTGAAAGCAACCTTTTCTGTTTTTGATCGACTCGTAAAACTATTTTAGGCAGTTTCATCCATTTATGATGAACAGTTTAGGTGATATCATTGGTCGAAAACTAAAAATTGCAACTTCTTTTTCTCGTGACGGTTACTCAGAAAGTTTTTTATTTGATCATCTGATTTATCATATTGAAAACCTTTCATTTGCAATTTGGATTCTGAATTGACAAACTTAGAAAAAATTTTTGAGCGCCCAGAACAAAAGAAAGGAAACGTGTAGTTGATGAAAAAAATTCACCAGCAATTACAGTGCTGATTTAAACTAACCGGACACAACAAACAACATTGGAAAATTCAAACACGTTTTTCTCAAATTGGATCGAGATTAGACAAAGAAGATTAAAAAGGCTGCTTCACAATTTACCAGTAATAAGGTGCAATTGATTTTTTGAAATACGTAACCAAAATCTTACCACAAAATGGCTCATTTTGGCTTTTTAGTAACTCAGGATTTGGGCTGAAACTACCGAGTTAATTAATGAGAAAGTGGTACAAAAGAAGTTTCTTACAAAGCTTAAGAAATCTTGAAGCTAAAATTTTCGAAAAATTGTGCAAAAAATTTGAAATTTGTGAAACTTGTTTATAAGCAAAGATAGTAAAATATATATCTTTTATATAATAAAAATGATCTTTTTTGGCTATCAACCAAAAATTTATTCTCCTATACAGACTGTTGGAGGTTTTCCCTTTCTAGAACTTCGTTGGTCTAAGTAAGAGTCTTCTGTTGATATAAATTTCTCATGAATTAACTCGGTTCTTTCAGCGGCATTCCTGATTAATGAAAAAACCCAAACTCTTTAAAATTTGAGATAAAATTTTGGTCACCAGTTTCGGAAAATAAAATTTTGGTCGCCAGTTCCGGAAAAAAAATGAATTTTTTTAAATTCTAGTGAAAATTTGAGCAACTTTTGTTCATTTCACTTTTTGTTCAACTACCTTGATCATATCATTTGTAGTAGAGTTATGGGGGTTCAAATATTGCAAATTTAGCCAAATTGGGATAATTAACACGCGATATACAGTGTTGATTTAAATTAAACGGACGCCACGAACATTTGAAAATTTAAACGCGTTTTTCTCAAATTGGATCAAGATTAGACAAAATGAGAAAAGAACAAAATTTGCTATGAATTTGACCAGAATTAATATGGTGCATTTTAAAATCAAATTTCTTAACCAAAATTGTACCCCGAAAATGGGTCATTAATGGCTTTTTTTTATTAATCAAGAGTTAAGCTGAAACTACCAGTATAAAAGATGAAACAATTATTTCAACAAAGCAAAGCCTCTTACACCGCCCAACAAAGTTTTAGATGGGTAATTTTTCAACAATTTGCGTGAAACGTTTGAAATTCGTTTTAGCAAAAGTTTTTGACTTTTATATTGAGTATGAGACTTCTTTTGTTATAACTTTCTCATCAATTAACTTGGTAGTTGCAGCGTAAACTTTGATCAAATAAAAGAAAAACTAAAATAAACCACTAATCAGGTGAAATTTTGGTTAAAATATTTTGAGAAATAAGGCAACATTTTTAATTCTGATCCAATTTTAAGCAAAAATCGTTTTCTTGACTTTTTGTCTAATCTTCACTCAATTTGAGAATATCGCGTTTGAAATTTCAAGTTTTGTTCGTTCTGTCCTGATAATTCAAATCAGAACTATATAAAGAGGCCTCTGCATAATAATTGTACAACCATTATTAAAAACATTGATTATTATGTAAAAAATGAATACAATTTTTCTTAAAAATATTGATAATTATGCAAAAAAAGAAGAATCAAAAATATAGTAAAAATATTTCTGAGAAAATCAACCATAACAAAGATACTTCACAAACATCTGCGAACTAGCCAATCAATGAACAGGATGTCAAAAACGAAAAACTTTTGAAAAGGAACTTCATGAAAAAGCACTACATCTACCTAAACTTTCAGATCGCGACCGTGTCAAAAAACATTGATAGAAAAATAATGTTGAGATCGATAATTATTGGCCTTAACCTGGGCCTTAACTGCTGGATTGAATCGATGAACCGAAACAAGAGATGACTTATGAACATAAGCAAAAATACACAAGGATTTTCAGTAATTGCGTAAGTAGCACAGAATGTTCCAACCATACTTTTAAAAAAACTACAAATTTTAATTTTTTTTTCCCAAATTTGTTTAGTCTTTTGTGCGTGGTGGGATAGAAGGATCTGACGTAAAACTACAATGAAGGCATATTCGACAGTCATAGTAATAAAGCAAAATGGATAATTCCTGCAGAAAATTACTAGAAAACAAAAAAATGAAAAAATGTTAAATTTTTCTATTTTTTTAGTTATTTGTTTTGCAAAAAATATCGAAATAACTTTTTGGTTCCCAGAATGTCGCCAAAAAAATTCCAAAAATTACTTTTATTTCCTTTAAAAAAGTTTTCAGGGTTTGAATTAAGCTCAAACTAGTTGTGGCAAGTCTGTTCGCTCGTTGATTCGGTCAAAGTTGAAAAAAAAATACTAAATCATTTTTTCTGAATACGGAGAAAACTTTTGAAATTTTTTAGTGTCGTTCGACCCACGTTTGAAACGGCTTTAATTTGGTATACCACTCGCCTTCTTCGGATAATTTTTGTGGCAGCTGATTTCGAGTGCAAAACAAAAAAGGGAATAAAACACCCGAGTACAAATTTCCTCCCCAAATTCAATGGTCGGAACAAAAAAGAAAAATGAAGTTTAAAAGTCCACTTCAGCGTGAAAATATTTTTTTTAGTCTTACAAATGACGCACTATGGAGCTACCATGCCAATATAGAAGATGTCACAACCTTTTAGGCCATTTAAAGTTTCGAATGAAAAAAAATATGAAATTTAAAAGGAAATTACAAATTCTGAACTGGTAATTGAACAGCCAACATTTAAAAAAATTTTAATCCATCATTTTTCTGTAGTTTTTTTGAAAATTTTTTGCCTGGAGAACTTGTGCTACTTTCTTGGCAATCGGCTGCTCTTGTCGTGCCTGTGTGAGATTTTCATTATGATTTAAATCATTGATTGGTTATTTTGTTTTTTATCGAAGTTTTGTTTCTAAAACAATTTTTGGGAAAAAGTATTTAAGCCAATGGTAGCCGACAACTCCGCAAGTACGACAGACTGTTCAAACCAAACTAAACCATGCAAATAACTACTGAACATTTATTCTTTTCTTTATTTAGGTAGAAGTGGACTGGAATAATGTCTCAAGATTTGTAATAGTGCAATAAACTTGTGTTATTCAATCAAAAACTCACTGCTAATTTAAACATTCAGACCGCTTTTGTCTCGATTATCGGAACTTTTAACATGTTTTTGGAACACGATTAGCAGCTGAAAATTGATTAAAGGATTTTCCATTTTTCTAATTGGAAGTTTGTATTGAAAAATATAAATCACATAAAAAATATCCTAGCACATAGTTTAAACCGAAAATTGCCTGTTCAGTTTTTGAAGGATGTACCTTGATGTCGTTAATGTAGACCCTTGTTTTCTGTCCTTTCGCTTGTCTGGGGGGTTTCTCGAAGAGTTTGTTCCTCGCCTGGCGGAAGAAGTACTGGAAAATTCGACCGCCATCATCTCCTAGGAAACACAAAACGATGAAAGCAAGGATAGCTGGTAGTTGCGCCAAGCAGCACAGAGTGTTCCGACCACACTCAAAAAAAACTACACAAAGACCTTTTCTTTTTCCCTTCTTTTAATTAGTGTCCTTTTTAGTGCGGGGTATCATTGAATAACTACACAAAAAGAACTGAATTGGGCATATTCGACAACATATGTTTTCAAAAAATGAATGAAGAACAAAAAATTTTTAAAAATTAAATAGAAAAATTCTCATTTTTGGCACAAAAGTTTTCTTTTTTTTTAAAGAAAAAAACTTGATTATCAAAGAAACGCTAAATGAATATACGGATGATTTGTTTTTGGTACCTAATTTTTGGTACCTAATATTTTTGGATGATTTGTTTTTGGTACCAGATCATAGTTGCCTCCCCAAAATGGTAATATATAGGCGCCAAAGGCGTCATCAGAAAACCCACAGGTTTCATAAATTGGTGGCTTGTTATCGGCAAAACTATGGACAAGACGGAACTATTGGGAAGGAAAATAGCATAATGGATACTTTTCGAAAATCATCCGCTCATGCCAGAAATTTAGATTCGTCCGCGCAGCAGAGATGCCGGCAGCTACTTAATCCTAATATGGTCGAGAAATTTTAATGCTTTTGGTGCGCCCAAATAAATTCTTGGACACTTTGAGGTTTCAACTGTCGGAAACAAAAACCCCCATTGGGGAATGGGTGAAATTCGGGTCACAATTCCAACTTCAACGGCCAACCGAACTCTAGCACCTAACTCACAAATAAGTTGAACTCAAATCTTACTATTGCCATAAAAACATCTTATTTAATCTCTTTCAGAATAACATATACTCCAATAAAAATAATGAAGCATTTTTTTGTTATTTTATGCGAAATTGGAATCAGTTTTTGCTCAATGTAAAGACGAAAAAACGAGACATGCTTGATCATTGTCAATGTGAAAAAAATCTCCTGCAATGCTGAACAAGATATGCGAATCAAGTTAATGACGGGTGAAATTTGATTTTCAATTATCACGCTGTCAATCATGAGCTAATATAACTTCCTGGTGAAATCCGGATTCCCATGAAAACGCAAAGAGAGATATGCTGATAAAGCGAAGAGACAAATAGCCTAAAAATGAGTGGATGATTAATAGTTTAATGGGAAAAATAAAATATTCCCCCTAAAGCGCTTCAAGGGGGAGGCGGAGGATGTTAGTTTGGTCCCTTCATTGAAATTCATGTTTGGCGAAATGTTGTTTTTAAGATTCAATCTCATTTTTCCATATTTCAGCTCGAATGTTTAAAATACTTATTGCATTCCTTGAAAAGGTTGCCATTTCTATTTAAAATGAAAATTACCAAAATATATTTTCTGTAAAAAAATGCGAAGCACGTGTCATTGGGTACATTTTTCTAAAAATCTAACGTCTGAATTCTGCACGGAAACTTTTAGGTTTATTGATCGCCTTTATTCGCTCCATGAAACAGTTTGACGACGTATGGGTTAACCAGTTACTGTGCATTTCAATGCGAGAGGGATTAGCCAAGGGAATCAAATATATACTTTCTTGGAGAGTATAGTTGAAATTAAGAGCTAAATAAATTATCTCAGAAGTGATCAAATATTCCAAACAATTCGCCCAATTCTGAAGTATATATTGCCTTATTGAAAGTTATCTAATACTTATTTTAACGACTGTGCATTTTATTTCACATTACCAGACCCGTTGCAATAAAAACCGGTTTTATTCCACAAAAAGTTGAGTTTTGAACAAAATTAATCAAAGTTACTTAACTAGCCCAATGTGAACCTATAAATTACCAATTTGTCAAAACAACAGGTGACATTCAAATTCTTTGAGTTCAAACTATTTGTCTTTGTTTATAATTTTCAAACGAAAATCAACTCACTTCATGTGATTTCAACGACACCATTATAAAACGAATTTGCAGAAATCGGGACAAATTCACAGGTCAGTTTTCTTTGGCAAGTCAACCAAGAAAAAGAAACAAACAATGCTTTTTTGGGATGATTTTTTCACATAAAACAAAAACTCGCAAAAGACAATTCGCAACAAGTAAAGCCGGTTGCCGTGCAAGAAGCACAGAATGTTCCGACCGAATTTACAATTTTTTTTTCTTTTTTTTTCAAATTAGTGTTATATTTGTGCACAATGTGATGTAAGGATCCGAACGAAAGTCTCAAATTTAGACAGAACACGGTAGTCATAGTAACACATGCATATTCATATTGAACGAAAGTTTGCTTCGAAAAATGACTAGAAAAACAAGAAACATCAAAAAATCTTAAATGCTTTCTTAATTTTCAACTGTTTTTTGCAAAAAATGTAATTTTTTTTTTAATTTTTCAAAACTTCAATTTCCAAATGGGTGCTATAAAATTCGATAAACTACTTCAAAGGAGGAAGACAGTTTTCAGGGCTTGAATAAAAGTTTAACGGCTTATCCTTTTATGATATGCCTGCTCGCTCACTTTTTTCGCTCGAAATTTTACTAGTAGTCAAAACTAGTAATTGTTTTTTTTTTCAAATTTTTTTGAAATCGCTGCAATCAAGACTGAAAATACATTAAAATGATATAGCAATCAAGCCATTCCGTTGATTATCTGTTGTACTTGGTTTTGTAAAAAAAAAACTGAAGAAAAATAAGCTAAAACACACCCAAAAGTTTTCAATGGTCGGAGCAAAAAACAGGCAACTCGCAGTAGAAAAAAAAGAAAACTCTCAATTAAATTTTATAACCTTTATACGTAAACTTTAAAAGTAAATACTTAAAAACAAAAGCAAACCTAATAGTTAAGTTTTTCATATTTTTGTCAACTGTGGAAAAAAAACAAGAAATTTGAAGTTTTTTTCTAAACAGTCTCAAAGTTTGAAATACAAAATGAGCAAATAAAGAAAAAACCTTTTATGTTCCAAAACTGAGGTTAATAGTTTTGCTTTGAGCTGTAAGGCACCCTCTTTCCTACTCCTATGACAAATTAAGAAAAAAACGTCACAAAGATAGCCGGTTACTGGGCAAGTACCACAAAACTTTCCGACCAAAGTCTTGAAAAAATACAATCAAAGTTTTTTTTCAAATTACGGATTACGGTCGTTGTTTTTTTCGGCGTGGTGTAATAAAAGGAGCTGAACAAAAGACTAGTCATATTAAAATAATTAAATTGAAAAACATAATGTTGTAGAAAAACTACTAGAAAAATTAAAAAAAAAATAAAACAAAAGTTTCAAAAATTTTTTCATTTTTTTGCATTTATTGAAGTTTACGATTCCAAAAAGGCGCTGAAATACTAAAAAAAACTAACGTTACTCGAGTAAAACTAAATTTTTTACTTTTTAAGTTAAGCTATTGTAATCTTTAAGCCATTAAAATAAACTATTGTAAGCCTGCTCGCTCGCTTTATTCGTTTGAATTAAGACGAAAAACAAAAAATATTGAACCGGTTTTGCTTGACACTAAAACAAAATTTGAATTTTTTAATGTCGTTCGAATCACGACTGTAAGGACTTGAACAAGATATATCACTCAACTCTCGCTGATTGTTATTTGTGGTAGCTGATTATGCGTGGAAAACAAAAAAAACACCCAATTACAAAGTTCTTCTCAATTTTTCAGATGTTCGGGACAAAAACGAGAATTTACAAAATGAAAAAAAAAACGAATTCTGAAAAAAAGTGCGATTTTTCATGTATGCAACAAAAATTTAATCAGAAGTTAGAGTCAAAAATTGTCACAGGCCAGTCTAATTTTTTTATTGTTCAGCCAATTAGTGTTTATCTTCAAGCCAATCTATGATTTACTTTAATCACTTTTATGAAAAGAATAAATTACATGAGCCAGTTACCTGTGGTAAGAATGGAATCTGTCTGAACTCTGAAGTTGGTGCTGCAGTGGTAGTCAAAGCAGGTGACCACGTGACTCAGTCCGTACAACTGGAACTCCTCAAAGATCACAGCCGACGAGATGTCGTAGAAACGAATGTCACGGCCTGTTGTGAAATTAGGAAACTGTTATAATAAAATCACTTTTCAAGTAATTTTAAAGTTTTTTTCGTTGCTTCCGAAATTTCTCTGATTTTCCCTCAAAACTAAAAAATACAAATTTTGAAAATGAACACGCTAAATTGTCCTTTTTCATTGATTCGACTATTTCATTAGGATGTTTTTTTTTGGTCCCGATTTTGACTAGCTCCATGAAAACTCGTAAGAGCCAAATTTGGTATCGTATAAAAGTCTTTTCAGCTGTGATTTGGATTCGAAAAAAATCAATTAAGTTACCTCAGGGTTGAGAAAAACTGCTTCCATTTTTGCTCCTACTACAAACATTTTTTTCGATTTTCTCATTAAATTTCTCATTTCACGTAAATTGGAATTGTAAACGACTTGTAAATGCCCACCTTGTAAGATACAATATTTGTATTTTAGCAAGATTTGTAAATTACAAAACTTTTAGTTTACAAGACTTGTGAAATACAAGTCATGTAATCAACCGAACTTTATAATCATACGTAAAATAAGGTCTTTATAATAAATTTTACAAAAAATCCAGTTTTCTAAATTTATGTCGCTTGTACTCACCAGTTGTGGACACAGCCATTTTTCCACAGTCGGGTAGAACTATGACGTCCATAACCCACACTTTGTGGACCATTTTCTTGTTGCCATTGTCCTGTTGCTCCGTTGCTACTCTGTAAACTTTGCCCAATGATAACTCGTGCTGGTCCCACACTCCAAACTCACCTATAGAGGTCACTTCAAAGTCATAACACCAACTAATTACGCGTTATTTTTGTTTTTTATTAACCCCCAGCCCAGCTCCCACCCTTCAACCTTGGGCATTTTACTCCGTGGGGGAGGGAAATATCAGCCATTTCGCCGCAGCCGGTCCGACCTTGAGGAGGCGAATGACACTGCGTCCCCTCCAACAATGATCGAAGCATTTATGTCATCATTATAGACAGGGGTTTATAGACAGGGGCTTATAGACAGGGGCGGATTTTCAAAAAAAAGGTGAAATTTTTGTCGACTTTTTTTAGGTCGACCAAATTGGTTTTCTGAGATCTCCCAAATCACTATAAAGACCCCATTTCAACCCAATTTTCTCCACCGCAGGCAAATTTTTTTAAAAACGGTTCAAAAAAGGCGTTTTTAGGAACTTTTTGAAAAATTTTGCCCAAAAAATCGCGTTTTTTCGACGCGCGCTGCCCCCTCAAAATTAGCACATTTTGACGCCAAAGCTTTTTTTAGGTGTGTACTCCATCTCAAATTATCATATATTGTTGCTAAGAAACGCCATTATAAGAATTCGAAAAATTTCGTTGATTTTTTGCCTGTTGATTTCTTTTTTTCCGTTCACTTCAGAAAAAAACATGTTGACAACCGCGAATTCTCATACTGAGGTTTTCTCATACTGAATTTGACAATTTCCTTGTGAATTCGATAAAATCCTGATAAATTTTCGGCTGATTTGTTTTCTCACAAACAACAGAAGTTTATTATTTCTTCTTGTTATTTTTATTATTATGATTATTATTATAATTATAACACTTGACAATGTAAATGTTGGTAACTTCGGCTGAGCAGAAAGAACAAAAATTCACAAACCTTCTTTTGAGAAAGATACATATCGACTTGGGTTCCTAATCAACACTACTTTCACCGTCGGCTCCTGGTGATTATGTCTGCAAAGTCGAATCCTAGGCTTGCTTTGGAACGGGCTCTTCAATTGCGCTTCCATACTATCTCGTTCCAGGTACTTTTGAAGCATGTAGGTCACAAAATCCATGAGTAACACATACCCTGTGCTTTTGCTGTCGACTTTTTTGAATAACACCTCAATTTCTTCGTCCCACTCGGAAGATTCGATGGCCATGGCTCGCTTGACGCAAGTTTCGAATTCGTCGGGTAGCATCATTCCTGGCTGTTGGATTACGTCCCCCTCTTGGTACGTTAAAGGGTCTATGGAGGTGGTAGGAACGTGTTCCTGAAAAATTTTTGGGCATATTTATTGTCCTTTTCAAGCTCTGCGGTTTATCAAGGTGCATTGTAAATACATTATTATTTTTAAAGAAAAACGAAAACAAATTATGTTTTTGTCAAATTGATCTGCTGAAAAAAATCAATGAAATGCATGAAATTTTGTACTTTTCACCAATACGATTTGAACACATTTTTTGGGTGATACAGTCACCAGTCAAAGGGGCATTTTTGTCTAATTTCAATCCGGTTAGACGCCCCATTTTACAGTAGTTGCACATAAATAGACATAAAAGTAAAGAGTTTTTCTGTGCATTCCATCGTTTTAAAACTGTAAGTCGCAGCTTATTTGTTTCACGATTCAATTCTCGAACAGGTGGAATAATGATATCTAAAATCAGGAATGTAATTGTGAGCTTCAACTTGGACATGCGCAGTGAACACTGGGTTTTTGCGGGTCGACTTAACAACCCCCCCCCCCCCCCCTTTAAGAAAGGGGGGAAATTGCTAAGTAGAATAAAACAGTCGAATTTTCGACCAATCAGAATGCAGCAAAATAAAATTCGCAATAGAAAGCTCTGTGATAATTTACTGCATTTATTCAATTTATTCATAGGGGGGAGGGGGAGATTGTTAAGCAGATACCATAGATACCTAGCAAGAAAGGGGAACTAAAACATCTTAATTAAGCTTAATGCCAGTTTTTTGCTCGAAGTTTTTTATATCGAGTGCCCACAAATTGCCCAGTGTTCATATGCATGAATCAAGACTGAATTTGAGTATACATGGTCGGACTCAAAAACATTAATTTCTCCATATATGCCCCTAACACGTGACATGATAAAATATCAAAGTAAACCTAGAGTGAATTGGTTAGATTGTTTATTGACATAAGGTAGAATGGTGTAAAAGGTAGAACTTCATATAAGGCAAAATGACAGAATAATTTATTGTCTGCTACCTTTGTTCAAGTTTAATTGGTCATTAAGATAAAATTATGATTAATGAAAATTGTTTGTAGTTCCAAAAATTCTTCATATTCCAAAAATTACCTGTTGCGCAAAAAACTTTGCAAAATATCATCATTCTAGATTTAGAAATTTTACCTGGAACATTCTGACTAGGTCCATCACGTGACTTAACTTCATCGTGTCCTCAATCTTTTTCTCTCCCCGTTTGACAGTGTCCAAATCAGTGATGATACTCTTGGCAGAGAGGGTACTGCTCTTACTCTGAGCACTCCCCCTCACACCCACTCCTTTGGTAGCTTTGATCATCGCCTCCATGCCAGATGGAAATAGGTGGGGGAACTCGGAAGTCAGGTAGTCCAGGATCTCTTTGCGACGCTCCTTGTTAAAAAAAGTTCTGAAGTGGTTAAAGGTCTGATTTAGGTCTGAATTGATTAGTTATATTTTAATCGATTTTCTTATAACTTGTGACGCAATTTGTAGGCAAAAAGTAAATTAGGAAACGCTCGAGCTACAAATTAAATTACATCGATTTAGGTGAATAAGAAAAAAATCTTCTACGTCAGTGTAAGTAAGTGCCTCAAAAGTGTTTATTTTCAATGTCTCGTCAAAACAATCATTAAATTCTAAGCAAATAATTTATTTCGAAGGTTAGTTTTTGCATGCGAGGGATCCAAGTTAGTAAATTTTCTGCATTTTTTTTAGTTTTGGACTATTTAAGCCAGCAATTCAATGGATTCTGGAAACGGCTAGAGCAAACATAATGTTTTAAAGTATCGGCCAAATTGGAAGGAATATTAAGGAACAGAACAATGTAAGGAACAAAAGGCCATGTAATCCGATGGCAGAATTAAATCTTCCAGATTAAATAAATCAACACAAAGCAATTGCAGGTTGAGATTTTAAACCAGTTCTAAACCAAATTTCTCAAACGAAACCTCAGGAATGCATATTTTTATACACGACTAAAAAAAATTAGAATGAAATGCTTCTTGTAGAGCTACGACGTCAAATTTTGGTGGAATGATGTCCTCGCTAAAGGACTTGTCTGCCTACTTTTAATATGTCGCGTAAATAAAACAAATAAATTTCTCGAGAAGTATAATTTTGATTTGCAGCCCCAAAAAAACCAAATTGACGAGAATTCTTGATATATATAGGCATTAAAATTACGGAGACACAAGCTTTATAGCATAAAAAAACGATTGTTCTAAGGTTTCGGCGGAACTCGAAAAATTAAAAATGGCTGGCCTAAAATTGCTCGTCGACAAAATGTTGCAACCCCCCATTCCCCCTCAACATAGTCAATGTTGCGCAGTTTTCATGATTGCTTCATTTCAAACCATCCTTAAATCAACCCATTTTTGTTATAAAAACCCCTTTAAACAAGAATAGCTCCCGTTTGTAAGATGCAACGTGTGAATGGCTGATCAAGTTTTTTAAGACTGATTGGTTAGCTATTTACTAACTGATTGGTTAGTTTTTTTTACTAACTGTTTGGTTAGTTTTTTATTAACTGATTGGTCAGTTTTTTACTAACTGATCAGTTAGTTTTTTTTAATTGGTTAGTTTTTAGTAACTGGTAAACATACATGACTCATCGCCAACTCCTTTGGACCATTGGGCGCATTTGGAGTGTTGGAGTAACTGCTGTTCATTGAATTCCCCCCACTGGATGGCACGTTAAGAAAACTCACCCCTGATTTGTTCATCCTATTTCCTCTCATGTCACCCACCTTTCATTGAATCTTGTTAGCTTTCACCCCCCTCCTCCTATTGTAAAAAGGGGGTTTTGGTACCAGGAACAAAAATTGCATATGCTTAACCGTTGCATTCTTTTTTACAGGGGCGAAAATTTTCTACTCGTTTTTACCAATTAGCATAGGGGGGCTAGTTAACAAGATCCCTTATGTTCGATTTCTTCAGCTTCGCTTATCGATCCCAATGACACGTTCACGTTCACTTTGGAGTCCATTTTGGAGAAGTTTCTTCTGAAGCTTCAATAATTTTTGTAAATAAGCTGTTGTATTTTAATTCTGTTGTAGTATTTTCAAACTAAACATTGAAACGTTCAAAAACAGCATTACATAAACAACTAAGCTTTATGGTGATCAGAACGTTAAGAATTACAGTTTTAAGACTGTTTCACGCAAAGTAATTTTCAAGCATGCTCGCATAAATCATTTTTTGAGAGACAAGTCTACCAATATCTGATAGATGTCTTTTTTGAAATCCACAAAACATCAAACATTAAGATTAATTTTTGCATATCTCGTGGACAAAGAGGATCATAATTGGATCAATTTAACAGCCTTCCCAACCCCCTCCCTCTTCGTTTGCTTAAGTAGAAGTACTTCAACTGCTTCTTAGCGTCACATTACCTTTTCCGGGACTTTTGACGACTTTGATCGCCTTTTTTTATTAAACAGCTTAATAACTACTCAAATATTGCTGGAGAACCGCTCAAACCGTTCAAATCTTAAGCGGTTTTTGAGCGTGATCTCTACCCGGGAGGATGTTTACTTGGCTCTAAGTGGAAAACTTGAGACAATCAGAACCCAGCAATGCATGGCAGCGCTCAGCAATTTAGTCAAAATAAACGCTGGAGTTGAGGATCTTCACTTGGTCTATCTAAAAGGGGGGAGCTTGTTAAATTGATCCTCATTATTAACACAGAGGTGAAGTTGCACTTCGCATACATAAGCAAAAATATGACAGATAACGCTACTGGGAAAAACTGAATGAGTAAAACTTTGAGTCTACAAAATTTCTTAAGAGAGGCACGCGAATTATGTAGCATTAGCAGTACCAGTCAAGGTGGAAAAAAGAAACTTACCAACTAACATGCCTCAATTTATGGAGCAGTTTATGGAGCAGTAATTATAAGAAAAAATTAAATGCAATAATAATTTTAAAATTTTCTTTTCAATTTGAGATTTTCTGTGAAAATCATTTTCCCACACGCCATATTAAGTACAAAGTGATAAATTTCGCTCCAAGTAACAAATCAATTGTGGCAAGTAAGCTTTCTTCAACCAATTCGGAACGATTTCTAGGATGGATTAAATCTCCGCTTACGCGTTAATAGCGCGAAATATATCGCGCGTTAGCTGTCCCAAATTGGCCAAAATGGAACTTTTTAAACCCCCATAACTCTGAGAAAAAAAATTCTGGTGAAATCCCTTTCCAAATTTAAGCTCAGGACAACAACACTTTTTGAATGATATTTTTAAAATCCCGTCAAAAATGGCTAGTTAAAAAGTCGAAATTTGTCTGAAGAAAAAAAACCCGAGCACAAATATTCCGTTAATTTCCTTACGAAAGTCGGAACATTAACAGTCTGTGTTAATATCCTTAGCATTGTCTGCACTTAATAGCTGGATAAAAAAGAACACTTTTCAAAATGAACACATTTTGTCGCAATAATTGCATTGCAACAGTACTTGTGACTTAAGTTGGAAAAGAGAGAGCTCATGCCATAACACAAGTTTTGCTTGTGTAAACAATACAATCATCTGAAAATTCTTTTGATTACTGTTTTTTGTTTCAAATTTTGAGCGGTTTCAAAACAAATGCAATCATCGAAAAACATATGAGCTAATTTGAGCCTGGGAACTTTTTTTAAATTTCGAATGAGGAAACAGAATTGCGTTTTATTCGAGCTTCTCACCTTTATTATCTTGAGTGAGCCCTATGGTGCCAAATTGTCTCATGAGAGGTTGCCAGGTTGCTCAACTTTTTTTGTCCTTGTGCTTTTTTTGCGATTTTGCTGGATACTGTTCGATATACGTGTTGCCGAAAATTAAAAATTCAATTGATGCTTTCCAGGTGAAATTCAAGTCCATTTTTGACCAAAAAAGTGTGAGCTTTACTGGAATGGGACATCATCGTAATCAAGAACTAATTATATTTTAATAAGTTCATCGAAAGCTGCATGGGTTCTGACTTTCTAGTTTGCAACAACGATGGAAGACATGATTGATGTTCGAAAAAGTTTTCAAAAATAAACTCTGTAATTATCTCGGTAGACGGAAATATAAAAACCTTGGTCTCAGAGTTGTTTCCAAAAGCTCATCAAGATTCAAAAACAGTCAAATGCTTTTTTTGCATTTCCATACAGACGTGTATCAATTTATTGTTCCTACAACTTCACGGAGTAGAAGCATAGAACTATGGCGTAAGGGTTTTCGCTCCCAATCTGGCTTACCACCACGAAAGCTGGTATAGGGTCAAGGATAGAACATTATTAAAGTTCTATTGGGTTATTAAAAATAAAAATATTTTAAAGTCTGTGATCAGGAGTTTTCTTAAAAACTAGACCATTGAAAATGGGTAAAAAAATTGTATTCCAACAATTTTTAGTTTTTTTTTTGGTTTTCCGCGCAAAAAAGGTACCACAAATAATCATCGATCTGAGTTGAGTGAACAAGCATGTTAAAGCCTTTTAAGACGTGATTCGAATGACCTTAAAAAATTTCTTAAAAAATTTCCCAGTGATGACAAAAAACCGGTTTGAAGTTTTTGACTTTTCTTCTATTTTTCGAAGGAATAAAGCGCTCGATCTATTAACGTTCGTTATGTATAAAAATTACCAATTTTGGATCAAAAAATACTTCATTTAAAAATAAGAAAATGCAGTTTTGAAAGCCTTATTTAGCGCTCCTCTGGCAAGAAATTTTTTTCGAAAATGTGAAATTCTTAGCCCAAAAAAATTGAAGAACAAAAATTTTTTCTTTGAAGACAATTGTAGTCATTTATGCCTAATTCACTAAATTTCTCCGCGTTTATATAGCTCGTTTATATAGCATTTTCACTTGAGGAACAAGAAAAGACCTTAATTTAAAAAAAAAACTCCTAGGAATGTGGTCGGAACATTCTGTGCTAATTGCACAGCAACCAGATATCCTTGTTATTTTTGACTTTGATTCTTGAAAGAATATGGGCGGAAGAATGTGTGCTTTTTGTGCAGAAAAAAATTATTTCTGTTTCTTCGCGAAATTGCTGTTAAATTTAGAGCATAAGAACACATGTTAAGAACATAAGATATCTGAGAATAACATAACGCTAAGAAGAAGATTTTAAACGGTGATATCATACGTATCGAGTCTCGGAATCTGAGATTAGCTTTACTTGATTCTGAGAAAAGACATCCTCAGGTTTGCATCTGCAGAAAATTGATTTTAAGCATGTTTTGTGCTTAAAATTTAGGCAAATAAGTGATCATGAGTCTACACGCACTGACAAAAAAGGATTAAGATCAGTTTAAATCAACGTTAATAGAGATTATACAAAACTCGAGCACCTAAAAAGCCTAATTGCACATGTTCATTGATTTACAGCGAATTATAACGGTGTTTGCTCGTAGGAAATAAATCTTTTTGTCTGAAAAATTGATTAAAATTGTTTCAAATGGATTTTCGCAAAACTCCTAAGTACCATAAAAGTCTACAAAATTGATTCATATCAGTTTCTGAGGAGTTGAAATAAACCAACTTCTAGCGTTGTAAAATATTCAGGCTTATTTTATCAGTACTTCTGCTCAAAAATTTTGAGCAAAAATTTGTTTTCGAGAAAAGTCACCGTCAGTGCAAATGTAATCTAGTCGCTTGAGAAGCGTTGTTTATCGCAAGCCATTAGTTTCGAGTGATCCTTTTTAAACATTGCAATCTAAGGATTCTGGCTCCAGTAAAAAGCTATATAAAGTCAAAAAGATGGAAAAATTTAAATTGACTTTTTTAGCCTGGAAATATGATCGATTTAAAATTGACCCAAATCCATCTTAATTTATATTAATTTATCTTATCAATTTATCTGGAAATGAAAAAATTAAAATTGCTTTACGTCCATTTCAATTTACAATTTTGAATCTACATACAATCATTTAAAATTATCTCAATCCATTAACCCCCCCCCCCCCCCCAATATTTTAAATTTTTGTTTATTATTTTTGTTGTTTTACTTGTAATTATGGCTAAACGCGTTAAGTTTACATTGTAGGGTATGAAATACAAATTTGTTCACAGTTGCTAGTTTGTTCACTATGCCAAGTTACATATCAATTCGTTAAACTAGTTTTTCAAAACTTAAATTTGAAGGTGTTAAAGAGTGGAAAAGAGGCAATTTTTGCCAGTTCGTGTAAGACAAGAACAAACCGAAAGGCCATCAGACCAACTTTTTAAGCGCTTCAAAACATACTTCAAATCTATCAATAGAAGATTAAATCAAATCTACCCCATTAAAACAGTTGTTTGTGAAAATACATGTTCAATATTGATATCCGTATGTTGCATCAGCCGGATTTTTAAATTCATAATAAACTACGAAAACCAATAGCAATATCTTAGATTTCTGAAAAAGCGCAGAATTTTGGAAAAATAAATCAAATAGTACAGCGATTCCAAGAAAGTGAGTAATAAATGAATCAAATTTTGTAAAGTTATGAGAAACTTTCGTTTTGAAGTCCCTAAATTTTCATTTCGGCTTGAAGTCTGGTCTGGTCGACTTGATGTCCGGCACCCAATTATAATAATCAGGTTCTGTTCACCGTCAAGCAAAATTTAAAAACAATCTTTCATTGAGTTTTTTCAGTTCGCCAAAATTTTTCGAGTCATCGTTCTTTTATCAATCAGACCCTACCTTTCTAAATCCAACTCGTTTCTGAATCATGATTTTTATCAGGTTCTTAAATTTTGATTGAAAATAATCAGTTGACTTCCAATTCGACAATAGCTCCAATCCCATTTAAATTAATTAAATTCTTCACATTGTCCACGGTTTGGTCACTTAGTGGATAAAATCCTCGAGCGAAATAGAGGGTTTAAATTAGAATGCAACAAATGGCTATTGTGACCAGCAGGGGAAATGAAATATTTACCCCACGCTACTCACAGTTTTTTTTATTGTTTGCCATTTGGACCACTAAGCAAGAGTTGCAAAAAATTAGGTTACAACAAATTGGTCATTATAAAGCAAAACCTATTTTTTATACAATTACTGAAAATTTTAACTGGCGTGACAAAAAATTTCAGCAAAAATGATACATCAGTCTTCATCAGCAAGAAAATTTCACCCATTGAATTATTTAAAACACCTGAACAGAAAACTGAATGAACACTCCATGGTAAATTGATGCATGACACGCTTCTGCTCCAAAATAGGGCAAATTATAGAATTATCTTCTCTAGCGAAATAGCGCTGAAGAAAAGTTCACAGAGCTTGTTCAACCGCATAATGGAATGGTAGAAAAAAAAGACATTTCAATCAAGATGAAAACTGTAATTTAATCCATTCTCTTTGCGTTTAATTCAATTTTGGTTGTTAATCAAAATCAAAGCATTCAAAAAATTTCAAACTCTTTTTGTCTACCAAATCATCACTTTTTTTTAGCATTCGTCTACAAAATCATCACTTTTTAGCATTCGTCTACCAATTATTATTTTTTAGCATTCGTCTGTTAACAAATATCATTCTATCAAAAATGAACCCTAAATTTACTACAAAAATTGTAAATTGCAGAAGCATTGAGTTTCAATAGGGCGAACCTACGCCCCTCCCTAAAATTATTTACAGCACAACCTGTGAATTAGATGTGACAGGTCTATAGCCTTTGCGAGGCTACATGAGAATCCTATTGTCAACAAATGACCCCCTGGCTGAAAAACAATCAATAGGTAGTTATGTTAAAAGATATAAGTTGTTACCGCTGCATTTCCGCAATTTGCTGATGATTTTACCCTGCTGATTTTTTATGAGTCTGTGATAACCTAACTATTTCAACTTTTTGGCCATTTATGATTACCATTTACACACCGCTTTTTGTTCGTCGTTTTATGATGCACATGCAGGTATGCATAATTTGACCGAATTGCTATCAACAGCTTCGCAGTGTTTTTTTTGATTTTTAAAGAGTTTTTCTATTGATGACCATAAACTCCAAATAATTTCGAAGGAAAAAATTAAAACTTGAACTAACTGAAGACTTAGAGGCAAAACATCTAAATGAAAGAACATAGCCGACAGAGAGTTGAAAGGACTTAATGAATGCAAAATAAACATAAAAAAAGCACTGACATATTTTTCTGAACAATCTCAGAAAAAATCGAATTTCCCCAGAAACAAAATTATGGCCTTGAAGCTCTTGGAATTTCTAAACAATTTAAGATCGACACTTTTTTGATAAACTTCGCTCAATTGAAGAAAACTGGATCCATAAGATTTTTTTTTTCGTTGGGAAATCTGATAATGAAATTAGAAGTCGATCACGTTTTTGTGACCTTTACACCTTCGCTGCTCGATAAAGGAGTTTGCCTTCCTTTTAACAAAAGAAAATAACTGAAATTAAAAAGAAAAAAAATCAGACCGCATAAAAGTAAATTATTAAAGACTTTTCCTGAAAAACCGACAAAAAAAATCATCGCTATCTACATAAAAGTTTTAATAATCAAGAAAAGATCTAGATGGTGTCTAAACCTAAATTGAAAGTTTACTTTTTCTATCTTTTTAATTTTTTTTCAAAGGAGCCGAAAAAAATGACACATGCTTTGGAAAGTAAGAAAAACAGACACAATGAAATGTCAAACAAAAACAGAATCAGAGAAGGTTGCTATCGAATAACGAATTCTTTCGAAACTTAAATCAAATCACATAATCAAACAATCTCGTTCTCAGAAAATTCAGATTAACTTGCCTCTATCGCATGCATGTCAATCATGTAGTTTTTTTAAGTTTCAACTTCTAATTGAAAAGTTTTCACTTGAAGCATAATTCAGAAGTGTTCACAAAAATGTCATTTTTATCAATAAAACTTTTCTTCAAATTCACGTAAACGCAAAATTGTTCAGTTGATGTGTAAGCAGCAGAAAACTATACTTTAAAACTACATTGCAAAAAAAAAGATTAAACAGTTGACCATGATGGGGCTTGAAAACGATACCTCACTCAACCCTTTACGGTCATTTTTGAGTTAATTTAAGTATCGTGAAAAATTCGGGTTTTAACCCAGCTAAAATGGTCAAAACTTTCAAAATGTTCCCAAAAAATGTTTTGCAAAAAAGATGTATCATGAGTATATAATTTTTTTAATACGTATTTCGCTCGAATAGTATCAAAAAGACCACCTGTCTAAACTAAAAATGAGACTTTGTCTCATTAATTTTTATCAGTTTCATCACTTGGACGAGTATAGCTACAAAAAGGAACTCGGTAGCAGATTTTTTTATATCAAAGCCACGCAAAGTGGCTGATAAACCCCATAATTTTCTGAATTATTAAGAATAAGCACGGAGTTGAAGCTGCGCTTCCTAAACACAAGCGAACAAACGCCAAGAAAAACCCATTGAAATTTTAATAAAAGACTTTTGTGGGAAGTGATGCTCAGTAATTGGACATTCAAGTTTTCGAGTTGGCTTCCCGAAACAATTGTGCCGCTGACACTAATAGAAACCAAAGACAAACGGCAACAGGGAGTTTCAAATTTGACAAAGCAAATTTTGTAAGTATTAATTTAAAATGTAAAAAGCTAAAGGCAACCACACTAACTGTGCTTGAAAATGATTAACCATTGTTTGAAATTGAAACAGTCCTCATACCACCGAGTTTTTAACTTGAAACTATGAACTTCCCTCTTTGTACCATAATTCACTTGATAGTATAGAAGAAACTGAAACAAGTATAATAAATAACAAACTGCGCCTCACTATTGTTGTTTAGATTTTTTTCCTCCTAACTTTTATGCTCTTATTATTTATTAAAATTGAGGTTTATTGACTTCGGTCTAAGCTTCTAGAGAACGAGTGCATTAAAATTGACTTAATTTTTGTCATTTTAAGCCCAAGTTTTTTATGAGCGAGCTTCTATTTCAAAAAGACAGCAAGAGTGAATATTCATTTTAGGAACAAAAACAATCTTTATAAACTTTAAAAAACTGGTTTTGGTAACATACGTGACTCTATGTGACATGGAAGAAACATGAAGGCGTACAGAAATACTTTAAAAATTCTAATTATGATGTACCTGTGTACCACATCAGAACCATGTACCATACATAATCATGACAATGGTTTTAGTGCTAAATTATATATTATTATATCTCTTTCAATCTGACTCCATCGACACTAAACAATATCAAAAGTTTTTCGCGTCAAGAAAAACAGCTTCGAAAATTTCGAGCACGTCAGGCTGTTAAGACTAACTTCGAGCAAGTACAGCGAGTGAGGAAGGTTTATTATATAAAAATGGCTATTGAAGCTATACAAAATTAGTTTAACCGAAGCAAAAAATAAAGTTATTAGAAACACTGTTAATCCATGTAACGTTTTTCTGAGACTTAAACTGAAAATTCAGCGAACTAATGCTTAAAATTGTTGAAATTTTCCTAGAAAATTTGTTTGAACCATTTATTGACGAACTTTTGTATTTTGTTATCTTTTTTTGAAAAACAACTGATGTAAATCCAATGCTTATGTTCTTACAGCTTCTTCAACCACACTGCCGTGCCTAAGAACCGGCCTAAAAATGAAAAAATATATAATTTTCGAAGTTTTTTTAAATAACAGTGATCGGAACAATCTGTGCTCTTGCACAACAATCTGGTATCCTTACTTTTAGTTGTTTCCGAATTTCCTCATATGCGCAGTCCCAAATACAGTGATAAACTTCGAGTCTGGTTTGAATACTTGGATCATCAAGCTTGCATCAATTTAATTTGAACTTTATCTAGAAAGCTGATAAAAATTTGCTTACACTCCGGGTTAAAAGAAAACTGGTAAGCTCCAGCGCAATATTTCTACGATTACGACAAATTCTTAATTTTTAAACCACTTTACTTCTGCAAAAAAAAATCGAAGATAAAAATGTTTTTATTTTGAGTTTAGAGCATCAATATCTTTCACTTATATACCAAACTAAATTTTGGACAAAAAAGATGGAATAATTGTGTTCAGTTTATTTTTTTGCCTTGAAACAAAGTTCTACTTCTGAGATTTTTTTTCGTAGAGTTAGGGGTCAGTCAAACTTTCAGAGATGGTCTCAATTAGCTGACTAGAAACTGCATAAAAAATTTAACGAAACTATTGAGCTCATTCAGTAGCATAGGCTGGAAAAAGAGAACAGATCGCATACCAATATAAAATATAACTAGCGTGTAACGATATTCCGATGCTTCGATCTTTTAAATACTATTAAAACACGACATATACTAGAAATCAGATCTGCATCCCTTTCCTTTGCGTGTACACTGACAGCACCCAATTACAGGATTGGTAATTTCAAATTTCGCAAATTTGTTTTTTTAATATATATCTTAATTCTTTGAAAAATTTAAAGTGAATTCAAAAACGTCACATCTCTGAAACTACAAACAACTGAGCAGTCGCATGTTGCAACTCCTGAGAGTAATCATACAGCACCTAACCATTGCATTACACGATATAGCCTAAACTTGAAACATATCATTTGTTAACCATGGAAAAAATACGTTGAAAAAACTGAAAGGTGACCAGATAATGAAGCCCGCATTTTAATATATAATAGATATGAACATTTTATATTTTGCAAGCTAGAGAAACCATTTGAAAAAACATCAGTTGAAAAAATATATTGATATTTCGTTTTTCACAAACCTTTTTCAAATGCAAAACTGCACACTGACGCGGTACTTGAAAAACATTTCTGTCATTTTAGGTCTATAATTAGAGAAGCTAACATACACAGGCACAACAAAAAACAAAGAAGCTTTGAAATGATTTCAAATAATCGTGCAACTTTTCAGATCCAATACAATACACAATTTGATTGATTATTTGAATTTATATTTTTGTTGAAGCAAATTCGTATCGCGTCATTCAAAAACCAAGATTTTTCGTCGCAACTTAAGATTCCATTCCGTCACAACCATTGACAAACAAGATCATGAAGGTCAGTGATTTTAAGCGACAAATTATTTGCTGTCGCGACTCGACGCGCTTAAATAGCTAGCAAAAAACAGGATAACCAGTTCCCTTTTCTTATAAAACAAAAAGAAATCTAGAACAAAAAAATCGGTTTTTTGAGAGTTTTCCCCTCATTTTGGAGCTTAGGAAACTCTCTGATGTTTTATTAGTATAGACAATTGAAAAAGGTTTAAAAAACTGCAAGAATGAAAGGCAATTTTGGTCAAAAAAAATTCGTTAAAAATAGAATAAAATTGGCTGTCATCAAATTTGAGTTTGGCTTCATCACTTTTTGCGAAATTTGGTCCGACTCTCGGGAAAAAGTCGATCAATTTTTTCGACTTCAAATATTTTTCCGATTTTTTTTGGAATCCGAACTACAGCTGAAAAGACTTTAATAAAATACTACAATTGACCCCCTAAAAGCTTTCTTTGACGCTTTAAAAATCGGGCGAAAAAAATTTTGTTGGCGACATAGTTCTTTTCTGTTACTTTGTGACGTGGTCTGACCAAAAAATTTATGAATCACAATTCTTCGCCAAGAGATAGTCAAAATTACTTTCAGTTATTTCTACGGGAAAAGCAATTAAGACAACTTTCCAGCTCTTAACGACATTTACTTCTTGATTTAGGTCGGGTCATTATTCATATTCATCATTTTTGCCCGAAATCGAGAATGCTTTAAAATCAGAAGGAGAAACTGCTATGACGACCAAAGAACGGATATTAAATAAGATTATAAAAGAAATTAAAGGAATTTATAGTGCAGATAGTTCCCTCAAAACATACTAGGGCATTAAAAGACCAAATTCCGGATAAATTTCTTGCTAAGAACACGTATCTGCGCTTCTTATTTGGCTGGCACCACGATTGTTTCCTGTTATCTTCAAACTCTATTGGTAACTTAAGTGCTTTTGCTGAAATCAGGAGACAAAAAATTATGAAAATAAAACTCTACATCAAAAAATATTCGAATCAAATTTTGTTTTAAATCCGCTCAGTCAAATCCGACGAAGTGTGAGTCAAGTGTTTTCACTTTTTTCATTAATTCAACTCGAATCGAAGTCTTGCTGTTCAATTGTGATCAACTTTACTTCCGGTACCATATGAACAAATTTCATAAACATCCGGTTTTTTCGTCATTTCATTCCCATCGCGATTTTCTAGGCACCTGTCGGTAAGTCCCATCCGATTGATACTGTATTTTGTAATCAGCTGTGGATCTCACTTGCATGTTCCAGTAGACGAGGTATCCAAAAACACAAGTAGCTGCCATTCCTCCACCCCACATCACAAATTTGTTCTAGGAAAAAAACGAACTTTTGACCGCGACCAAGATAACTCTTATAAGTATATTTAAGCGCTATGCTATACTTAGCGCTATGCGTGCCCATGTAATGCTTTTTGTGTGTATAAATTGCCAATAATAATGCATCAGTCTGGCTTGAGTTTGTAATAATGATTATTTTAATAATAAGTTATAACTTCATCCTTTGACGATTTATTCTCAAGCTGAAAATCAAACTCACCGGCTTTACGTACAGCTCGAAGTTGAAAACTCGGAAGAAATTTGTTGTCTTGATAGAGTTAATTCCATCGGGTTTTGGAGGGGGCCGCTCACCGCTCGACATCTTATCTGAAAAGTTTTCGCTCAGAATCAGATTGAAGCATCAACATCAAACTTACCATATTATTGTCTCTGAAAAAGGAACAACACATTAAAAAAAACTACTCAGGATGATACCAGATCAAACAAAAATAGCCGGTTGCTGTGCAAGTAGCACAGAATTTTCCGGTGATATATTACAATAGGTGGTAGGTTCAATTTCAATAGCTGGATCGTTTTTTGTTAGACTTCTCACATTATTTATAATTTATTTCAAAAGCCAAGTTTTTCGGCAAAAGAAGTGTAAAAATTGAGTCTTAGAATGACATTTCATTTGGCAGAGTAATGTAATTACAAAAACTATCTAAATAGTAGAACAATTGATTGACATTGAAATGACTATATTATGCACAATAGTTCTGAAACTTAATTCAAGCACTATACTCAAAATTACCACCTATTGTAACATATTATCAATTTTCTTACCACACTTATCTAAAAAAATTCAAAACAATACATTTTTGAAAAACGGAAAAACACGAGAAAAAATTACATTTTTCAAGCTTTTTTTGCTCAATTTATTGTTAACTTTTTATGAAGGCTGACTGAATTAGGTGAAAATATTCCAGAATGAAAACTATCAACCAGTAAAATAACGTTGAATTTGAGCAACCTTTCTCGCACGCTATACTCGCTGTAACTTAGACTTAAGAAAAGCAAAATGTTTTCAAATCGGTTTTTCTAATCACAGGGAAGTTGTTTTAACTTTTTAAATTATTCGACTCACGACTGAAAGGTTTTTTTAAGATATATCACTTAACCTATTCCGATAAACATGCATGGTATCTCAATTTGCATGGATTTTTTTTTTAAAAGATAGAAAAAAACTAATACCAACCAAAAGACGAACTCCTTCGCCACTTTCAGAACAATAATTTAGAGCCTTCAATTCCGGAAAACGTTTAAATTGATTCTTTTTAAATTGGATACAGCTTATTTTAAAAACTGCATGAATAATTGGCAGACTTTTGCGTGGACTATTAATATCAATATAACTTAATATGAGAAAAAGTTAACACGCAAAAAATTGGCCCCTATCAGGGAAAAACCCTGAATATTTCGACTGCCCTTTAAAATCAATGAAATCGTTTTTGATCTTCCCCGTTCCGCTGTGAAAAAATACTAAGCGATATTTTAAGCGTCTAAGGTAAAATTGTATTTTTTTTTCAGTTTTTCCCACCACACCCATCACGCTATGCTTTCAATACCGGAAAACGTTTAAATTGATTCTTTTTAAATTGGATCCAGCTTATTTTAAAAACTGCATGAATACTTAGCAGACTTTTGCGTGGACTATTAATATCAATATACCTTAATATGAGAAAAAGTTAACACGCAAAAAATAGGCCCCTATCAGGGAAAAATCCTGCACATTTCGACTGCCCTTTAAAATCAATGAAATCGTTTTTGATCTTCCCCCTTCTGCGGTGCAAAATACTAAGCGATATTTTAAGCGTCTAAGGTAAAATGGTAAACTTTTTCAGTTTTTCCCCCACACCCATCACGCTATGCAAAACACAAAACGATATATGTATCATCCAGTTACATATCATTAACACCAAATAGGTTGCCTCAATTCAGTTCGTAACGATTCCTGATCCGGACATTTACGCGTTAACAGCACGTTATATATCGCGCGTAAATGGTCCTAATTAGCCAATGGTCAAGCCCCGATAACTGATTACAGGTTAAATATAGTTTTTTTTACAACTTGAGCTCAAGGTATTTATACCTTCCACATCGTATCGCTTGTTTAAGATGGCTGGTTCAAAAATCTGCAGAAAAAGCCATTCCGAGCACAAAAATTCAGTATAAGCACAAAAATTCGCAAATATAGCCACTCCGAGAACAAAAATTGTTCGTATTGTAACTGAGAATGTTCTGAATGCTCTTTAGGGTATTTTTAGAAGAAAAATTTGATACAGCTATTTTTTTTTCAAATTTTTGTTCGTTACTCTGCTCCCCCTCCCAGTCAGCCAATATCAAGGAACTGAAATTTAAAAGTTGAGCCTTGAAGTGAAATATTGCTGACAAAGTAGGGAAATTGATGCTTATGTGAGAGGAGGTTGGGTTACAATAAAACACGTTTTAAACGTAAAAAAAACACGTTTTTTTTTTAAAAAAATTTTCTCAGCTACTTTCTTGAGCACGACATGAACAAAAGCTACTGTTAAACAATCAACTCAACAATTAATTTGTTTATATCAAACATTAATTTTTCCTGCTTTTTGTAATGCAGTTGGTTTCGCACGGACCCGTAGCTCAACGCAAGAACAAATGGGAAGTACAAGTTGTAGAGAATTCCCAGGCTGCCCTAGAACTAAGGTCGCTGATTGGATTACCTCCATGTCCAGTGCTCGTTAGCTATCGGTTAGAAAAAATCAAATGAAACAAAAGTCTCTGTGGTTTCTGGAAAGAGAATTATTGCTAGTAGGGCTTATAAGTAATTATTTTCAATAAAATATGTTTTAGTGTTCAGCAATTTGCGCGTTTCTTCGGATATTTTGAGTTCGCATGAGATCGACCGCTCGAAGAGTGTACTCAACCGCACATAACTTAGATTAAGTCGAAAATCAACTTCAGATATAAGCGTCCGCCTACAAGATTTATGAGGATAAGTCTGAAACAACTTACTTTTGAAATCTATCCGTTGCAATTAGAGTCAGTTAGTCGCTTAAAATATTACACCAAAATGTAAGAAAAGAATCCAAAATTACACCAACGCAACAAAACGAGAACGAAATGCAGAAAATTCAGAAAGTATAGACCATAGTATTTAAACAAAATCTAGTTATTTTGTGACCTTGAAAATTCAAACCGCTTATGGCGGCCTTGTAAAATAGTTATATTTACATTAATTTGCGACCTTAAGACAGCGGGTAATAAATTAGCCAGAAAATCATGGTGAAGTTATCGATCTTAAGGACAGTTTATAAACCGGCGTATATATTTATCTGGACATTTGGAAGAAATCAAAATGAATTTCATTGTCTCACTTGTTTGAAAAAGGTAAGAAAATTGTAACTCCAGCGGCCTACACACGATTGCTTTTGTCTGAATTCAAAGGCAAATAGGTAAATAGGATTAACATCTTATATTTAATTTCCGACAATTCAACAAATTTTTACCATAACCTGCGCAGAAAATAAATATTTTAAATATAGAGACGTGTTTACTTGTTAAATACTCTTCTTTCAAGCGCTTCGCTTAATCCCAAATTTTCCACAAACGAATTTGGAAGAACCTGTTTTGCTTGCAAATCCGCAACAAACTTCTGATTCCGGCAATTTTTTTCCAGCATATTTCGAATGAGTAAAACATTCCACTCCATTAAAAACGAGTTATTTTCATCAATTCTACAGTTTCCGAGCAACATGGGTAAGTAATCGTAACACTCATCTTGCTTTCGTTGATTTTTGTACACCAAGTTGGCTAAAAGTCTGGTCAAATCGCTGACAATGCCATCATAGTTTTCTATTAAAGAATTAGAATCTTCGCTTCGCTTATCCTGGCGGCAACTTTTAAGCATAGTTAAAACACAATCACATAACTGGGGCAAACACTCGTTTATTTCGTTTGATTTTTCAACACTCATCTCTCCAAAGATTTTTACGACGTTTCCCAAAAGAATCGATTCCGTATCGGAAAATATCAAATTTCCTATATTCAATTTTTCAAACAAAGGTTCAAAAAGCTGAATAAAAACGAACAAAGCCTTTGAATCTTTGTAATTTTCAGCAGATTCAGAACCTTCTAGAATAATTTCGGAGACAAACAACTTCATTTCCGGTTCGAAATTGAGAAATAGCTTCGGCGATAGAATTAATGTTTCTACAATTGAAAACTGTAAAATAATGTCGAAATTGTTTCCCATTGCCCTTTTAGTGTCCAAAGTTACTTTGAGTATTGAATTTAAAACTGTTCCAAATCTTTCTTCTGAATTTGCAACCCAGTCTATAAAATAACGACTTTTCAAAACTGAGTTGACTATCATAAATGTCGTATCTAACAACTCACGCGCAAATTGTTTAGTAATCTCTCCGAAATTTTCGTTCAAAAATTGAGTCTTCAAAATATCGCATAAATGAAGGACTTTGACTTTACCCAAATTAGGTGATGATAATATATTTCCAATGAGCTTTAGCTCCAAATTACGCTGAACAATATAATGATCTTCAGAATTAATTTTTGATACTCCATCAAACAGCCATGCCAATAGTTCGTCAGACAACATTTCGGATAATTGAAGGCTAGATGAATAGCATGCTATCAGATTACATAAACATTTCAGGCACAAAATCTGATCATTTTCCAACTGGTCTTTTTTGACGAGAAAATTTTGACAAAAGGCGAAGTATTTCTCGACAGTCGCTGCATCTAACCGGTCTTTATTGTCTTTAAAATCTGCAACAATTGATTTCAAATCCATAAAAGTTCTGAAAAAAGTAACGTTTTTTTATTCACATTTTTTTTGGATTTATTGTTTAAGTTAAATGGATCATGTGACTTGAATGGGAAATAGGATTTAGTCTGCAATGGCATAAAAATGAAAAACTTCCCAAATGGCAATAGTTGCATTAAAAAATCGAAAGAAACTTTTCGTGAACAACGTGCGAAAATTGGTCAAGTTGTCCATTCAAATGCTGATTGACATTTTGAAAAGCACAGGCTTGCGGTTATTGATCAGCTTGTGGTCAACTGTCACTTAACATTCATTTGGAAACAATTAATTCCAAATCAAGTTCACATGTTTTCGCTCCTGACAAAATGTTAGAATTCGAAATTGATTGAAACTGTTTGAATTACAATGAAAATTTACAAAAAAATTTATGCTATTTGGGAATTATGCCATTTGGGAAGTTACCGGAAATAGGATTATCTTTAATAAACCAATTGGAAACGCTTACCAAAATTTTAAGCTACAAATGTTCTAAAATGTTTGGCACTTCTCCAAATCAAAATCGATGATCGAACTTTTAAATTGTTTTAATAGAATCATTCGAAAACTGTCAATTCATCATTAAAAAACGTTTACAGAATTTCCATAGCTGTCACAAAACAATTTTTCCTTCGAAAAAAGCAGCAACCAGACTGCTCTTATAAGAGCGAAACCCTGAACACTCGGCTATGACTAAAAAACGGTTCCCCTAAAACTCAATTTAATTATATCATAAGAATGAATTTTGAGAATAATTCTGCAAACCAATGTTTGAAGTAGTCAACAATATCCTGGGTTGAAAATAGCTGGAATGTCCAAGATCGATTTGATTGTTGCATTTTCCGATAAGAATCCTGGGTTGAAAACAGCGGGAATGTCCAAGATCGATTTGATTGTTGCATTTTCTAACTGAAGTATTTCTCCAAACAAATTTCCGTAACCAAAATAATTTAACTTTGAATGGTTTTTGTTACCAGTATCAAGGGGGGGGGGGCTTTCCCTTCCTCACTCAAGGATTCGATCCCCTCGCCAACCTAAGAGTCCCCCTTTGCTATTATTTCACACAGAGGCGAAGCGGAGTTTCACACCTTTTGCGATGCATTGAAAACGCTGCATTGTAAGCTAGTGAATTGAATGAGACGGAAACAACAGAATCTAAGAAAAATAGGAAAAAATTAAAACAAATTCACAAAACAGTCGAAAACACGACCACCAAATTGAAATAAGCTTTTAATAATTACCAAGCGGCCACTTAACTGGCATAACTTAACTATTAGGATATAACTTAACTATTACTTGAATTGAAATCAGTTCTCTCTCTCTCTCTCTCTCTCTCTCTCTCTCTCTTTGATGCCATTATGATGTGTAAGAAAAGTTGTTCACGGGAAAAAAGTCTAGTTCCCGATTACAAGACAGTTGCTCTCGCAAGTGTAATGACATCCAAGTTTGGCCAAACAACCCTAAAGTTTTTTTTGAAGGTGCTAATATATACTCAACTTTTTGGTCAAAACTTTCCAAAAATGCCAAAAAACTGCTTTTTACCTATTTCTCAAGAACTTGCCTGCGGCGCAGAAAGATTTGTCAAAATAGGGTCTTTCTATTGTTCTTGGAGCGCTCAGAAAATCAATTTGGTTGGTTGACACTTCGAAATATTTCTTTCTCTCTCTCTCTCTCTCTCTCTCTCTCTCCTCCCTCTCTCTCTCTCTCTCTCTCTCTCTCTCTCTCTCTCTTTCTGATGCCCTGTCAGCTATAATTTGAGCAATTATGAAAAATTCATAAAACATTTGATTGCTAAAAATGATTCTGAGCATTTGTGCTTTTCAGACCAATCTAGAATGAAAAAATTGAGCAATCATTTTAAGAAATGGGAAAAATCTTGCATTTCCTCTCACGTTTATTATTTTTATCTTCTTTTAGAGTGCTCAAAATATTTTATTATATTTGAACAGTAACCCTCTATTACCCTTTGAACTCATTTTGTTGCCATTTAAAAAACAATTTTGCACTATTTTTTCCAAAATTCTTTATCTAACGAGATCATAAGCATTCATTTCAGCTTTCATTCCTGATGTAGTTTTTAAGCAGTAACAGAAGCAGTGAATTGAGCAGACACAAGCGCGCCGAAAAAAAATTGTTTTTATTAGAAAAACTCAAAACTCAAGAAATTGCATATCCTTCATCAAAACGTTCAGATAAAAAGCCGAAAAACAATTCAAAAAAGCGAGTGGTAAAAATATAACCAATTTAAAAAGTGCAGAGGGGAGCGTAAAATTGTGTTTCCCATGAAACGACCCAAAATTAGGTCAGTAAGCCAATAAAAAACAGGATGAAATAGTTTTTTTGCAGAAAAAAAATTGGCCGACAGAATTTTATTTGAAACAGAATATTTCTTCTTTCGAAAAAAACAGGTCCTGATCAGATTTCAACCCATGACATTTGCCGTCCCAGGCGTATTCGTTACCTCCAGGATAAGTGAGCCGAGAGTTAAGAATTTGAATTAGTCCATTAGAGATTAGTCCTGTGAACAAAGTTATTTACGGGAAAAAGTCTAGTAACCGATTGCAATACCCTTGCTTATCGCAAGGGTAAATAATGACTAAAATTCCATAAGTTTTGTTTCATTGTTATTTCACTTATCTGTTCTATCTATGAAGAATTTTTATGTGCGAGTTTGAAAACACCGCTGTATGGGGCTAGTATAAAAAACCTGAATTAAAAAAATTCTAACATCCTCCATTAATATAATTGTGTCAGATAAAAATTTATATCAAAGTACTTTTTCGCATTTTTTAGAGGAAGTAATTGTATATAAATAGTGCAAACAACTGAATAATCAACAGCATAGCTACTTTTTAACTAACATAAACCTACTTTTATCTTCCCACTTTGCGACTGTTTTGTACCATTATTGATCCTGTTTTCTTCAGGGAAGATAATATTCTCTCTAACCATATCATTCAAGAGAATTACTCGACTAGATACACTTTTATCATTGAACAAAGATAACATTAGCCTAGTGGTCTAGTCGTAGGCTCCGGAAACACGGCTAAAAGGAATCATTCAAAGGGGTTCTTACTTCGCAGGCAGTTCTTTTTTCCCGGCACCTGAAAAGGTCAACTCCACTTATATGAATGGAACCTTATTAAAACTTCTCTTTAGCAACAGCCGATACAATAACTGCCAATTTCGCGATCCATTAAAGCACTTGAAGATCCCATTGAAATGATATAACGTCAGAGATCACTTAGGAATTGAAAAAAGATCACAGTCGGTTTTTGGGTAAATCCATTATTCAAGAACAGACCTGCAACTTCAACATTTTGGGATAAGTTCTGTTAAACAAAATGTCAAATTTGTTCGTCTAAAAGATTAACCAAATCCGAAAGGTCAGCTTAAATTAAAGTTTAAAAGTTCGCAAGTAACTTACACGCGAAAATGCCATTTTCTACGGAAAAACTGTTCTAATTTGGGTAGCAAGTTTTTTCTTGAACAGGTTTCTCCGGCCAGAAACAATCTAGATCCGTTATTTTTCTCCTAGATAGAGCGTTTCTATCAAATTTTCATTTCCTGGTATATATAAATATATATCAGAAATTTCGCATTATACTTTAAAAATAATATGCGAACGAAAATAACTCCAACTTTCAAACCAATATTTTTGAAAACCAACGCGATATGAAGTTAATTTTCAAAAGGTCATGGAATCACTTCAGGAAACAGCTTATCTATAGGTTCCATGGCCTACGTACTTTTTACATCCGCAGCCTAATTTAACTAAAATTCTACCATTTTAATCAAATTTACAGAGATAAAAGGGGGGAAAATTCAACAAAAACATTGTTAGACGACAGAAAATACGGCCTAGGAATACAAATTTTGATTTGTATCTTTTGATGTTTGTTTCAGACAAAAGAAACACTAGCGTCAGCGGAATGTCAATAAACAAAAATACGGTCGACGATTGAAAAAAATGGCAACATATGAAACAAAAACCAACATTTAAAAAACGCCAAAGGAAAGACAACAGGAAATATCGATAGATTGGAAATATCCAATAAAAACTCAAAATATTTTGCGCAAACAGACAAAAACAATGCATCGCAAACGAACTCTAACCAAATCGTATCCATTTTGCACATGTATTAACAATGAACAACAAAACTTACCATCCCAATTTGTCTCTAAGAGCCTTAAAGTCTAATTAACGTCTCTGAGAGCCCTAAAATAATTAGAAAAACGTTTTTAATTTAGTAAATGAGGGAAAATAAGAAAAAATCGAAAACGTGTTCACTGCAGCGTCATCACAGTCTTCTATTTAGCCGTCATTCAAGCCTGAGTTAATTTATTCCGCCCTATTCAATTCCACAACTATCCGCAGAGAAAACTTGCCGTTATTTTATTTTAAAAAACGGAGCAACAAAAATGAGCGCAACCCGCTCTGCAAATTCAAATTCATTGAACCCAGTTTGATGACAAGCATTCACTCTAATCTATTGCCTCGATTTCTTTGTTCTCGTGTCAACAAATCACAAAGAGCTCTAGTCTCGAAAACACGTCACTTAAAGTCCTTCGTTGTTCTCCACCCATTATAGCTACTTTGGCACAATAAATTTTGCACCCAAATTCAAAAATAGTGTAAAACTTCATAGTCGTGTTCAATGTTATCTTACTTTAGTCCTTGAAGTATATTGATTCACCTGCATTATCTACTGGAAAAAAATTTGCAATTCTTCATTTTTTTTACTGAATCCACCAAATTCATTTGCCCTTTTTTGGAATATTGTTGAGACTATTTTATTCGGTCTGCTAGGACGTTGAAGGATGGATAACCCCGGAGCTACAACTGGAACCAACTGTGGTCTGGCTACAACAGCAAGAAAGAGAGATTTCGGCTCGCTTGGTCAGAACTCTTCATCATCGCATCAGCAGTACTTCTACGAAGGTAAACAGATACTGATGACTAAAATTGGAATTCTACGAAGTCAGAATATTTTCAATAAGAGGAAAAGTTGCCCTTCGCATACGCAAGTTGCACTTCGCAAATAATTTTCTCATTTAGTTTTCAATTTTCTCATTTAGTTCGCAAATTTTTCTTATCAATTTTCTGAACTTTAGGTGCTCAAGAAGCGCTAATTGAAGGTTCAAAACCAGTTTTTCAAAGCGAAAAACCTAAAGTAGCAACTTAATATGAAAAAACTTGCTCTATATTTGCCTAAAAACAAAGTTTTGTCTCGACCGGTTTGCCCCGACACTGCAAAAAGTTTTGAAATTGTTTGTTAAAATGCAACGTTTTACGATTGAAAGGGCCACAGCATAATATATTGTTAATATATTTTCATCTGACTTTTTTCGAAGGAAAACTGATTTCGCGATTCTATGGGAAAAAATATTGAATGGAAAAAAATTAACACACAAAGGCGAGGCGAGGCCTTTGTGTGTTAATTTTTTTCCATTCAATATTTTTTCCATCAAAAAATTAACACACAAAGAAGTCAGAAAAATTCTGAAAAATTGAGTTGAAAAAATGAAAAAGCTACAGCTACAAGAACTTTGTGTTTGCATCGGATGAAGATCATAAACAACCTTTAAAAAATCATTTAGAGAGCGGCATCAAAGGCGACAAACTTTAGGTCGAAAACTGTTGAGCCGAAAACAAAACTGTTGTCATAATAAAACGCGTTCGGATATTTTTTGCCCACGCAATTACCCAACATAAGTTGGCTAAACCGATATAACATAAACTGAAACAGTTCCAAAAGTTATAAGTTCCAAAAAAGTGGTTATAAATTCCTAAGTCGTATAAACATAGCCAACAGACAGTTGGAAATGATTCAATGAACGAACGTAAATAGAAAAAGCTGACTTGTTTTTTCAAAAAATCTCAACTTCCGAATTTCAGAGAGAAAAAAGATGCACATTAAGCTCTTTTGAATTTCTAGAACAAATAATGATTGACACTTTTCAGATACAATTAACACCTTTTGAGATACTATTCGAGATACTTCAACTATGATGGGGTGCCTCTGTGATGGGGTTACTGATGGTCTTTGACCTCTGTTCTAGACTATAGCGGCTACATGCCACCTGACTTCGCTGATGAACCAGAACTCAGCAGTCAAATTCAGAGCAGTGTCATCGTCTTCATCCTAGTGCTTCTATGGCTCTACACTATTGCAATGTTCATTCGAAGGTAAAAACAACAAAGACATTCAACATCAAAACGTATCATCATCCTCATCAAGAAGATTTAAATAGAGTATCTTCAGAAAAAATCACAGTAACTACAGCCTTAGAAAAAAAGCACTGACGGAATACAATCAAAAACTCTCAGCACGCCTGAAGCGTTTGTTAAGACTGAGGCGAATTCGTAAAAGTGCATTGGTACTATTTTTAGCCTGAAGAATATTCAAACGTTTACAAATTAAATTGACCGTTCTTGAAATGACCAAGATGACTACTTTGGTTAAAAAAAACTTAGACACAACTACCTATATGCGTAACAGTTGCATTATTTCTTCAGAAAGGCACTTTGTCCGCCGACCGACCCTAAAATTTTACCAAGGGCGCCTTTGGCGCCAATAGATAATAATTTTGGAGGAAAGCGCACGCCAAAAAAACGGGAGATTTTGGTCGAAACCTTTCAAAAACTGCCACTTGGCCTTCTTTTCCAAGAATTTGTTAACCTAAAAAAAGTCGACCAAATTTTTTTTTTGAAAATCCATTTTCAGAAACACTCCTCTCAAAAAATCCTAAATCCGCCCTGAAAAGGGTATATTTTTTAACAAGGCGCCATTATATGATATAGAAGGAGGATAGAAAGAGAGGTCAACAAAGTTTGTTTATTTTTCACATACAGGTCTCGTTTCTTACGGACAACTGGGCAGCGTCAGAGTAGTTACAAGACAGGTCTGCCTTCGACGACTGCTGCGACTGACACTACGAGTAACCCCAGCAGGCGACAGTCTCTAGCAGCTGCTGCACAGGCTAAACGAAGTCTAACTCAACCTAGGGTACCTACCTATCTTCTGTTCATTTTAGAACCCCCTCATCCATAAAAAAGTACGGACACACATACGCACTCACAATACAAGCAAAATATTTCAATACAATTCCTTAAATTTTGCGAATTGTCTCTTTCTACCAGATGTCTTTTTTTACGAATTTTCTTTTTACGAGTTGTCTTATGCACGAGTTGTCTTATCCACGAGTTGTCTTTTTTACGAGTTGTATTTTTTTACGAGTTGCCTTTTTTACGAATTGCCGGTATTTTTTACGGTTTGACTGTCTTTTTTACGAGCTGTCGCGGTACCACATTATCCGACATATCGTAAACTAAATTCAAGCTAACGAGCAAATATTCATGATACGTAACATGTTTTTGCAGCAGAATTTGGCATAAGTATTGCACGGCATATCGTGCACAGTGGCGAAGTTGCACTTCGCATACACAAGCAAAAATATGACCGATAACGCTACGGGAAAAAACTGAATGAGTAAAACTTTGAGTCAACAAAATTTCTCAAGTGACGCACGCCAATTATGTGTCTACCAGCAGTAACAGTCACTTTGAAAAAAAAGAACTTTACCAACTAACTTGCCTTAATTTATAAAGCGGACCCGTTTTAACTAGTATACGAAAAATTTCATTAAAAACATCCGACCCTGCCCAGATTCGAACCCTCTTTTTTTTTGTTGCGCGTCTCCTTTCCTACCTCTACGCTACAGATCCATGACACCTTGAAGGTAAACTGTGTTAATATCCTTAGCATTGGCTGCACTTAATAAATGGTTATTGATCAAAATGAAACTTTCAAAATGAACACAATTTGTCGCAACAAGATTTGCGACTTAGGTTCCAAAAAAAAGAGAGTTCATATTATCAAACAAGCTTGGCTTGTGTAAATATGTCACATTACATGAGATTTGACCGCCATATAACCCCACCCTCAACATAAACTCATTTGGAAAAATAACAATGTTGCTCACGCTGATATCTTGATTGCGATTTGAAAATTCAAGCAATATTCAGGGAGAGATCTCAAAAGCTCTCTCTCATGTTGATAAAAACTGCAAGCATCAAAAAAATGGATGGGATTTTGGCAAAAAAATTTATAGAAATTGAAAAATAAATTGTCACAAGCTTTTAAAAAGCTCGACTGAAAAATTTCCTCAACAAATTTGCCAAAACTAATTCTAGTATAGATAGCAAAATTATCTTGTGTAAAATATTATAAATCAGCAAATTGAAATACATGAAAGTTCAATTGACTATCACTGAAACGCACCAAAATACAAAATTCTGATCATTAACGCCATGCATTCTAATGAAGATATCATCTTAAGACAGTGTGATTTACAGGGAATTAAGTTAGCTTAAGTCATGCATGCTTGCAGAAATTTGGAATACATAAAACCTGTTTGTTTGAAAAGCTAGATCAAACAAAAAACAACCCAGTTTTCCTTTTTCAGCATTTTTAGATCTTGCCAGAATTTATAATAGAATCTGTCACATATAATTGACTTGCCTTGTTAAAAATACTATTTTCTTTAGTTACCACGCTATGACGTTTTTATATTTAAATTTCAGTCCATCTAAAATTTATAGGCATGAACGATTTAGAAATGGATCGGTCCAAACAAGAGATTTCTACTCTACTGCAGACAAATGTACCATGACTTACAAATAGAAAATCAAAACTGCGGAAAAAATGTTGAAAATTAAGGGGAAACTGTTTAATGTAAAATTCACACATGATGCGGTTTTCAAACGTCCCAGGAGACCGTATAGAAACCACAAAAGTCCACGTACTGCCAAATGTTTCCATCCGTCAGTGGCAAAAATAACCAATAAATAGCAAGGAAAACAAGACTGCTCGTATCAGGGCGAAGCCCTGAATGTTCCGAATGCCTTTAAGGTCTATGGAGCAGTAACATGAAGAAATTAAAAGTAATAAAAAAATGAACATTTTTTTTGAAAAAAAACTAGCGTGTAACGCACCTCCGTTGCTTCGAACTTTTAACAACTCAAGAAAAACCGCATACATTGGAAACCACATCTACAGGCTTTTGCACTCTGAAAGCACCCAATTACATCGCTGGTAATTTGATATTGTATAAACTTTTAAGTTCCTATTTTCCGTCATCTCGAAAAAGCTAAATCTCGAAAAGTACAAATCTTTGAATAATCATATTTGGAGGCAAGATTAACAACTCCTGGGAGTACCCTAGCAGCACCCAATTACAGAGTTGGAATATTTAAATTTTGAGAATTTTTCAAAGCCTAAGTTAATTGAAGATTTTGGAAAAATCAAAGAAAAAAATCCTCATATCTCGAAAACTACAAGGATTTGAGCAGTCATGTTCGGAGGCAAGATTAGCAACCCCTATGAGTACCCAAACAGCACTCAACTACAGGGTTAGGAATTTCAATTTTTAAAAAATCAAAGTTTCGTTTTCTGAAAACTTTGACAAAAACAAAAACGTCATATCTGGATAACCACAAAGATTTGAGCAGTCATAATTGGATGCAAGGTTCACAACCCGTGAGAGTACTCTGACAGCCCCCAACTACAGAGCTGGGAATTTCAAATTTAGAAGAAAAAAAATTGTTTGGGTTTTCTGAAATTTCTTTTAAAAAATCACAAAAAACGTCATATCTCAAAAACAACAAGGAAATGAACACTCATATTTGGAGGCAAGATTCGCAACTCTTGAGAGTACCCTGACAGCACCCAACTACAGGGTAAGGATTTTCGAATTTAAAAAAAAATTAATTTGAATTTTTTGAAAAAATTTTTGAAAAAAAATACAAAAAACGTCATATCTCAAAAAGTACAAGAAATTGAGCAGTCATAATTGGATGCAAGGTTCACAACCCATGAGAGTACTCTGACAGCCCCCAACTACAGGATTGGGAATTTCAAATTTTGAAAAAAAAATTCGTTAAGTTTTCCGGCAATTTTTTTGAAAAGTCACAAAAAACGTCATATCTCAGAAACTACAAGGATTTGAGCAGTCAATTTTGAAGGCAAGAATCGCAACTCTTGAGAGTACCCTGACAGCACCCAATTACAGGGTCAGGATTTTCAAACTTAAAAAAAGTGATTTGAGTTTTTTGAAAAAAAATTTGAAAAATCACAAAAAACTTCATATCTCAAATTGAGCAGTCATACTTGGATTCAAGGTTCACAACCCGTGAGAGTACTCTGACAGCCCCCAACTACAGGATTGGGAATTTCAAATTTTGAAAAAAAAATTTCAATAAGTTTTCCGGCAATTTTTTTTGAAAAATCACAAAAAACGTCATATCTCAGAAACTACAAAGATTTGAGCGGTCAATTTTGAAGGCAAGATTCGCAATTCGTGAGAGTACCCTGACAGCACCCAAGTACCGGGTAAGGAATTTCAAAAACAAATTTTTTGAAAAAATCACAAAAAAAACGTCATATCTCCAAAACTACAACGCTTTGAGCGGTTAAAATTGAAGGCAAAGTTCGCTATACCTGAGAGTACTCTGATAGCCCCTAACTATAGGGTTGGGAATTTAATATTTTGAAGAAAAAAATAATTAAGTTTTCTGAAAATTTTTTGAAAAATCACAAACAACGTCATATCTCGAAAACTACAAGGATTTGAGCAGTCATATTTGGAGGCAAGATTCGCAACCGATGAGAGTACCATGACAGCACCCAAAAACAGGGTAAAGAATTTCAAATTTGGAAACCAAAAATTTTTCAGAAAGTTTTCAGAAATTGTTTGAAAAAATCACAAAAAAAACGTGATATCTCGAAAACTACAAGGATTTAAAACGTCTCATTTGGATAAAGATTCGCAATCCTTGAGAGTACTCTGACAGCACCCAGAACTATTTTGAACTAAATCGTCGAAACCAAATTCAAAGTTAAAAAATTAGGAGACGGGTAGACAGACATAATCAAATCAAAGCAGGTATTGAGACAGACAGACAGACTTAATTTGGCCTTGAAAAAAAATTACTGAAAAATTAATGACCTTGCGGAAAACTAATTGAAAAATTTTCTTAAGCATTGCAATATATGATATGGCTTAAACATGAAAAAATTCTTTCGTTAAACATGCAAAATTGTTAAGCTTAAACATGGAAGATAGCTGTCACTAGCATTTAAATATAGTATAGATTTGAGATTTTTTGTGAAAATTATCCCTCCACACGCCATATTAAGTACATGATTAATTTCGCTCCTAGTAACAAATCAATTATGGCAAACAAGCATCCCTCAGCCAATGTGGAACGATTTCTAAGAGAGATCAAATCTCTGCTTACGCGTTAGTAGCGCGAAAAACATTGCCTTTTTGGCCAATTTGGGACAATTAACGCGCGATATTTAAACCCCCATAACTTTAAAAATGATTACAGGTGAAATATCTTTTCAAATTTACGCTCAGGACAACCATACCTTTTGAATGTTATTTTAAAATTCCGTCAAAAAAGGCTAGTTAAAAAGTCGAAACTTGTCTGAAGAAAAAAAATTAACCCGAGCACAAATATTCCGTTACTTTCGTTACGAAAGTCGGCACAAAAAACAGCTGCGGTGCCAATAGTACACATAATTGCGAATATGTTTTTAGAATTTGCTTCAATGTAGGTCACAAAACAACTATATGATGCAATTTTTTCGTAACGGGCTCAACTATAGTTTTGCAAATGTTCTGGAAATTGAAAATCGTATCGATTTTCCTACTTTTTTTTACTAACTAAGCGATTTAGCGTCGGTAATAAGATCTAATAAGGAAAATATAATACCGATCTCGAACCCTTGTAAACTTTCTTTATTGTCTAAATTCGTGGAAAAAATGCTACTATTTCTGCGGTGATTTTAATTACCCCAATCTATTCAAGAGCAAAATATTGTTAAAAATATATCAAGACTAAAATGTATGTCCTGTCCGTACACTATTTTAAGCAATAACAAAGACCAATTCTCACACAGAGGGAATGTTTTGAAATTTTGTTTCCGTAACGTAATCACAAGTGAATCGGCTTTGATATTGTCGGTAGCAACCTTTGAGCTAACTAAGGCTGCTTCAAAGAAAGTCCAGGCTAGGCCATTACTCCTTCCATTCCATGCGGAAAATTGTTTAAAAAAAAGAAATTGCTACACAGAGGCGAAGCAGAGCTTGGGACCAATTGCAAAAAAAATTTATACATAGCATTACTAACTAGCCGGCAAAAATTGAGACGAGAGCCGCTTTTATCAAAACTTTCGATCTTTATCTCTATTTTTCTTGAGAAAAAAAATTTAAGGAAAACATCAATTGAGTGATAAAATTGCATCAACATGATTTACGAAGCGGTAACAAAGCGGACAGCATTTTTAGTAGACACCCGCAGAGTTTAAAAAAACTGGTTTTCAAATAAAAATCAGATACATTATTCTTTTTTAATATCTCCACGAAAGATTAACCCACATGAGAAGCTTTATTGCTCATCAAACGGCGCAATATGAGGCCACTAAGCCCATTCGACATTAACTAAAAACTTAAAGCCCAAAAAAAACGGAAACTATAGCGAACCGGAGTTGGTTAAAATAAAACCAACATAAAAACAAAAAAACTAATGTAACCAAAAATTAAAAATGAAGACATGGTAATAATTAAAATACCATGAGACATGCTATTTGTTGACATAATATGTCTGTTGGTTGAAGAAAGCGCAGACTTCAAAAAATGATTCAGTGATTCGAATTTGATAACGCTTGCTAATCGCGATCATTATAAATGAATGCGATATAACCGACGAAGCAAAATCGTTAAAAACAATTCAAAAAAAATTTTAGCTGTAAAATTTGGATGAATTTTTTTTCAAAAATGCAATAAAATTTCCGCAAAAAAATCTTTTTACTCGACTACCTCTACCAATGGGGTCTTATAATTGGTATTCAGATATTTAGAAGGAGGTTGAACTTTCAAAAATAGTCCCTGCTTTGGGAACTAAGCCGACAAAATAAATAGACGGCCGCTTGTTCGAAAAAAAAAACAGAAAAATTGTAGCTTGCACAAAAAAATATCAAACCCCAAACCTTTCCTTTCTTAAGCATGCGTGTTACCGCTACGCCACAAGCGCTGAATGCATGAACGAATTTTGAAGCAAATTGGAACGTGTAGAATCTGGTGAACAAAGTTATTTACGGGGAAAGTCTACTACCACAAAAGTTAATTAAATCAAAAACAATCAGAAATTAAATTTTATTTGAAAGAAGGTTCCGGCTTTGCAAATAAAATTAGATTGACTTAGAACAATAATTCAGGCTGACTTTTCAGAATATCGAAACCTGGTTTGATGGCGATGCCGCGACAAAAGCAATGAGCGTAAAAAACCTGATAACTTCCGATAAACAGAATTCGATCGCGTCGCTAGATGATCGCATATTATATAACCATACCCCTACGTTTGGAAAAAAGATAAAGCCAGCAATGAAAATCAGTTTACCATCATGGCGCGTCGAACGATCACGTGACAGCTGTGATTTTAAGACCTACCAACCTCAGAGAAACATGAGCTATTCCGACTTTCAAATCGAGCCACAGAGAATGTACAGGAAAAAAAACTCGAACGATTCGATTATTTCCCCTGAGTTCGCAGCAAACCAGCGTTACGGCGGCTCAAATAGAGATGTAGTAGTCCACAGTTCCGATATGACCAAGGGCAATTCTATAACATCTATATCAGCAAAGGCCGAACCCATTCCACCTCTACGTATGAACCCGAAAATTAGTTTGACAACTGATTTCTCTAGTTGCGTAATAGACGTCGACAACGATGACCTCATAATAAGTGAGGTCATTCCACGAGAAAAATCGAGTGACAAATCGCCAGGCCTCAGCGAGCGCACGATTAGAAACGAAAGCCCGAGAACAGAAGCGCCGCAAAGTTCGTTTTCCTTCTGTTGAGTCGAATTCAATGTTATACAGCTCTCCCAAGTTGTTGTAAATTAGTTTCAATGTTATAAAACTAATAGCAGTTCAGTATATTGTAGATTCAACCCCGATTAAATGTTAAATATTGGTTAATAATTCATACCTAAAATTTATAGGTTTGTGTTGTTCAGTTTTGTCTCATTTGGCTAGCAAAATATAGATACCACAAATTCTATTGAGGGAGGAAAACTATATTAAGCTATCCACAGGTTGTTCCGAGCATCTTTTTGATCAGTAGCGGGCTTAGAGAGGACGCCCCCCCCCCCCCCCCAGGGATTTGACCTCTTCAACGCCCAACGGGTACCCGCTTTGGATCTAATTGACAATTACCCCCTTCGTTGAATTTTGGACCAATCAGAAAGCAGCAAAATTCGAATTTCAAACACAACCCTCTAGAGTGTCAATTTACTGGTTTTATTTATAGACGTGACATTTTTTTAGTAGATACTGTAGGTCGTTGGGGGGGGGGGGGGACCAACCCTTAAAATTTTCTGAAGGCGCTAATATACACTAATACGAGAAAGAGCGCAAGCCGAAAAAAAAACCATTTTTATTTGTGTAAAAACATTTAGCACAGAAAATTTTCTCAAAACACGATCTCAAACCCATACTCGAACTTGCCCTAATTCTACTTGCAGTTCGCAGTTCAAGCTGTTGTTGAATTATTGAATTGAACAAGAACCTGGACAAAGTTTCAACAAGTTACCCAGTTTACTTGGGCCACTATTACCAAATAAATACCGAATAATTACGGAACTAGACTTCCACACAGTATTAAAAATTTTTTTAAAAATGGTTCCCTTATTTGATTTAATAGATGAAGTTCTAGACTCGAAATTTCTTTGCCGATCACAGAAAGATAAACAGAAAACTAAGCCAGCAACAAAAAATGCAGAAAAATGATACGTTAGAATTTGGACCAAAAAAAGGATGCCGAAAAAAACTCGATTTCAGTTACTTTCAGGCATTTTTGCCTCTGCCGAATAAAAACTTAACATAATAAATTTCGAGTACAAAAAAAACATCAAAACAGCAATACGACAGATTTAAAAATAAATATTTTCCTTCTGAAAAACACTCTTAACAAAAACTTTATCAGACAAAACCTGATTAATAATGCATTTAGGCAACGCAAAGGCGGCGTACTTTAAATCTAATTATACCCGAAACAATGAATCGAGGCAAGAAAAAAGGTTTAAAAAATTGACTTAGAAAAAAACATCACAAAAAGAGTCATCGAAAACTGTATCTAACAGTATTTTTCTCGGAATACTCCAAAATTCAGCATACTCAACGGAGATCAACATATAAAACAGTTAAGAACATATTTCAGAAAAATCTTTTGATCTACTTAAAAATCACCCTTTTAAACAAGAAACTTTTAAAACTGAAAGAAACTTTGAATTCCGATGAAACTTCAAGAAATCAAGCAAATCATTTTTTCGTTTTCAAATTTTGGCCTCTCAAGTAAAATTATTTTTAGACAACTTCAAGTATCACATAGTTCAAACCTGGTAAGAAGTGTTAATAAACCAGGAAACATATTTTCCGCTCCAAATTAAAAAAAGCTTTAAAAATAACAGTACTCGACTTTTTTTCCAGGCTATTTGCACTTTTGTTAATCGAGAGCCTAAATTAACTTCCATTTAATGAAGGAACCTGAAACAACACTAAAACAAAAAATTCAAATAACTGCAGCGAAAAACCAATCGTGAACTTCGCTGAAAAAAAAACATTTTTACTGACCTTTTACTAAGAAATGCTTTTTACAGATCAAAAACAAATTAAGTACACAATCCAGCTGAATAAAAACTCGTATCTTTCATTAAAACTTAACAGTGAGAATACACAGTGCATAACAGTGAGAAAAATGTCAAAACGCATGACCCGTCTCCGTTGTCAAAAAAATGGAAAACATTTCAAAGCCGAACCTGAGTATGTCTATAGAACAGACACTAAGCTTCATGTCGCAAATAAAAGCAACGAAAACAAGAGGAGACAGTTTTTGTGCAAATAGCACCTAATATTCCGACCATTCATAAAACAACAAGTTATTTTTTCTCTCCTTTTTTCATATAAAATTCTTTCTAAACAATTTTTTTTGTGCGTGTTGAGATGAAAGTGAAAAACTGGTCGAACGCATTTCGACAACAGTTGTTTTGACCTCCTTCGAACCTGAGGACGGTCCTAAAGAGCCTCAACAACCATTGAGAATCAATGACCGAGCGGCAGCTAAGGCAAAAAAGTGGGTCGACCCTCGTTAAGCCGAAAACGAAACTTTAGGCGCAAAAATATTCTATCAATAACATATTTTCAAATAAAATTTTTACGACCAATCCCTTCTGAAACATTCAAAAACATTAGAAAAAATTGGCCCTTGAAAGTGCACAACATAAATTAACTAGCGATACAATTAAAATGGTGCATTACAATATATTGAAAAGAAAAAAAACGAAGGAAATCATTTTTTTTAAAAAACGTTAAGCGGAAAGAACTTGAGAAAACTCCAAAAATTATCTACAAAATTTTATACTTTAACCCCGACGATGACCATAAAAAGCCTCAGCACGCATAGAGTATCAATAAACGAGCGGCAACTACGGCAAAGACATTGGGTCGACCCTCGTTAATCAGAAAACAAAACTAAGCATAAAAAATATTCATGCTAAAACATATTTTCGAATAAAATGTGAACGACCCATCCTTTCTGAAACATGCAAAAGCTTTGAAAACGATTCTCCATTGAAACTGCACAACACAAATTAACTAGCGATACAATTAGAATTGTGCATTACAATATATTGAATAGAAAAAAAACGAAGGAAATCATTTTTTTTTTCAAAAACGTTAAGCGGAAAGATTTTGAGAAAACGCCAAAAATTATCTACAAAATTTTATACTTTAACCCCGACGATGACCATAAAAAGCCTCAACAAGCATAGAGTATCAATAAACGAGCGGCAACTATGGCAAAGACATTGGGTCGACCCTCGTTAATAAAAAATATTCAAGCAAAAAACATATTTTCGAATAAAATGTTTATGACCCATCCCTTCTGAAACAAGCAAAAGCTTTGAAACAATTCTCGATTGAAAATGCTCAGCATTAACTAACTGGCGATACAATTAGAATTGTGCATTACTAAATCGCGAATAGAAAAAAAGAAGGAAGTCGATATTTTTTTCAAAAACGTTCAGCGGAAAAAAAACTTCATGTTTATTCACACTTTTGCCCCAACGATGATCATAAAGAGCTTCAACAAGCATTGAAAATCAATGACCGAGCGGCAACTAAAGCGAAAAAAACTGGGTCGACATCCGTTAAGCCGAAAACGAAACAGTAGGCATAAAAAATATTCCTGCTATAAAAATTTTGAAGTACAATTTTTTTCGACCCATCCCTCCCGAAACAGACAGATCATTCAAAACAATTAGCCCTTCGCAATATAAGTTGACGTGCGATATTTATTGCTTGTCTGGTCCTAACTTGTCATGAAAGAAGAAAAACCGTTAACGCGCAATGACTTCACAAATTGTAACAACTCAGACTATTCTGAAGAATAATCCCATTTAACTCGGCTTAACTGCAAATATCTCAAAGGAAACAAAAGAATGATGTTTGAAACAATCTATTGACATCCATCATTATGGCAGAATGCAAATTTGAAATACACTTTCATAATATTGGAGCTACTTTAATCACGAGAAAGGATAATTTGCAATAAATCTTCTTGAGATCCTAAGACATAAGAGAAGCATAAATCTGAATGACAAATCAATGAAGAAGTTTTTATTTTCAGTTTTATGGGTTAATGGAACTTATTATAACTGTAAGAACCCCTGTTTCTATTGTCAAAGTGGTTATTGAACCCGCGATTTTTATGTCTATTATCGTGGAAACTCTGGAACTTATTCATGTTTCGATCATGTTGGTACCAGTGTTCGTTGTGATTGTAGAAACCGCCTTTATAGTTACCTCTTGACTCGATATAATTATTGTTGTGGTTATAGTTGTTATTTCGGTTAAAAGTGGCGTCGCTCTTTCGTTTTCGACAGTTACCGCGATCTACTTCCTCGTCGAAATCGTCATAATACCTGCTAGTGGCACCTGCAAACCCATTGCTTCCATAGGAGAAGCTTTTATTTAGGTTCACAGAAGCGCTCAGATGTTCTCCGTTCCATGATTTAGTTACAGCTTGCTGCGTTAAATGACCCACAAGGTCAAAACTCTGCGTTTGAGTTAGGCTCAAGTCCCGCCCTGAATTCAGACTCGAAGGTCGCATGCTGTTTTTGGGCACAGGTACGGGCTGAGTTTTCATTCGATTCTGAGAGCTGGGCGGTGATCCCGATCTTTCATTCCAAGTGATTGAGCTGCCCCCATTAATGGCAGCCATTTTATGACCTTGGAATGGAGGTCTGAAATTTTCGCTTTTCGAATCTGAAGGGCAATCAGTTTTCGTATTGTTAATGTTGCTGATGTTGTTATGTTTATACTGGACGTAATTGTGCTCGTCGTAGGGACTTGCTGCAAATCTATTCGACATATTTCCTTTATTTTCGTTTTCAACAGGGCTGTCAGAGTTAACCGTGGAAATAGTCACTTCTCTTTTCGCGGGAGACGCTGTACCGTTTTTGAACTTGGTAGATTTGAACCGCTGCTTCACCTTTTCTTTGAACTTTTGAAGTTGCGATGCTTTCTTAGTTGATCCCATTGAGCTTTTCGACTCGTTTGAGGAAACTGAAGGACTCCTCGCACCTCCGTTTGTATCGCTCATAGATCCATCTAGCATACGACTTCCCGCATTTTCCAATGGACATAACGTCTCGCCGCTCAGATCCGAACATCCATTTTGCGTGAGATCCGTATTAATTGAACCATTTTGTGATATCATCGACGCTCCATTAGATCTCAGGAATAGCGAATCAGTGCCATATCTCGGAGATGCAGGGGCTGAGTTGATTCCAGATTTCGAACGTCCATTTTTTAAAGACAATTTAGTTCTGTCAACTTGATCGCAATTGAAGTATTTTGAGGTCTTCGCTTTCCCTTCTTGCGCATTTTTGGCACTGGTGTTGCTTCTTTCCGACAAGTCTGTGGCCGAATTGCTTCCGCTGCTTGTGAAGAAACTGAGGTTAGAAGATATTGTCGAAGAATTGTCGTCATTTGTCACTTTGTTTTGTGCTTCGGTACACTAAAAATAGACAATGAGTAATGGAAAGCGTATATTTTTTTTCGTAATACTAAGATTTGAGAACCCAATTTCGATTAAGGATGTTATCTTCTCTAAACTAGTCGAATATTGTATCCGAATCCAATTTTCAAGTGTCGAATATACAAGTCGACTTCTCTATACTAGTCGAATATTGTATCCGAATCCAGTTTTAGAGCACGCAGATATGTCACCTGGCAGCTTGACTCGAAATATCTTGAAAAGCTACCAAAAAAAACTCCGAACACAGAGGCGAAGCTGAGCTTCGCACTACTTGCGATACAGAAGTATAGGATTAAAACAGCATGACGGTAAAAAAGTAGCAACGATGACTTCGCGCGAAGAAAAAGTATTAAAATTTATGAATTTTTTATTTCTTGTTTTTTCAAGATTTTTAAATTTTCTACGTTTTTTTTTCAGGGGTTCAAAAAATGGCCGGAGTATCAAATCGGATATTTGTAGGAAACAATATATTAGGTAAACAAGCCGACACAGATAAAACCGACAGCCAATAAGCAGTAAATTAACCGAAATGTACTGCTCATAAAGTGTCCACGAGTGCTTTATATGTAAGGAATACAAGATCCAATTCGGAAACTTAACCGACAGTTTAAGTCGAAAACCATTAAACAGAAAACTTAGACATATAGTACATGAACACATCAAAAACATAGCACAACAAAATAGCAGACAGAAATTGAGAGGAAAGCTGCAAAGTGAAAAAATGAAACCATTTTCAGAAAATCTAAATCTACCAACACTGTCATATCTTTGTATCAATTTGTCAGGAATAAAAAACAATTTTAACAAAAAAAAACATGCCAAATAAAGCAATTGAACGTTAAATTTCCATCAGAACAAAAATTACGTAGCGGTAGCAACACAACGAAGCGCAGAAAAAATATGCGCATACGCAATAAATCCGTGCTCATTAATTGACAAAACGGAATTTTCAAACAGTTTTAAGAAACTTTATTTGTAAAATTTTTATTAAAAACTTTTCAAAAAAGCAACAAAAATTGGGCAAAAAATTTATATAACTACATTACTTCCACTAGTGGCCTTCAGAAAATTACAAGAAAGCTGAAACTTCAAAAAGTGTCTGTGCAGCAAGAACTAAGCAAAAAAAAATAATGACAGATGATTGCACGTAAAGGCGGAAAAGTCTAGGTCGGACAAAAACAAGTTAACGCTGGATTTCAACCACAAGCTTTTGTCGTCAAGTAAATGTGTAACCTCTACACCAGATGCGCTGGATAATTGATTAAATGTGAATTTATTATGATAAACTAACTAAAAAGCCGAAAGTGGATTTTTTAAAAATTGATAATTTTTCCAATTGTATTACGGAGGGCTTAAGAGAGTGATTTAGATTTTTCAAAAAATTCTCATCAGAGATTAATTGGTATAAAAGCAACAAAACTAGTTTAAAAAAAACATTGGGGAAAAGCCGACGAAAATGAAGCCGAACGACCTAAATGCCGAAAATCTGCAAAAAAAAGTTCAAATTTGATTTAAAAAATTAATAGGCAACTCTTAACGTAAACACAAGGCCAATACAGTTACCATGCTATTAAATAACTACGCACAGGTACACTGCCCGTGCAACGGATATAAAACATACTCTTTACCATTTGACCATTCGGCGAACAAAGTTATTTACGGGAACAGAAGTCTAGTACCCGATTGCAATACCTTTCTTATCGCAAGCGTAATAAACCAAGTCTTCCTAATTGTCTATCGACAAGGCATCTTAAAACATTTACCAGCTGCGTTTTTTGTATGTTTTCAGTGAAGTCTGCGCCCAATATCAAAACCGAAATCAGCACCTATCATATTAGTTTTGAGAATCCGTAAACTTCGTTGGCTCGAAAACATACATTTACACGCTACATAAAGCTTTCGGCCAATCAGCAGAGATTCGACAAGAGTTTGATTAAATTTGAGCCAAAATTTAGGGAGAAACCATAGAAAGATCTTAACCAATTATTAAAAGATCTGTACCGCCAAAGATCTTTACCAATTAGAGATCTCTACCCATTATTTATAGGATAAAACTCCTGAAAATGGACTCACATCTATCTTGGCCATTTTGCGCCGTGGTTGTCCGTCTTCTTCGCTCATCTTCACTACCTCTTTCTTTCTATACTCTCTCTCCCTCTCTTGATTATCATCATCACCGCTGTCGTCACTGTCACTGCCGTCCGAGTCTTCGGCCAATGCATATGACACCAGAGTTGTACTTCTTTCCGCTCCTAAATCAACTCAAATTTTTATTTGATAAAAAATTAAAAGTCAACTCTTAACTTAAACACAAGGCATGCATAATTTTAAGTAAGGGGACAAAAGCATTTCTTGCTTCTCCTTTATTTGACCCCAATACAGGGGGTGGATCTTGGATTTTCTCGAGGGAGGGGCGGATTTTCGAAAATTTTGTCCACCTTTTTTTAGGTCGACCAAATTGCCGAGCGCTTCCAGAACACTATAAAGGCCTTATGTTGACATAATTTTCTGCGCCGCTGGCAAATTTTAATGAAACAAAAAAATTGACATAGTAGAGTATATAAGATCGAAACTTTGGATTTTTTATGTCAGCGCACCTCTTTCAGCGCCTGATAATTTAAGTTATTAACTGAAAAAAGTCTTGTGCCCGGTTATAAAACACTTGTATGTGTAAGTGTAAACAGCCTCTGCATTAAAAAAAAACAAAATGTCATTCTACCTTTGCCATTTTGCAGAACACTTTTTGACTTTTCACTTCCTTTTCCGTTCACACTTTCAGAAGATGCAAATGGGTGCAATCTGTCGTAGCCCGAACTAGAACTCGACGATAACGACGAAGACTCAGTCGCCGGTTTCTGGACATTACTGTAGCTGTGACACTTCTGTAATAGATTCTCATTTGCATTCTGTAACATCTTCGAATTGTTCATATCGTTTGCTTCGTTTTCCTCGGACCGCTTCGGAATCTTGAAGCTCAAAGTCGGTTTAACAGTCGACGACGATGTCTTCAGCCCCGTGGAAGTTGAACTCGTCGATATAGAGTCACGATCACTGTTAGTTGTACTGTTTTTGACAGCACTTGCTCCGACTTTTGGAAATGTTTCCAGTGTCGGCTTATGATGCTCGCGGATACCATTGGTCAAACCATCCAGCGACAGTTTTTGTTTCGGACCCAAATGATGAGCTTTTCCGTTCATTATTGGCGATTTACTCATTGAATCAGCTATTTTATTTGATTCTGACAAAGGTGATTTTGATGACAACGAGGTGTTATCTGAGGGCTCATTTTTCTGCTGAGGCGGTTGTTTCTGGGAGTAAAAGAGCATGTAGGCTTCTGATTGCATTGCCATATTAACACTACATTTTGAGACATGGGAATCATTGCATTTATACCACATACCATTGGGGGCTTTAACGAAGCAGTAGTAATGACCTGAATGCGATGAAAAACCCGAGTGAACCAAGACTGCGTATAATTGATACTGAGCTCCTGCGCGACTTACACCTTCGCTTAAGAAATGATTCATTTCAAGGATGTCTGGAAAGTTCAAATGTTTACTCAGTTTCATATTAAGGCCATTATAATTGAACCTTTTCAAATGAAGAACCAAAATTTTCGGCAGTCTGTGAAACGTTACTCTCCGTGTCGCTTCCACTTTCTGCTTGCATTTTTCACATTTGTAGAGGTTCGCATTTCCTAGAAACTCTTTCTTTGTATAACGTCCCAAGCTATCTCGGATACTTTGGCAATGTTGGACATCTATTGACAACGTAAGAAAGGTCTCGTATGTATTACTTCGATTGTGACATTTTGAACAGATAACTTGACTGCGAGAATATCCTCCGAATATTTGGTGCAAAAGACTTGTCGATTGTGTGTAATTATCTAACTTGGGCTTATTGTTCAGACACGCTTTTTGCATCGACTCAAAAAAATGAATCAAAAACTCGTGCGCATCTTCTTGTCTACCTGGGTGAAAACACTTGCCGATTTCTCGAATTCGATGGACAATTGAGTTCGGACTGATTGCGTTTTGAGGGTGATCGAATATTCTTTTCACAGTTCTTTGCACCTCACACAACATGCAGTTTTGGCTCTGGATCTTACACGCTTTGGCCGCGTGATTATCATCTACAAGCACATTATACAGAGGCGCCGTGTAAGCTAAACATTGAAGTACTGAGTTTAGGAAACAGGTGTTTCCTTGATTGTGCAACCCACTGCCCGCTTGTAATCCGCGGTTCCTCCAATTGACGTCAATCTGACCTTGGAAGAGGTGGAACTTGGGAAGTGGAACATCATCATTCACTTGATGATTTGCAGATTTCCCGTTGCAGAGATCCTTCCGGAATCCGTTCAATGAATTCTGGCTACTTTGACTGCTGTTCGAACTACTATTTGAACTACTGCTGTTTCGGCTGAAATACGAGAAAGGTTTGAACATATCTTCTTTCCTAGAAACGTGTATGATGTTCGGGTTTCGCTCCAGAGCATCATAGAGCGGATTTTCTGTTGACTCGTTTTTCTCGAAGTCTATCGATGAGTTAATGAGACTTCGAACACCTGAGCTTGATGCACTGCAATTCGAGAGAGTGGGTTTATTAGGATTGATATTGGATAGAGATATTTTCACGGTTTGTTCAAACGGTGCGGCGGCAAGCGTCTCGCCGCTGACAGACTCTTTGATGAGGGCATCTAGATTGGACACGGGCATTACTCGATTGGTACAAATTCTCACAATTCATAACAGTCTGAAATCATCTATCGACTATCATTGAGGATTAACAAAAAAATAACTATATAATATCTAGATCCTAAAAACTCTTTATGAACAGTCAGAAAAAAGTTGATTTATCTACAAAAATCGTTCAGTTTTTAGATTTTAATTCGATACAGACAAGATGAAAGATTAAGTGCAGCCTAATTAAAAACCTAATTAAGAACACTTAGTTGTCATTAGAGCAATCAGGTTTTTACACGCTGAAAAAATTTGCTTAGAATTATTGACATCAGAGGCGGATCTAGGACTTTCTCGAGGGGTGGACGGATTTTCAAAAAGTTTCGAATATTCTGTCGACTTTCTTGTTTTTTTTTGCTCGACCAAATTGATTTTTCGAGCTCTCTCAAAGCACTATTTTGAAAAAACAAGCCAAACAAGGCGTGCTTTTAAGCACTTTTTGACCAAAAAAATCTCCCCCCTCAAAATTAATACATTTTTCAAAAATTTAGTCGACCTTTTTTTAGGTAGACTACCTTGATTTTCCGAGCTCTCCCGAAGCTCTAAAAAGACCCTTTTGGCCTAATTTTCTCAAAATCAAACATATTTTTTGAAATTCAAAAATTATGAAAAAATGGTCCAGAAAAGGAGTTTTTATGCACTTTTTGGAAAAGAATGATAAAAAATCGAGATTTTTTGGCGCGCGCTTCCCCCATAAATTTTAGTTAATATTGGCTCTGAAGGCGCCTTTAGTCAAATTTTAGGGTTCGTCGACCTAAAATGAATATCTTAATTTAGTACAAAGGGGCTCCCTTTGGGTCGGCAGGGGGTCGAGTTTCTGAGGGGCGGGCATCCGATCCCCCTAAATAATAAGGATTATTGCCTTAGCAGTACCACAATTATGATGGAATTTATATTGCAAAATTCGGACGCAAAGTTAATTTTACCACAAAAATGGGAACTTTTGACTTTTATAATCAATCAAAAATTACGCTCAAGCAACAGGGTCGATTAATGAGTAACAATCCAAGCAAGGCCTTTTTACAGCTTAATCGATTTGAATACAAAAAATCTACATAATTGTCTAGAATGTTTAAAAAATCTTTTTTTTTGGCTATCAAAAAAAACATATTTGCAGAAAATTTAGAAAACGATGATCATCTTAAGCTTTGTTGAGCTACATTAGAGACTAATTTTCAGATAATTTGCATAGCATTCAGTAGAGAGCCATTTAAACAGACAGGTCAGTTAGTAGACAAATATTGAATCAACCAATAAGAATTGTAGTATTAGGCAGATTAACTGCAAGCAAAAAATCCCTACTTCCTAGTCGGCGAATAGTGTTCGGTCCAAACAATTACAGGTCGTGGCTGATCACTATATCACTGTACAACACAACTGACAAATTTGATGCTGCGGTAACAAAGCCGACAAAAAAGCAGACAAACAGACGTCCGACAAAGATTTTTCGACTCACGGACAATTTTCCGCTTGCAAAAAAAACAGGTGCTGGTCGGATTCTAACCGTTGACCTTTATCTATATAGGGAAGTGCGTTACCTTTGCGCCACGTGCACGAATTAACATCTGACTTTTGATTTGATAAGAACCAAAAGTAAAATGATTTAAGTGATTCTGTAAAAGTAGCTGTTAACCCGAAAAATCTATTTTCCAGTTTGATAACGCTTGCTAATCTAATCGTAAGCGTAATATTTTCGTCTCGTTTTGTCTTGAAAAGATGCCAAGTAAGACAAGTGAATGATAAATTGGCATCGAAACAAAACTCAAGAAGCAGTAATGTAGTCGATCATTCTTGAGCTAAATTTTTGCTCATCGACGATGCACGGTAGTTGTATAATTTGATAAGCTGGCTTAAAATAAAAATGACTGATACGGACATTAAGCAGAAATCAATGACATTTTGTCAGGAAAAGCAAAGCAAGTCACGTTGTAAACTTCAACAGGATTAAACGAATTCACCGCACCCACCCCCCCCCCCCCAAAAAAAAAGACCTTTAGTAACAAAAAGGTTGGCAATATTGTCCGTAATTGATAATTTAAAGTGCTCTCGTAAAAAACAAACAAACATGGCCCTAAACATGAAAAAAAAACAAAGCACAGTCATTGCAAGACAATTAACATAATCATTAAGCTATCAGTGTGTTCGTGTGCAAATGCAAATAGCCTTGGAAAAAAGTTATCATAGCCATAAACGGTGAAACGGTTAATCTTAAATCCCTGCGTCGTCTCGTTGTAGGTAATTCGCTTGAAAAACGATTTTTTTGTTAAACAGTAAAATTTGTTTACAATTTTTTAAAAAAAAATTGTACGTGTTCCCCTCCTTCATCCAAACCAAGTGCTTAATTGATTTGATCTTATTTACATTAAGTATGCGTAGTAACGAAGTCTTCTAATCATTTCTAATGTTTCAAAATGAATGAGGCAAGCTCTTATGGTCACAATGCGACGTTGCGGACGCTAAATACATCACTTTGTTCACCAAATAGCTTATGGGGATATTATCAAAAAAAACTGTTTCATTCTCGTATAGGTGAGTCGGAACATCCAAGGCTTCGCTCTAATACAGCTGCTGCTTACGCATTTGCATTGTATGCATACAATTTTGAAAAGAACGCACGCAATAATTCAGCCCAAAACGGTGAAAAATGATCTTCTTGAGGCATATTAGGTAACAAAAGAAATGAAACTATTGTTCAACCCTTATGCAACAAAACTCACACAGGAGAAGGCTATTTAATAGTTCCGACGTTCGAAAAAATTGACAGAATATTTGTGGTCGGGGAGCGTTCTCTTTTTTAAGTCAAATTCGACTTAAAACGATTTGAAATTTTTCAAATTGGAACAATAAACGCGCAATATTTTCGTGCCTTCAACGCGTAAGCGGCAATTTAATCCGGCTCAGAAACCTTACTAAATTGAAATGAGGCATGCTATTTAATGTAATTAATACGTTACTATATGCTCAATATACCAATCTATACTTTAAAAAACGTGTAGAGGATGATTTATTTTTACAACTTTTTCATTGGTAATTTTGTATTCCGCTAATTAAATTCTATTCAAGAAAAATAAAACCTATATTTGAAACCAGAATTCATTTTTGACTTTTCTTGAATTTTTCATTTTTGCTGTTCGATAGTGGAGTCAACAGAGGCGATGCTTTGCTCCGCAAATACTAGTTTGACCACAAAAAGCAGCTCAGTAAAGTACCAATTGAAAAAATAGAAATAAGTATCGATTAAGTAAATACTCGGCTACGTTTCGGATTCGAAATCAGACAGATCGCGACCTAGAGACAACGAGTCTCACCCAATAATCACTGAGCCACGGTCGCTTAATTGATCACAACATAAGCCACAAATACAACAGAGATCTGTTGCTATGTATTTTCCAATTCTACAGATCGTGATTATAGCAAAAGTTCCATCAATTAAGTGAATACTTTTAATTAACTTTGTTTATTTGCGAGTTAGGTTAGAAAAAAAGAATTTTCGTAGTAATACACGACGCTAACCGCTAGCGTAATCATCACGACCTATATAAAGGAAAATCACTTCGTTCTTTGACACTTAAATAACTTGCATTATTTCGTACATCGAAACTTTTTTTCAATCGAACACTACTCAGACATTAAAGGGCAGTCGGAACATTTAGGGCATCGTGCAGATACCGGCAGTCATGTTTATTTATCCATCGAACAAAAGTTGTTCAAGCGAAAAATTCAGTCGCTATATTAATCAAAAATAAGCAAAAAAACGCAAGAAACAAGAATGTCTATTATTCATCTATACCAAAACTGACAGTGGCAAAAATTTATTCATCAAATTAAATGAAAATTTCACAACAAAATTTTTTATTCCATTTTGAATTGATTACAAATTTAGCACCGAGAATTAAACCAAATACTTGCTCAAAACCTCATACGGGCTCGAGTTGAAATATTCAGACAAGTTTCTTACACAAACTGCTTGCAACGCAGAGGCAGCACGGCTTTCAAGCCCAATAAATAAAATGTTCTAGCTAGCTTCCAATCAAGGATATCAAGCTCGGTTGAGAACCACGACTCCTTTCGATAACCTATCTCCAAATAAAAAAAAGAACTTGGGTCTTTCAAAATTTCGTTGGCTTGATCTTCGTTAGTGAGAAAAAAAATTATTTCACTCATTTTTGAGCTTGGTGCTAAAAATGTATATAACTAAAAGTTTTAACCTAAATAATTACATAAAACCGACCAAATCAGGAAACAAAAAAGAGCCGAGTTCCACGTATAATGAGCACTTAGTAGGATTCATGTGCACTATTAGTCACTACATTCGGATTTGAGGACGGGAAACAATTCGCATAATCCGGATTATGTTCATCATGACCATGTGGGGGTCTCTCTTTCGCTGCGTTCGCAAATAAATTTTGATTTCCCGTAGGCGGAGGTGCCTGTATGGGTTGCATTCCAGCTGGGAACGCAGTCGCTTCTATCGAGGTGTTCGAGGTCGGATTCTGGTTAAACACTGTAGGCATCATTAATGGTTCTCCCTGGGACCAGGACATGTATGGCAAAGCGTAGGAGGATGTGTTGTTGTACATCATCACAGGCGCTTGATGAAGCGAGTTATCGTGATGCGAACTATTTGCAGACGTCGCAGCTGTTTGTTGTGCCTGGTCGCTCGAGCTTCGGAAACCCATGGATCCGGTATCTCCTGCACCTATCGCTGCTCGGTTGTAATTTGGAAACAAAGTGGTCGCATTAGAGCCGTTGTTCGGAAACGAGTTCATGCTGGCATAGTAGTCAATGTTTTCGTGAGTCAGTCCATTGAAAGCAGCGCGATTTTCCGTCTGATAAGCCGCTTTCTGTTGGACTATTTTACTAGCCTGACTATCAATTGAAGCACCATCATTACTCTGTTCTACCGCCTTTTTCTCAGACGAAGGAGGTGTCAGGTTGAAACTCTCTTTGCCAGATGAGTTTTTCTCTTGGTTGTTCCCATTGTTTGCGCCCGTTGCGCAGAAATAGGGCAAGTCAAATTGCGACTCTGTATCCAGTTCGTTCGAATCGGTTGAAGGGTATTGCGATGCTGGGTTCATTGCACGGTTGTTCTCGTCTTTTTGATGCGACCCTGAACTGGATCCCGACTTCTGCATAGTAGAGGCACTCTCGTCTGATGAATACAACCCGCTGTACGAATTGCTAACATTCACAGTATCGACACTATTCTTCCCTACGCAATCCGCACACGAGCAAAATGTGGTCGGAAGGTTCGAGTAGAATGCGTTCATGCCGCCGAAGTTACTGTAGCCGAAGGCAGCGGCCGCAGCACCTGGAGTCGTGCATTCGGGAGTTGTGCCTGTTAGATTCATCGGCGTGGTCGGCAGCGGAAAAGTGAAATTTGGATCACTCATAGGAGTTTCCATTCCTAGCATGGGCCAAGGACTAAAGAGGGAAGCATCTCCTCCTCCATTGAGCGATGGCGTCGCCGGAAAACTAAAGGGCGTGTTGCTTGTAGGCATGTTGTATACCTTGTCCGGAATTAGAGATTTCAAACTGAATGCTTCTGACAGCTGCTGAAATAATCAAATCCCTTACTAGAGATATCACACACTCATCATGATGCTTGTAAAATTACAAAATGAAGTTGTTACTAAGGGTAAATAAACTGTTCATACGGTTGTTTGCATGAAATGAGTTTTTTCCAACTACACATTTTATTACTGGACTCTTTTACCTTTTCCCCTACCTCAAATTTATAGATAGAAATTCAAACATATTTATCGGAATGTATACAATCAGCCTGAAAATAAAATTATTATGATGACTATTATAATTTTTAAGTGTAACGAGTGAGTTTACAAGGTTAAGAATAAGCCCAAATATGTTTGTCATGGCCTAAATGTTTGTCATGGCCCAAATGTTTGTCATGGCCCAATTAGTCCGCATGCCAGTTTTTGCAACAATTAAATGAAAGAAAGGAAAAATTACTTCTTGAAATTCGCATGTGGGGAAAAAAGAAAAAGGCTATTACTGTTCAGACAATCAAATTGTGTATACATTTCTACTCTTTTCAACGCAGAAATTTTCAGTACAAGTACTTCGACAAACACTAATTACAAATATCCATTCAGTGTCATCTTGAATGTTTTCCATTAACCTCAGATTTCAATTAAAAAGATAGTGTATTTTTCCACGGTTGTCACAAAATTTAAAAAACTGTTGAAAAAATCCATTCATATTGAAAAGACGAGAGAACACTTGCCAGAACATCTGAGTCTTCGTCCGCTCTTTCCGCAGCCAGAGCATTTTTGTATTCTTCTAGAATTTTCTTGATCCTCCTCACGTAGATCTCTCTGTTCTTCCTGAAGTAGTCTACACTCTTTCGGAACCTCCGCTCCTGTACAGCTGTCATTTCTTCTGGCTTCATTTTGTCCAGGGGTCACTTTTAAATTTTTAAGGGTACAAAAGTTTAAAGGGTTTAAAATCAACAATACTATCTGATTCGGATTTGGGTTTAGATGCAAGTTCGAAATTCAATCTCTTTCGCAGCTTTCCAAGTGCTGCCTTATTACAAACGAGGGAAAGAGCTAAAATGGTTACATATGTAATAGCAAATTCACGTTCCCGGATCAATGTGTAACCAATGTAATGATTAAGCAAACAGCACAACTTCCAGGAAATGACTTCCCTCGAAAATGAAAAATCACTGCTGACTTCTTTCAGAAGCAATGTTGGTGCCCGCGCTTTTAGTCCATTCTGCAGTTTGACTTTTCGCTATTTAGATCACTTAAATTATTGGAAAAGGTAGGAACTTCATGTAGAAAGGAAGACATCCCCATGTAAATTTCAACCAGTCTCCCTAGCAAGTTCAGAGTTTTCTTTTAACTTTCTTTCTGTAATGACATGAGTTATCAAATACGTGACATCTAATTCTGACATTTTTTTAAAAACCTCTAAAATTGCAATAATTTACCGCTTAAGGCACGATATGAAAAGTAACGGGTTGAAACAGGTGTTAGAACTGGCACACTCAAGAACACGCTCATAAAACGAAGCTAAACCGCCCACTCCTATATCTAAACACCGATTAAAAAAATTGTCCAACTAGAACTATTTTACACTTAAGAATACGTAATTCATGAAAAAAAAAATAATAGAAAATTTTATTGTTTGGAATAAAGTTAAGTATAAACAGAAGAAGCAATGTTTATGTCGTATGTTTCTACGTACAACGTAAATTAAAGATAATCGATTGATTTAAGTTGGTTTGAACAGAACCGCTCAGAAGATCATAACTGCAGAAAAACTGAATGCAAATAAAAATTCAACGACACAGAAGAGTAGATCACATCAGCAAATTTTTAAATGATCCAACATGTAACACACGCAATGGGCAGAGAAGTCACCAAAAAAATGGCACAATTTACCACACGCAGAAAAGACTAATTTTTCAAAAACAAATACCGATGATGATACTGAAAAAACAGTCTACTGAGATAAGACGGAAAAAAGACTGACTTCAAAAACCGGTTCTTCAACTGACCCATCCCCACATGCCATTTTTTTGTCTGTAAACATCAATTTTACTGTGTAATCATTCATTTTACGAAAGTGTTAATAGGGAGAAAATGTGTTATTACTTGTTTAATGCAGCCAAAGGCAAAGTTTCATGAAAATTTGACTACGAGGTCAAAAGGTAAAAACACAGAAAACTACATGTTGCGAGACGATGAGAACGGTAGAAGAACCCGAAAACCGATTGGAGGAAGGTCTCTTAACACATGTCTTTCTAGTGTCCCGCTGACGACCAAGAGTGTCGGCACACCAATCAATGTTTACAGCTCTTCCAGCAATTTTGCAAAATAGTCCCGTTCAAACAATCATACGTTAAAAAAGCGTATTTGTTTCTTGCAATCATTCCTATGATAACCATTTCTCATGTTTCAGCTAGGAGCGCTGTCTTTAGAGAGTGAAGTAAATCCTGCCATACTTCAGTGATTCTTGAAAAATCGATCATGAAAACTAACTAAACGGCAAAAGTATCAACCATTGAAAGCAAATAAGATTGCAAAAAAAACAAAGACAAAATTAAACAAACTATTTATGCTGAATTGATTTCACACTACTAAAAAAACGCGCAAAATCCTGCAGTTCTTCAGTAATTACTGAAAAAAAAAAGAATTAACAAAGAAGCCAACAGGAGCCCCACACTTGCAAAACCACAAAAACATAGCATTGAAAGCTATCAGACAGAAAAAGAAAGGGAAGAAACTAAGACGAAAAAAAATTGAAAACCAAATACGAAAAACCCTTACTACAAATTTGCAAAATCTTGCCTGGAATGATTATCAATTGAAGAAAAACACAAGCACAACTTCCAGCGTTGCATAAGTATTCAATGACAATTAGCGAGCGGAAAGAAGCCGACATTTTTCTCTTTGGAGCTCAAATAATGCGTCAATACGGCGATAACAATTAAGGCAAATTATTAAGGATTTCAATAGAACTTTTAAGCAAAAAAAAAAACAATTTGAAAAAAAATCTGAACCTGAGAAATCTTAACTTGACGGAACATATCAAAAACCCTTTCAACTATCAAGCAGTTTGGCTCACAGCAAAAAAAAAAACAGGCCAACAATTTTTTTAAACGTAAAACGTAAAACGAAAAAAAAACACGTCCTGGCCATATTGGAAATTCGAACTCAGGAACCTTTGCCGTCCCAGACCAAACTTTCATGTCATTCAACTGATCTATTGGAGGAGTGTTTCCTCAACAATGTCAAGCAGCTGTCAACCAATAATCAGATGTCACCACTTCAGTCAATATTCACAGGTTTGTTTCCAATCCCCTAATAAATTTCTACGTCACTCAATGGGATTCCAATATTTCTGGATATAATATGATTGGGGCCTGCAATTGCATGTTTCATTTCGACTATCATTTCTTATAACATTTCCTTCAACATTACGAGGCCAAATTGTGCATTCTCTGCATTGTAAGCGGATTCCGCAACAGACCAAAATCAGATTTGTCGCGGAATTCGCAACATTGCTACTTTTCTTTGACCTTCTGTGCTGTTTTCGATTCCACAAACAAATACCTAAATCATTGTACCGCTCAAAGTCGCTCCAAAAATAGGCGAATTTCCGGAATCCGCAACTGTATTTGCGGAATCCAGAACATTTTGTTGAATCCACAAACAAATGATAAGACATTTGTATCGTTAAATTGAGCTGTTCCGGAATCAGCAACTGTAAGTGGAAACCGCAAATTGAGAGTGGAATCCGCAAATTGTAAGTGGAACCCGCATTTTGTTTGCGGATTCCATTTCCAAATATGTTTATATGTGGTAACGTTTTAATTTATATCTTTTATTTACTAGGTGTTCACCAACAAGTTCAATCTCAGCTACATTGATCATCTACCAGTCTCAATTCCTGTCACCAACTTCGATCTCAATTCTTGTAACCCATCTTCGTTCCCAGTTCCTGTAACCCAATTTCGATCCCGATTCCTGTAACCAAACTTCGATCCCAATTCCTGTAGCCCAACTTCGATCCCAATTCCTGCCATTAATCTCAATTCCTGCAAAGTGAACAAATTGAACAAACTTCTGGAGTAAACTCGCATCTAAATTAATCAATTCATTTCATTCAATTAAAATATAAATACTTTAGCTTAGCCTTTTTCTCAAGTGTTTTCGAATTGCGAACATATAGTTTGATAAGACAAAATTTTCGGGAACATTTTTTTGTTTTTGCAATTAACATTTATTTCAGCTGTAGTTGTTCAAGTTTTTTTTAATCTAAAACAGATTTACTCAAATAAGTTTCTCTTAATAGAAAATTTACTTTCTATGAGCAAATTGAACCAAATAGATAGTTTGCTCTTTATTGGCAACTTTGATGGGCCGGCATATTTTTCAGACTGCATACAGTAAAAAATAATACGGCAAATTACTCTTAGTTTAAAGAGCTCAATTAAAAACAAACAGTCATAACAAAACAGTCATGACATCAAACAGTATAAACAGTTCAAGCTGTTCATTCCAAGTCATGAAAAAAATCCTGGGCGGACTCGGCCATATAACGTCTAAATACTTCTCGGTAGTTATCCTCGACGGAATATCTACCACGGCATGCATTTATATGGCATCAGATTGTGCTCATGAGGAAATCTCTGTGTTCCTCGAACTTGAGAAATTGGATCAGTGTCTAGCTCACGTTTGTTTTTTGCTGGCAACAAAACCCATTTTTCTCTTAGCACAGAATCCCAGGAGCACAAGAGAATAAAAGAATAAATCATATGTTTTTGGAAAAACTACGAAATTGAAACAAACAGCTACATATCAAAAAATCTTCTTAAGCAAGCTCCGCCAAAACAGAAGGCATTCTCAGGGTGACATCCGCAATTTCGATGGAACTCATTCCAGCGAATGCTCATTTCTTCGAATAATCGAATTTAAAATAATCAACACGGAACTTTTCTCCGGCGCGCAAGATAGTCGATCCTAGCTAAAATCACAAATTAAAATACGGTGTATAATTAGAATACGGTATATTAAATATTTCAGAATATCAGATGCAATCGATGATCATACAGAAGATACGAATAGTTGGATGTGATTAATTAGTAGATTAATTACAAATTTGATTAGTTACATGATAATTTTACCTGTATTACATCGTTGATGCATGGAGCAAACTTCAAAAGAAGGTCATTTTCTGGCAACTCAAAATAATCAAGGCGACTCAAAATATCTTCCTGCGGTTTTTCCTTTTTGTTTGTTTTTTTTGGCCTTGGGCTCTGAGGGTTTTTGTTCGGGTCTAGATTTCTCAGCATCCTTAATCATGAATTTCATGAAATCGTCTGGCAGTGATTCTCCGGCGACTCGTTTCCTTGACTCACCTTGTGACTCGTTTCTCAACTCGGAGTACCTAACGTATAAACTGCCACTGCATGATGGTCCATTCCCCGCAGTATCCTCAGGTTTGTCGACCAAACGAACTGTGCACTGGGCCACGAAAGTGTCTTTAATGATGACAATCTCTTTTTTGCCAATCCCAGCATGTTCAAAAAAGACCATCCATTCCCTGTGCAGCCGTCAGGGGTTGAACGATAGTTTCTCTTTTCTCGTATTCCGCCTTCTGCTGATGACACAGTTATCATTGTGTTCGTGAAACTTTTTTAATATTCCATGCTGCTGCGTTTTCTTTGCTGTCTTTAGGGACACTCAAAATGGCACTGCCCGGCCAATTAAACCATTTAATCTTTACGCTCCAATCGCTGATTAAGGATAAAATTACAGCACTTTCCCAGATGGAAGTGACGGCATCGAGGACTTGTACTTTTTCCTTTACCCGAAAAGTTCTCCTTAGCATGATGACATGGATGAAATACTCTAATAAATGGCTGAACTGAGGAGCGATTGAAATGAAATGAGTCTTGTTTCAAGAAGTGACTAATGACAGTTTCCCTGATGCAGGACTAATGCGTCACTTATAATGACGGCTTCACTGATAAGAACTGCAGTCTTGTTCCACTTATCAGTATGACGCCTTCATTATCAATTAGCCGTCTTATCTTTAAGCAGCCATTATTGCATAGATGCTGCAGCCGCCTGGTGTGCTAAAAAGAGTGGAAAGTTTCGAAGCTATTCCTTGGTGAACTCTTATCTTGATATCCTGGTGTTTCGATTAAATTGGTGCTGATAAGTAGTGGGAGCTTTGCCGCTAAATTGGAATCAGTTCATCCTCAGCTTGTGCTCAATATTAGTTGCATCTCTCATTTTTCATCCCAATCTAGTAAAAACTTACGGACTTACGGAGTTAAATGTCCAACGCCGAAAGCTCATGTTCAGTGCCTTCCAGTTCTCCATCACCATTTCCAATGCCTTCTAACATCCCTGTGCCTCCATCACCATTCGCAGCACCAGGGACGATATCATTTGCTCCTTCGACACCGGTAACCCCTTTGCGAGCACCCCCGCGACCTTTCGCCTCGCCAACATATGGGCAACCACATACCCTATGCGACATGTCCATTCAGGCCCCTCCATAGTAAATCAGTGCCAGTCTCAGCAGTATCAGCCATATCCATCCTACCTGGATTCCTATATGTCGGCATCACCGTATCCGAATTCTCCACGGTCATCGGCTTTTCCCCACTATCGATAATTTGAAAGACAAACCGCATGACCATGAGAGGCGAACCTACACTCCCAGGGACACACGAGCCGATGACCTCACGGAATCACAAGACCACAGGAACGACGAGCCCACAGAAATCCGCAAAAGGGATCATGCTGAGCCAGACAAGGCAGGCGAAACTGTAGGTTGAAGAAAAAACTTCAAAAGTAAACACATTATACAAGCCTAAAAGATTTTGGTAAACCAAATATTGAAATTAAATCACATTCAATTTTAGCAACCGGGAAAAGCCTCCCGAGCCGAAAACCCGATAATAAACGAGACTCTCAAAGAAGTCAGTTTACAGAATGTCGAGAAGTCGAGTGACTGCGCCGATAAAAGAAACGGAACTTTGACCCACAAAGAACAATTGACCTTGTTCAGGGCCATTGTCACGTGCACAGGGATGCTCGAGAAAATTATCATCAACACCACAATACATACTGTCGTTCAGACGTTTGTCAACATAGAGGAAACAAAATGAAGACGATACCGTGGAGCTGAGCATAGAAACAGCAGCCTGTAAGTATCTTTTTAAATCTAAAACACTGATTTGATAAAAAAAACACTGATGACTCGATTTGATGACTCAATTTTATAGTGACAACTTCTCGCGTCTCCCACAGCATTCCAGTCTGGCTAGTACAGGGTATGAAATTGTACTATACGGAGGCCAGAACCCATATAAAGAGGAGAAATATGAACTATGTTGTTCAGCGGGCTTTTCGGGACACCAAAAACCTGGTGACGACTCAACTGTTTTTCATCAATTCATTTGGGAACGCAGTGTTCCTGGTTGCTCCACTAGTTGATCAGTTCAAACGCCAGCTAGATCAATCGATATAAAGTTTCAATGTCTTCCAAAGGGATTTATTTATCAAAATTGAAACCGACCTAGAATCACATGTAAAAATTTCGTTTTTTATAGACTAGCATCATAGATCTGGAAAATCTTATGTATGGTGGGGGATCATTGATCAAATGGAGTCGTAGAGCGTCTAATTTACACCATCAAAGTGAAATAAATGGCAATGTCGTTCAACGAACCCAAACCGACATTAAAAACCGCGATCGATAAATCATCTGAAACCTTCGTTCAACAAAGCAACCATCCATTGGATGTACACACTTCTTAAAACACTTGAACAGATCGCCTGACACATTTTGGAAAAAAATTGGTTTCATACGCGATTGATTTAGATAAAGGGAAGTCGATCATGTCTAAAGAGAGAGCCCAGGATTGGGTGGCAAACGACGACACGAAGGACGGCTATTTGGAGGAGACTAAACCTGATAACAAAGGTTACAATAGCGAACCGGCGGACAAATCGGCGCATGTTGTTAAACCAAGCTGTTAGTAAACTTCTGCCTAACCTCAAGGAAGCTTTGTCCATGCATAACGTTAGTCATAATTGGCATTGCCCAACACTCTAAGATTTTAATAAATGGCTGAAAGAAAAGGCCAAAGGGCATGAGAAATTATGTGCACTTAACTCTAAGGCAAAAAGTGCGTAATCAGTTAAGCCAAAAACAACCAAAGTTTTTGCAGCAAATAAAAAGGTATCTATTAAAGTACAGGAAAGGTCCAAGTTTCCATCGTGCGTTTTGTGCAAGGGAGTCATGCATTGTGGAAATGTGATTCAGAAACTTTGCTTTGCTTGCCTCAATGGCAACCATAGTTTCCGGCAGTGTTCTAGAGCAAAAAAATGCCCGAAGGCAGAGTGCGATAGCACACATAATGTCTTGCTCCACGGAGCTTAAAAATTATTTTCTCGGAAGGAAAATTCGAATGTCTCAAATAAGGCGGGAGCACTTAAGTCCAAGGAAATTACAAACACTTCCACCCACGCCGCTGTTAGTAATTTGATGATATTGAATCGTCTAAAGGGTTGTTGCCAATTGCAAGACTTGGTGTGTCCTCGGATGTAACTAGTCTCCTGACGTTTGTTATTTGTGATAGTGCATTGACACACTCTTCGGTATTTTCGGCACTCATTAACCGTCTCAGCTTAGTAGGGGAGCCTGTTAATTTGTCAATTAATGTTTTCAATCCAACCATCGTTGTTGAGACTCAGAGGGTCAAGTTTAGAGTTTCCTCCGAGCCGAATTAAAGTGGTTTCGTGTTCACTCTGTGTGCATATGTTCAAGACAATGATTGTCTTGGTTCAGAACTAATCAATATTGCTAATTTGCAGAAAAAATATCCACAATTAGCACCATTTAAGCCCACTCAATAAACTTATGAGGACGTTAAAGTTATTATAGGACAATACTATTACCACACCGTTAGACCCATTGTTCCGTTCGCCTATCGATAGGTTGGGTCGTAGATGGTCCGTTGTCGCCGTCCGTTAGTTCTACTTCTTCGTGTTTCAATTGTTGTTGAAGATTCCTCTTTGACTGATCAGATAAAATCCTGGTACGAGTTGGAATCTTATGGTGCTTTCAAACAAGTCGATGCCCGATCCGATGCGGATAAACATGCTTTATCCATCCTTAATTCTGAAACCGTTCACAATGGCGAAAGATACATTGTGCCTATGCTTTGGATTGATAGTAATGTAAGTCTGCCAAAAAATATTGCTCTTCACTCGCCCAATTTAAAACATTGGAGCGAAGATTGAGTAAAGACCCAGAACTGCGCGAAAGATATGCAGACACAATTAGCGAGGACATTCGGAAAGGCTATGTCATTACTGTCGAACCGCATGATCCACGTAAGCTTTCCGATCGCGAGTGGTATCTTCCTCACCACCCCGTCGTAAATCCGAACAAGTCGGGTAAGTGCGCCGAACCATTAATGTGGCTTCTAAATTTCAAGGCACATCCTTAAATAAGTCCTTATTGGTGGGTCCGGACCTGCTCCAAATTTCATTGCTTGTACTTTTGCGATTCCGTCAACACAAGTACGCCGTCTCCGTTTTTCGTTGCAGGAGGATACCACTTCCTATACCACTTAATATGTTCACATACCCTGAGGCCGCATCAGTCGTAAAAGAAAAACTTTACATGGACGATTACTTGGATTCGTTCGAGGACGTCACCCATGCAATTAAGATAAGCCGTGATTTGGTTTCGTTACTTAAGTTGGGGGGTTTTAACTTGACTAAATTTGTCAGCATTGCTAATGAAAATAATTTAGCAATGAACCCCGAGGTATGCGAAACACCTTCTTCGCTCGTCAAAGAAATATGTAACGGTGCTGGACAATCATCAGACGTCTTAAGTGGGACCAGGTGAAAGACATTGGCTGTTGGCAGAGGTGTGGATTTTTCTCTCAATACAGCAAAAACTCAACGAATCGTCTCCTCTGTGTTTGATCTTGTTGGGTTAGTAGCTCTATACACAGTTAGGGCCCGTCTTTTGCTTAAGATATTTGGATAATCAGTGGCCAAAGTTGGGATGAATTACCGGAAGACATCAGAAAGAAGTTTCTCGAATGGCACTCCGGTCTCCCACTCTTATGGCAACTGTCTATTACCCGCTGTTAACTCTCAGAACCTGTCGATCAAATTGAGCTTCACATGTTCGGTGATAGCTCATACGCCGTTTTCTGTGCGGTTGGGTTTTGGCGTGCGCGACTCGAATTCGCACAAAACTCAATTATCCTTCATCTTCGGTAAAGCTCGCGTCGCGCCGACGAAAGCGCTATCTATACCTAAGATAGAGCTTCACGCTGCTCTGCTCGCCACACGACTGAAAGATGATATACTAAAAGAACTTACCGTTAACATTAATCATGTCTACATGTGAAAGATAGTACTACGGTTTTGCAGTGACTAAACTCCAATGACAAATTATCTTTATTCGTCGATAACCGTGTCGGCGAAATCCTCGAATCGACCATTATTGATTGGTGGCACCATATTTTGAGCGGCGATAATCCAGCTGATACCGGTACGCGGGGGATTTCTTCGGAAGCCCTCAAGGATAGCAGCTGGGTTCTTGGTCCGAGCATTCTCATGACTACTGATTGGCAGCTTGTACCCGACGAACGTGTGATCGATAAAATTCGTTTGAAGCCTCCTTCTTGTGATGTCGACTATTGCTGGGAGACATCATTTTCCTTCGTTGCCGATGTCATATCCATCAAACATCCCGAACACGGGTTCAATTGGGAAAGGTTCAGTTCCTTCACGACGTATAAAAGAATTGTCACGTTTATGTTGAGGATGCTGCCTTCACATAAGCGTTTTCGTGGCAAGGACTTACGGATCACCGACCCCATTGAACTTGATAATGGAGAAAACAAAACTAATTGACCTTGCTCAGATGGCATCCTTCCCCGTTGAGTTTAAAGCACTCACCTATTAAGAATAGTAGTAAAATTGCCACAGACTCTCCATTTATCGGTCCCGCTGGTATCATTTGTTCCACCAGCCGGATCGTTCGCTAGTGAATACCGAGCTAGATACTAAGCATTCAATATTACTCAACGCCCGTCATACCCTAGTTCGCTTGTTGGCCCGCAGCCTCCACCACAAGCACTTTCATCAAAGTTTAGACTACATGCATTCCGTTTTAAATATGAAATATGCACTTGAGTTGCGCCAACTACTTCGGTCTATCGAAAATCAATGTGTAACATGCCGTAAACGCAAAGCAAGTACCATCCAGCCAATTATGTCCGATTTACATGTCGAACGTCTCGGATATAAGCAACCGCCCTTTAATCATACGGGCGTGGAATACTTTCGACCGCTTTACGTTCCTGTTCGCAGAAGCACTGAATGGGGATTTCTTTAAAATGATGGGGATTTCTTTAAACTTGCCTCACCACCAGGGCTGTACACCTTGAGATTGCACCATCTCCGGACACTAGTTCTTGTGTCATGGGCATTGAACGGTTCATTGCGCGTCGTGGTACACCAAGCACGATCTAATCCGACACCGGCACGAACTTCGTTGGTGCGGAAAAGGAAATACTTGCCTGCATCGAGAACTGGAACGGCATGGCTCCGACAGTTTTTGCACACAAAGGTGTTGCTTTGAAATTTAACCCGCCAGGCGCACCCCATCATGGCGGCTCCTGGGAGCGCCTCGTCCGAAGCTTTACGATATATTAGGCAGTAGGCGAGTTAATGAAGAGGTGTTAGGCACAACACTTTGCTGCTTAGTTGAGCAGGCCTTGAATTCGAGGCCAATCACTCCCGTTAGTACCGATTCACGTGAGTTAGAAGCATTAACCCTAAACCACATTTTGCTTGGACACGCCACAAGCTTTCCTCCGCTTTTACCTGGGGAGCACTTCGCCCACACGAAAAGTTACGTGCGGGCGCAGTCGTACGCTAACGCTTTTTGGTCTTGTTGGCTTCGCGAATATGTTCCTCCACTGAATAAGCATGTCAAGTGGCACACTCAGTCTGAATTTACTCTTAATACCCTCTCGCCTGAATCGTTAAGCTACATCATGCACAGGACGGTTGTGCTCGATCCGCCCTTGTTAAGACCGCAACGCATGAACTCACTCGACCGGCCGTTAAGCTCGCTCCGATTCTTCCTTCAGGGGCGGAGGATGTTGCTACGCAAATGTAAGAAGGTGTATAATGCATATAAAGCCAAGCTCATATGGCCAGTTGGCCGTGCGGCCAAGAGACAACTCTCTCGCCGGTCAGCCGGGTTCCAGTCCCCCTTTCGGAGACCTCAAAACAAGAAGACCTGAAGGGCTATAGCCCCATTTGACCGTTTTTAACTGTTTTTGGTTCTAATTCGGTTCAGCCTTGATTAAAGCTGCCCGTCAAAAAAAGCAATTTGTCTCCAGGACATTATTACCGGTTCTTGTGGCCAGCTTGCTCCGATGTGTACCGTTTTCGGGGCAGTTTATTGATGTCTTATGATGTTATGTTCAACAGAAAACTTGATAATTTATGGATATTCAGAGAGTTTATTCGCCGATAAATGCTTTCCTTAGTTCAAACATTTGATTTCATCTTATTTACGGAGATTGAAAGCGCATAGAACTTTTAAAAAATCAAACTTCAAACGGCAAAAAAAAATTGAGCGTGAACAAAAACTTTTGAACAAAAGTTCCAACAAAAACAAAAATTTTTTGCGCGTTAGATTTTTTCAGAACAAAAAAAATCATCGACTGAAATTGAGAAAACGAGAAAATCGAACGCCCGGCAAAACAAATAGAACAAAAAAAACTATCACACCAAAGAGCTTCAGGCGCTAGATAGCGGTTACGATGAGTATCAATCTGGTCAAACGGAAGCGGAACCGGCGTCCATTTGAAGGCTAGACGAAAAGCAAAAGGCTTTAAAAAAGAGCTTCAAAAAGATAACTTAAAGTTGTTCGATGGAATGCACACACTGCTTTCTATTCAAGCTCAAATTTATGATGTTGCAGTTTATTTAAGAAAGGAAATTTTTTTTAAACAAATGACAAATTGGCATCTGACAATTCTGCCCCTTGCAGGTACTTGTAAATAGTGAAAAAAATACCTCTTTAATGTTTAGCACCAAAGTATCACAGATCAACCATTCAATGCTGATTTGCATTCCACATGCTAGCCAGATTCTATTCATCTTGGAAAATTGCACAAAGATAAGGGTCAACATTTAATCAATCACAGTATATGGTAGCACAAAAAGCGGTTCTGAAGGTGATCCACGTTCAACAACTTCGTCCCATTCCTTGAAGACTCCGCCGCAACTCAAGGTTCCTAAAATGCCCTCTTCTGAAGTGGTAGTAGAAGCTGGTCCCCTGGTTACTGCTTGGTCCTTTAAAAGGATTGGTTCCGTTTTCAAATCATGATCAAGACTTTCTTGAGATACGGTGGTTGTGCTTACTGGCTTTTCTGATGGGTTTTCTTGATCATGATGGCTGTTGAAACTTTTGGAGCAAACTTCATCTTCTTTATGATTGGAAGCGTGCTTGGAACCATTGGCAGCTATCAGTTCAGACGATGGATTTTCGCATTTAGCGATGTGCTCGTCAAATGACGTACAAGAGCATACTGTTTGCTCGGACTTCAGTCCATTTTGGTATTTAGCAGGTAATTGTGAAAGAAGAGCGGGCGAGGCAGTATAATCGGATGCAGGTGAGCAAGAATTAGAATGGCTAGGCGTGATAATGATCCGGTTAATGGCGGCAGCATTCGCCAATTTACCTCTAGGAGAGTCGGAGTTAGCTTTGACACTACCGAGATTTATGACACGCTGCCATTTCTTGACAAGTTCTTTAGCTCTTTTTGATAACGATGAATCTGCTGTTTTTTTCCGAACCTCATTAACAAACTTACCAATTCTCGTTTGCTCTAACTCCGCCTGAGTCATAGGATATATCTCCAATAAGCCAAGAATTTCGTTCAGTCGTTCCTGGTCTACGACGTTAAAATTCTTGTCAACTGCGCTGATAAGCATCTTTTTGATTGCAAAAATGTCACCTGCACATTGCATCTATGTTTGGTTTGATTTATGATTTTGCAAAACTCATTACTTTTAGCAATCCGCTAGAAAGCAACTACTCTATCGGTAAAACTCTAGGTCATTCAATCTAAAAATGATGAGTTAGGACGTTGTCAGTTATAACCCCTGGTGAAAAAATCACATTTACAAAATCTTCATTGCAGAGGTAAAGCAGAGCTTCGCGCCACGTGCAAAACAACGGAAGCAAAACAAAACAGTAGACAGCAAAGTAGTTAAGAGTGAAAAAAACAAGATCTACAACAAAAGCATGTCAAGAAAGAAAACTGGTGATATAGTACAATAGGTGGTAGGTTAAATTCCAATAGCTGGATTGCTTTTTGCTATGCTTCGTACATTATTTATAATTTATTTCAAAAGCCAAATTTTTTGTCGAAAGAAGTGTAAAATTTGAATGCTTGAATAGAATTTCATTTGGCAGAGAAATGTATTTACAAAAACTATCTTAGTAGTAGTACAACTGATTGAAAATGAAATGACTATGTTATGCATTATAGTTCTGAAATTTAATACATGCACTATACTCAAAATTACCACCTATTGTAACATATCACCAGAAAACTTTGTTTTGCTTCTACTAGTATCCTTCAGATATTTTCAATTATTTGTTTTTAGGACTTTTCCGAATAACTTTGAAAATGCACGAGTAATTGATCTAAAAGTCCATGACAAATGTGCAAACGCCTGTTCAGGCAGTACCAAAAATAAGGAAATAATTGTTAAGATTATACATAAATCTATGGAGAAAAAGAGCTGCGAACATCGATAATCTTGACCAAAAAACTGTGTAAAGTGGGACCAAAAAACTGTGTAAAGTTGTCAAGGTTAAAATGACATGTAAAAAATAATGGAACTCAGAAGATTGGAAAACTCGTTCAGCAAAAACTTGGGAAGTTTTAGACGAAAACGGAGAAAAACCATCGGCCAACTTTCATAATAGTAACTTTGGGCAAATCTGTAGGCAATCCTTATCAACACCCTGCTTTGAAAAAACTCTAAAGTTTGTTAAAAAAATTGTGATCATGATGACTCTGATTTTGTAAAACCAAATAAAACTCAAGGACTACTTCGACGACTGAAAATTAATTACTTCAAATTATTATTACAAAACTTGTTATTTCCTAACCGGAGCGGAGCACTTAAACAAGAGGTAGACAAGGAAATTCTTAGTGGCGACAGAGATGGGATTTAAGAGATGAGATTTGAGATGGATGAGAAAAACTGAATACCACAAAATAACAATGACAATTGAGCAAATGCCTGTTCAGGCAGTACCAAAAATCAGTATAAAATTGTCACGAACATACTGACAGGTATAAATAAAAAAAAAACTGAGAAGATCAATAATCTTGCTCAACAACTGTTCACACAGAGGGGAAGCTGCGCTTTGCAAACACTTGCGAGAACACGACCAAAAAGCAGCTCCATCAATTGAAATGAAACAAGGGAAATAAGCCTCGAATTAGCAAAAACTTGGCTACGTGTAGGATTGGAATCTCCGATCTACTGCAATCAAGAGATTTTGAGTCTCACGGACTATCCACTCAGCCACACAAGCTTAACAACCGATAAACACTGGTCACGAATAAAGCAGCTACATATGCTAATAACTTGCTAATTCGATTCAGCAAAAATGGCACCATATACATAGAGACTCAATTTTGCATGTAACAAATTGGGATATAACAAATTGGAGTATAACAAACTGAAGGCATCCACACTAACTTAGCATGTAAAAAATCGCAGAGCATAAAGCCATAAGTTAGAAAATTTCTGAAATGGAGTTTTCATTATTGTTACATTGTTTGAAACAAATCACTTTTTTCGGTTCATTTGATGAAGTAAAAATGCTGTGTTAACTTATCACTATTCGAATGTGAAAGCAAACGCTATCAAAAAAACTGTAAAGGTGCCCCAAAAAGGTCACCAATATTTGCAACTTAGGTTGAAAAATGAGAAGGTTCGTACTAATACACTAGCTTCGCAAAAGGAAAAATTTACGAAATTTAAGACGTAAAGGGGAGAACCCGGGATTTTCATACGATTTTTAAATTCAAGCAAAGTTGTTGGCACTCCTAATAAAAAATTCTGCATTGAAAAACTCTAACCTTTGTAATAATTTGATTTAACACTGTCTTTGCTAAAATCATAAAAATATTTGGCACTACTTTTCGACTTCTGAAATTTTGTAAAAACCAATTCAGTTCAAAATTACAAAAAATGGTAGTTTCTAACCGGAGCACGTGAACCGAATGAGCAATTCAAGGAAAGTCAGAAGTTTTGTGATGAAAATTCCTGAGTTATTTTTTTTTTGCATTCTAATGATGTAACAGATCTTAAATCGAAAAACTGATGTTCAACTTAGTTTTCGCGCTGTTTGAAAGTTTTTTTAATTTTGAAACCTGTAAAACTTATATCATTACTATTAGAAAATGCTTCAATTATTAGGTCTGAAATATTACCATTCAAAACCAAGTAGAAACCTTGTAGTTTAAAAAATCAAGAATTAATAACCGTCTTCAATTGTCTCTAAACGTGTTGCAAAGCATACCGTTTTTTCGAAGTTTAGATGTAAAATGAGTTTTTTCTTTTATTAGGAAACCTATTAGGACTCTCATGCAGTGAAACTTCAAACACGTGAAATGTTGTTGAAATTTCTGACGAAAATTCTTGAGTACAATTCGGAAAATAAGCCGATAAAAACCAGAAGACAAATGATAGTCCGATAATAAACTTTTTGCTATTGAACTTTCGATAATAAACTTTGATAAGCATGGACGTTACGTACATAGAATACAGGCAAAACAGTGAATTCCCGTAAATCCCAATATTAATAGCTCCCAAAATAAAAAATCAGTGGCATAAGTCCCAAAATGTATCTTCTTGAATTCTGGTTGGTTGAAATTTGAGCCGACGAATTTATGGATTACTCGTTTATTGTTCACCCAGCATAAACTCAAGCTGCAGAATAGTGACCACGTAGTGACCAACGTGTTGCGAGCTTGCCACCAAAGGGTAGGACTCTTAACGGAATTTAGAGCGCGCTCACTGGCTACCTTAAACCGAAACTCGGCTAATTTAGTCTTTTGACCAATTGAAAAGATTTGGAACTTATGCGACTGCTTTTTTGTGGGACCTATGGGACTGATTTTTCATTTTTGGACCTATGAGTACGCACCAGTAAAACAAATTACATGAAAATAGATGAAGCAAAATGGCTGAGCAGTCCAGCAGAAAAGCCCTGTGAGCAAACGGGGAAAACATTAGAGAAACTGCAAAAAAAAGAATTAAAACAGTACCAGGCTGCAATACTTTGGAAAACAACTGCATTTTCGGGTTAAGCTTTTTGCTATTAGCAAAAGTAGTAACCTCAAAACGAAAAGTACCAGACCGCAAATTACGACTTCATTTATGCTGATAACTTTATTTATTAGGGAAAAAGAATAATTTTGAAATATTTCCTTCAATTAGAATGTCCTAGGTGACAATAAAAAAAAGTGGCATAAGTGCTTCAAAGTTGTCGAATATCCAAGTTTTACCAGAAAAGTTATAACATGGACCTTCTACCAAACTCGATAAACAAATTTGATTGGCAGATGTAATGACACCTTTTAGCCTGGTTAAAGACAATGATTTCACGGTTTCTCAGCGACGTATTGTTTAATCTAACCGCTTCATTTTCAAATTTTCCACTAGCAAAAAGACCTATCCCCGGGGAAAAAGTATCTATGTGTGCCAGTCGGTCATGTTCGGAAGTTTGACCTTGAGAGAAGCAAAAAACACTTGATTTTGGAGTGAAATTTTATTTTTCAAAATTTCGAATGGAACCTGTCATTCACGATTTTCTCGCGATAACTGAAAATCAGAAAAGAGAAGTCAGAACGATCGAGTGACAATCAATGGAAAGTTGCTAGAAAAATCAGTGGGAAATTGCTATTCGCAATTTCAGTAGCAATAATAATCGAGAGTAGAGCTGTCCCATCTGAAACAGAGACGAGCGCATTCCCACGAACTGGATTGTTGTGACTGGAGTACTATTATTAACTGGACCAGAGTGAACCTTCGGTGGAAAGGTGGACAGCTGGAGTGTCCCAATGGTTCACGAGAACTTACAGTCTAGAGTACAAACTTGTTCTTGTTGTTAAAACTGACAAACATTGAACTCATTTTAGTTACTTCATTAATTCTTGAGTTGCTCACCGACTTATTTACTTCCTGGTTCTTGAGCGTGCTACAATGTGAGTACTAATTTAAATTCCTAGAGTGTGTTTTATAATTGTTATGTTGAGGTAAGGCGAGTTTTAGGTTGATCCATCTGAAATGGATCAAAGTTCCACTGTCTAATAAAAAGTAACTTAACGGATCGTTCCAACCCGGTTTTTAACGGCGTTCATGTATTTTGGGTATCTAGAGACCTGAGTATGGGGACGTTATTAATTCTAGAGTGGGGGGATATTTTAGTAGTAGCCTTTAAGCTGTAACGGGTCGTACCTCAAATCGCACGGACAAGGGGGGTCAGCATTTGGCTTTTAAGAGAGGATTTTGGGAAAATTTTACTAGAGCTTGAGTGGTGGTACAAGGTACAGTGAATCAAGAAGTCCCCATAACGAAGAGGAAAGAAGTCCCACCACCCAGACACTTGTCAACAGTCTTGGGACAGTGCCAAAGAAGTCTTAGGACAGAGCAGTCTTAGGACAGAGCAGTCTTGGGACAGTGGTCTTGGGACAGTGGTCTTGGGACAGGGTCTTGGGACACTAGTCTTGGGACAGGGTCTTGGGACAGGGTCTTGGGACACTAGTCTTGGGACACTAGTCTTGGGACACTAGTCTTGGGACACTAGTCTTGGGACACTAGTCTTGGGACACTAGTCTTGGGACACTAGTCTTGGGACACTAGTCTTGGGACACTAGTCTTGGGACACTAGTCTTGGGACACTAGTCTTGGGACACTAGTCTTGGGACACTAGTCTTGGGACACTAGTCTTGGGACACTAGTCTTGGGACACTAGTCTTGGGACACTAGTCTTGGGACACTAGTCTTGGGACACTAGTCTTGGGACACTAGTCTTGGGACACTAGTCTTGGGACACTAGTCTTGGGACACTAGTCTTGGGACACTAGTCTTGGGACACTAGTCTTGGGACACTAGTCTTGGGACACTAGTCTTGGGACACTAGTCTTGGGACACTAGTCTTGGGACACTAGTCTTGGGACACTAGTCTTGGGACACTAGTCTTGGGACACTAGTCTTGGGACACTAGTCTTGGGACACTAGTCTTGGGACACTAGTCTTGGGACACTAGTCTTGGGACACTAGTCTTGGGACACTAGTCTTGGGACACTAGTCTTGGGACACTAGTCTTGGGACACTAGTCTTGGGACACTAGTCTTGGGACACTAGTCTTGGGACACTAGTCTTGGGACACTAGTCTTGGGACACTAGTCTTGGGACACTAGTCTTGGGACACTAGTCTTGGGACACTAGTCTTGGGACACTAGTCTTGGGACACTAGTCTTGGGACACTAGTCTTGGGACACTAGTCTTGGGACACTAGTCTTGGGACACTAGTCTTGGGACACTAGTCTTGGGACACTAGTCTTGGGACACTAGTCTTGGGACACTAGTCTTGGGACACTAGTCTTGGGACACTAGTCTTGGGACACTAGTCTTGGGACACTAGTCTTGGGACACTAGTCTTGGGACACTAGTCTTGGGACACTAGTCTTGGGACACTAGTCTTGGGACACTAGTCTTGGGACACTAGTCTTGGGACACTAGTCTTGGGACACTAGTCTTGGGACACTAGTCTTGGGACACTAGTCTTGGGACACTAGTCTTGGGACACTAGTCTTGGGACACTAGTCTTGGGACACTAGTCTTGGGACACTAGTCTTGGGACACTAGTCTTGGGACACTAGTCTTGGGACACTAGTCTTGGGACACTAGTCTTGGGACACTAGTCTTGGGACACTAGTCTTGGGACACTAGTCTTGGGACACTAGTCTTGGGACACTAGTCTTGGGACACTAGTCTTGGGACACTAGTCTTGGGACACTAGTCTTGGGACACTAGTCTTGGGACACTAGTCTTGGGACACTAGTCTTGGGACACTAGTCTTGGGACACTAGTCTTGGGACACTAGTCTTGGGACACTAGTCTTGGGACACTAGTCTTGGGACACTAGTCTTGGGACACTAGTCTTGGGACACTAGTCTTGGGACACTAGTCTTGGGACACTAGTCTTGGGACACTAGTCTTGGGACACTAGTCTTGGGACACTAGTCTTGGGACACTAGTCTTGGGACACTAGTCTTGGGACACTAGTCTTGGGACACTAGTCTTGGGACACTAGTCTTGGGACACTAGTCTTGGGACACTAGTCTTGGGACACTAGTCTTGGGACACTAGTCTTGGGACACTAGTCTTGGGACACTAGTCTTGGGACACTAGTCTTGGGACACTAGTCTTGGGACACTAGTCTTGGGACACTAGTCTTGGGACACTAGTCTTGGGACACTAGTCTTGGGACACTAGTCTTGGGACACTAGTCTTGGGACACTAGTCTTGGGACACTAGTCTTGGGACACTAGTCTTGGGACACTAGTCTTGGGACACTAGTCTTGGGACACTAGTCTTGGGACACTAGTCTTGGGACACTAGTCTTGGGACACTAGTCTTGGGACACTAGTCTTGGGACACTAGTCTTGGGACACTAGTCTTGGGACACTAGTCTTGGGACACTAGTCTTGGGACACTAGTCTTGGGACACTAGTCTTGGGACACTAGTCTTGGGACACTAGTCTTGGGACACTAGTCTTGGGACACTAGTCTTGGGACACTAGTCTTGGGACACTAGTCTTGGGACACTAGTCTTGGGACACTAGTCTTGGGACACTAGTCTTGGGACACTAGTCTTGGGACACTAGTCTTGGGACACTAGTCTTGGGACACTAGTCTTGGGACACTAGTCTTGGGACACTAGTCTTGGGACACTAGTCTTGGGACACTAGTCTTGGGACACTAGTCTTGGGACACTAGTCTTGGGACACTAGTCTTGGGACACTAGTCTTGGGACACTAGTCTTGGGACACTAGTCTTGGGACACTAGTCTTGGGACACTAGTCTTGGGACACTAGTCTTGGGACACTAGTCTTGGGACACTAGTCTTGGGACACTAGTCTTGGGACACTAGTCTTGGGACACTAGTCTTGGGACACTAGTCTTGGGACACTAGTCTTGGGACACTAGTCTTGGGACACTAGTCTTGGGACACTAGTCTTGGGACACTAGTCTTGGGACACTAGTCTTGGGACACTAGTCTTGGGACACTAGTCTTGGGACACTAGTCTTGGGACACTAGTCTTGGGACACTAGTCTTGGGACACTAGTCTTGGGACACTAGTCTTGGGACACTAGTCTTGGGACACTAGTCTTGGGACACTAGTCTTGGGACACTAGTCTTGGGACACTAGTCTTGGGACACTAGTCTTGGGACACTAGTCTTGGGACACTAGTCTTGGGACACTAGTCTTGGGACACTAGTCTTGGGACACTAGTCTTGGGACACTAGTCTTGGGACAGTAGTCTTGGGACACTAGTCTTGGGACAGTAGTCTTGGGACACTAGCCTCGGGACAGTAGTCTTGGACAAGAGTCTTGGGACACTGCCGGAAAGTACTGGGACGGTACCGAACAAGTCTTGGGACAGGAGAAAGAAGCCTGCGACGGCACAAAGAAGAGTAGGGACGGCAATTGGAAGTCTTGGGACAGTATAAAAATTGAAGTAAAATTACAAGAAGTGTTTTAAGACAGAATTAAGATAGAACAAGACTAATTGGAACCAGGTACGGTTGAGACCACAAATAAGGAAAGTTTCTCGAAAAGTTAATAAAGAGAACTGAAACAAGGTTTTCACCACGTTGTATATTTTTTTTAAGAAATATTTTTTTTCTCGAAAGATTTTATTCTTAGAATAGGATTGTGTATATAGTAAAATTGTAAATAAGAGCAATTGTAAATAGGAATAATGAGGCGGAGCAGGGTACCGGTAGCTGAAAAAAGATCTACCGAAGCAAAGACAAAGTATAATTCGTCGCTACGCAAAACAACATCAATGGGTCCGAAGATAACAAAGAAGAGCATTTCAGTTAATATGGTCAGCACAAGGAGTACAACGGAGAGAGCAAGAGAGGGCACGGAAGGAGAACGAGTAGAACCTACAATCGAAATCAACCTAGAGACACCAGACCAGAGCGTAGATGAACTGGAGAAGAAGACGACGGAGTCAACTCCAATGCCCAATGCAGAAGAACCAAACCAGAAACCCATAGAGTTCTCACCAATAGACGATGTGGAAGATGCAATAGGCAACACCGAAGAAACGGTGAAAGAAGACTCTCAAGTAAAAAAGACATCTTTTACAGAAAGGTTGGCGATGATGGTCGGAATAAAAACGAAAGAGAACGTGACTGAAGAACCAAAAGCTGAAAGAGCACGAACATTTGGGACAGTGAGCACGAAGACGACAGAAGCCAATCCGAGAGAGGAACAAACTAAAGCAGAAGCAACGGCCGAAGAAAGATCAACGGCTGACCATGAAGAGGCTACTCTTGAGCTAGGTGACTTGATGGCAAAACTGAATCAGATCGACAAAAAGCTGAAGCACAGCGAAGAGGACAGAGAAGTGATAAGAAAAGAATTAAGATACAACAAACACGAGTATCTGGATAGTTATTTTAACCTGGCTAAGGCAACAGACGAGAGACTCAAGGAGATGACAGATAAGGTAGAAGCCACCAATAAAGAACAAGAAGGGAACATCAAAAAAGATTTGCAACAGTTGAAAAACCGATATGATGATGTCAACAGCCAAATAGGTAGCCTGGAAAAGAGGCTGGACACAATGAGCAAGAATCAGGCCGAAAGTTCAGGTGCAATACAGACGAAATTGGATGCAATCTTGAGAAATTCTACCTCACAAGAAAGACCGGCAGCGGATCGCACGCAAGGCACCAGAGTTGACTTTGTGGAACCACAAAGGGGCAAACGGCAATCGACACCGTTGCCCTTAACCCGGGATACGGTGAGCATAGCACCAACGGCTGATAGAACAATCATGAAAAGTGGGAATTCAAACACAACGAGTGGGCCGGGGGACTCAACAGCTAGCAGCAACGCAGGTCCGGATGCCATGACGTGGGCAAGCACTTGGGAGATGATGAACAGGACTCTAGAGGCCTTCGCCACGAGGAACACTAACTCGAGCGATAGGAGAGACGGAAAATCAAGGAAAACTTTCAAGAAGCCAAAAGAATTCAAAGACGACTCAGATGGATGCATTGACACGTGGGTGGAAGTGATGAGATTACATCTAGAACAAGATAACTTAAATGATGAAAAGCAAGCATGCACAGCCATACTCAGTAACCTGGAAGGCACGGCATTGAAATGCGTGGTTGCAAAGAAAGAAGAAGAACGCGATACCGCGGACAAGATCTTCGAGATATTGCTGAATCGATTCGGGTCAGGCATGAAGGGTCACCAAGCGATGATGCGATTTGAAAAGAGAAGGCAGAGGGACGACGAGTCAATAGATCGGTTCCTAGATGATCTCGAGAGCTTGAGAAGAAGGAGTGACCCAGAGGAGTCGACAAACAGAAGAAACTTTAGCATTGCCTCGAAGTTCATTGATGGGGTGAAAAGTGACGACTTAAGGACAATGTTAGCAACATACTACACATTGTCGAAAGACAGCGCACCAACCCCAGAAGAAATGAGACAGAAATCAAGGGAATACATGCTGATGAAACCCAAGAAATACTCATATACAGAAAACAGGAACACGCAGGGGGGAAGTCAACCCCAGAGGTCGTCATGGTACAAGCCTAGAGATGACATGGACAAGCGCAGATCATGCGCGAACTGCGGGTCGGCGGATCACCACGTGGCTGACTGCACAACATACAAACAAGGCATGAAGAGCCTAGGATACGCACCGGATGAGGAGGACATGAGCCAGATGGAGGAACACGAGTACTATAATGGCTTAATCATCAAGATAGGCGCCAGATGCTTCTTCTGTAACCAGGAGGGGCACTTCAGAATGGATTGTCCCTTGTTCTGGGAAGTGGTCAAGGACCAAAATCACCCCAAACATAAGTTGGCATTAGCGGCGGTACAGAATCAGCGGAATAGGCAAAACGAGTTTGAATCTAGGAACTTAGGGGCACCAAACACCGAATTGCCGACGAAAACAGTGAAAACTGTAACACATGTTAACGGTGCGATAGAATCCGCGGCCGGGAAATCTCTTGAGATAAATTATGAGAAAGCGGCGACGGAAGCAATTGCCAAAGTGAAACAGGATCTGGCAGCGAAAGAAATAGAGCAACGACTAAAGCTGGAGATAGAAAGACAGAATTTTAACGAAGCATTAACCGGATCGAAACAAATACCAGAGGCTGTACCAGGCTCAACAAAGACCGGGAATTGCAATACTGTGAAAATGGTGACAGGTAAGCCTTTTGGCATATCGAAAATCGGGGCAAGGATAATGTCGATAATCACAGTGGGCGGCCACGAGGTAACCAGAAACTTGAGCGAGCCGAGCGACCAGACAATAATGCACATTGACGTGTATGCAGACTATTTGAGTGGTATAAGCCCACAAACGACTTCTAGAGCACTGAGAGCACTACTCATGAGAGGGGGCAGCAAGTCGGTACGTGTTGATAGCAGATATACTGAAGCTTATGGTCCACACGAGGTGATGCTAAATATAGATGGGATTAACATCTATACCAAGACGATGATAACATGTGACGAAGACCTAATTGGACAAATCTACGTAGGGAAAGAAGAATTGAAAGTGAGATCGATTGGACACTGCGCCATGCTTGAGGAAGATGCAATGCACATCGGGACGGAGGCAGATGTGACAGGGCACGTGCTGGATATAAGTGGCAAAAAGACTCAGTTGCGTGGGTTGCTTGACACGGGAGCAGTCTTGAGCGTTATACCAATCGAAACTTGGGAGAAGATGGGCTTTGACAAAGGTGACTTGATAGACTCGAGAATACGGCTGTCAGCTGCAAACAAAGGGGCCCTACGGGTGCTGGGCAGGACGCCGATAATAGCCCTCAATTTGGGGGAACGTAACCTGTGGATGAGCTTTATCGTGGTAGAAAACCTAGATGAATCTGACCAATTCATTTTGGGCAGAGACTTCATCAGGAATTTCGACGTAACGATTGATCTAAATAACGCAATGTTCAGGATACGGAACCCGGATAGGAGGTACGCAATCAAACCGGTAAATTTAATAATGGCAAATGAAAACAAAGCACCGGTATTCTTGAGTAGGAGGGTGAGGCTAAAAGCTAATGAAGCGGCAATCGTAAGTTTGAGGATGAAAAATTACAATGAACTAAGTGACAACAAGCAAGTGTGCATAGTTCCGAATCCTAATAGTCAAAGTGCTGCTGTTTTAGGAAGATCATTTTCGATAACGAAGATCGGCCTCTGCGTCAGTGTCTTGTTGAATACCCTTGATATACCGATCACGATACAGAGAGGGAGGAAACTGGGATATGCTTTACCGGTTAAAACTCGATATGAAACAATTGAGAACTCAAAACAAAATGAAGTTGTTGATTGTCCCAATCACAGGGACAAAATTTGTATCTTGAGACGATTGCAGAAAATAAAAGATTCTTCAGGTCTTATTAAATCACTTAAGTCAGAAACGGATGATGGTCTTTCGAGCTGTTCGAACTTTCCAGAGCGACCCACACTAGATGAAATGCAAAATGAAAAACCGGTCCTGCCGGAGATTGAACATTTGAGGGGCAAACTGAAAGATGAACAGCTCGAAGCCATCAAGGACGTACTAGAGCGGAACGAGGAAGTTTTTTCGAGGCATAAGGCGGATATCGGGTGTTGTAATTTCGTTGAGCATGAAATAGAACTTGAGGAAAACGCGGTACCACACAGGGAGGGGGCGAGGCGCATGACCCCACACAAATCGGACGCGTGTAGAAAAGAGATCGAGACGTTACTAGAGTATGACATGATAGAACCATCCAAGTCACCGTGGGCGTGTGGAGTAGTGATGGCCAAAAAGAAAGGCGACCAGTTGAGGTTTTGTTGTGACTTTCGATACCTGAACTCCGTCACGGTGAAGGATGCCTATCCCATACCTAGGATTGATGAGAGCCTCTCGAAGTTAGGTGATGCAAAATTTTTTACGACTCTTGATTTAGGCTCGGCCTTTTGGCAAGTACCACTAAGGAAGCAGGACAGGGACAAGACAGGGTTTGCCTGCGAGTTGGGTCTGTTTCAATGAAAACGGATGCCGTTTGGACTTTGCAATGCCACAGCCACGTTTCAGCGGTTGATGGCACACGCGCTGATAGGCGTAACGAAGAAGTATGGCAACCTGGTAATGTGCTAATATGGTAACCTGGTAATGTGCTAACCTGGTAATATGACGTGGTAATAGCGACGCCAACACTGGAAGACCACATTGAGAGACTAGACGAAGTGTTTGCATGCATGAAGAGGTCGGGGCTAAAATGCAAACCATCAAAGTGCGAGATACTCAAGGACTCAATAAAATACTTGGGCAGGATGGTAGACAAGCACGGCATCAGACCTGATACGGACGCCGTGGAAGCAGTCCTGACCTGGAAATCACCGAAGACAGAGCACCAGTTGATGAGCTTCCTGGGTTTCGCTAACTATTATAGAGAGTTCATCAAAGGCTATGCAGACAAGGTATACCCGATGCAACAATTAATGAGACACAAGGGCAAGAAGTTCACGTGGAACAACGCAGCAGAAGAGTCATTCCAGAGGATAAAGAAAGAGCTATGTGAGGCACCAGTACTGGGTATGCCGACTGAGAAAGGGATGTACGTGCTGGACACGGATGCGTCGGTAGTCGCGATTTCTGGGATTCTCCACCAAGAACAAGAATGGAATGGGAAGACAGTCTTGAGACCAATAGCGTACGGGAGCAAAGTCCTGAGTGACACGGAAATGAAGTACGGAGCACCGAAAGCAGAGATGTTCGGGGTGGTTACCTTTGTCGAGAAATACAGGGCATACCTGGGCAGTGAGCCATTCAAGTTGCGAGTCGACAACAGAGCACTGAGCTGGCTGAAAACGTACTCAATGGACCAAAGTTACATTGGGAGGTGGATAGTTCGCCTAGACGGATACAATATGATAATTGAGCACAGAACGCGAGATAAACATCAGAATGCCGACAGCTTGAGTAAGAAGACGGAGTTCTATGAGAGACAAGAGCAAAGAGAAGCAGACAGACCTGAAATCAAAGATGGCTTCTCATTCATGGACAAGGAAACGTACGACAGTCTTCCACTCACGAGATGGCTGGACAAGTCAGGCAAACCGATAGAAGATCATCCTGAATTGCCTAAAGAACCTCCAGAGAAGACCATCTTGAGGAAGAGCAAGAGGATTCCGATTGAGATTAAACTCAAGTCGAAGATCGTGAAGGAGACGCTCAAGGCAAAAGGCTGTGATCTTAACCAGGTGGAAGCAGGAACTGCACAGATAGATGATGACTTAATGAGGTTGCTCGAGAAACTATCAGATGATAAGCCCGTGATCCAGGAGAAGGGTCAAGAGAAACCGGAATTCACTATACTTCGGAGAAAAGAGACAGTGAACGACACTGACTCATCAAGAGGAAGCGTCACTGACAGCAAAGATGTCGTGCGGTCACTAGTTGACAAAATCCCCGAAGACATTCTGGAGCAGACCAAGGTTAGGAAAAAGAAAGTGACGTTCAAGGAAGATACTGAACACCTGGGACTAGGTCAAGAGTCCGGGGAGTGTTCCAGGTTCACGGAAGAAGGAACCGGAGAAGGAAAATTGTCCGGGGAGCGTGAAGGATGGGATGAAGACTCGGATGAGAGCAGCGAAAACCAAGACAGTCTGTGCATGATATTGGCGGAAGAGAAGACAAGGCACCACGACAGGGAGTTACAGACGGATCCATCTTCAGGAACATACAACATGGACATACAGGAGATGCGAGGTGGTGAGGAACTTGAGAAAATTGCGGTCGCAAGGAAACCATTCAGGGAACTATCATGCAACTCAAACATCAGAACGAATCTGGTGCCAGAAGATGATATGAAAATCGTGAAAAGGATGATATGCGTGAAACTGAGTAATGACATCCACAACCCTGGTGAGATGAATGGACAGATCATGGCGCTAAAGGAGCATGTCAAGGCAAGATATAGGCTGTCAGACCTAATAAGAGCCCAGAAGAATGACAAAATGACAAGTAACCTCTCCAAATGGATCCAGTCGGGGGTCAAGGAGAAGGGGGAACTTGAGGAAGACAGCTACAAGATCTTGAGCCAGTTCTACAAAGAAAAGAAAGACTTACTTTATCACACAGCTAATGGAGTGGTAGCGTGCAAGAGGAGAGATGAGGAAAAGATATTACACAAACACAACCTCATCATACTACCACAATTGTACCAGACAGAGGTGCTTTTCAGATCACACGACCAGATGGGTCACCAGGGGATAGACAAAGTACAACAAAGGATACTTCACAGATTTGATTGGCCAGGAATGAGAAAAGCTTGCGAGAGATGGGTGAATGCCTGCCTGGCATGTCTCCAGGTAAAAGACCCAAGGAAGATGAAATTTCCACTCAAGTCAGTTGAGAGCTCAGAGTTCAATGAAGTGGTGCAGATAGACCATCAAAAAATCTGCATGACAGAGTCGGGATACAACCAGATACTGGTTATAATAGATCACTTCACAAAGTTGGCGGAAGCGGTTCCGTGCCAGACAGCCTCGGCCGAAGAGACATGTGATCATCTGATAACGCATTGGATATCGCGGTATGGTTGTCCAATGACTTTCCAGTCGGACAACGGCAAAGCTTTCGTGGGGGACTTGACAAAAGAATTGATGAAGAGATCGCACATTGCTCAAGCACACTCGACGACCTATCATCCGCAGACCAATGGGTTGGTAGAGAGACAAAACAGGACACTGGTCAACATGTTAAGGGTGTACTGCTCAAGATACATGACGGACTGGGACAAATACCTGCCACAGGTAGTAGGAGCCTACAACAGTACACAGCACTCAACTACGGGCATCAGTCCTTTCATGATGTTGACAGGCAGGGAGAGAGCAATGCCTCTGACATTCTTTTACCCGGAATACGAGGGGAAAAGGACGTCGCCTCAGGCATACGTGAAAGAAGCGATCAAAAGACAACAGGAGTTGAACGAGCTATGCAGGAGGAACACGGCGCAAGCGCAAATGAGGCAACGTAGGAAATATGACGAAAAAATATTAAGAGCAAAGCCATATGAAGTGGGCCAATATGTGTGGGTCTTCCAAAATGTAATACCGCCCAAGGGAACAAAGAAACTACTCAAGAAGTGGAGGGGACCATTCATGATAACGGAGGTTCATCAACAAGGACGGTTCTATCGCTTGAGTACTGGGCGAGCGGCACATTATGAAAATCTGAAGCCTCACGTCCCATCCCCAGAGGATTGGTGCATACCGAAGGACATGGAGGGTCTTGAGTACCTGGTGGTAGAGCCAGCGTGTGAAGTGAATGAGAAAGGCACTAGAGAGAAAAATGATGGTAATAAGAACTTGAGTTTGGACGACAATGAAAAGATAGGAGTGGAGTCTGATGCAGGATCATTTGTAGAAGAAGACTGGAACGACCCGGAGCAAGACGAGGTGCCGAAGTGGATGGAACCGGATCGACCAACACCACCGGAAACCAGGACTGGCAATCGTAAACGCACCGGCATGAGGTACAACAGGTACGGGGATGACTTCTTGATCGATAAGATACAGCCAGACAAATTGGGCGAGGAATTACTGAAGGCAGGCGAACTGGAAGCCGGAGAGGAATGGCAGGTCATTGACGATGGTGGTCATTATCCGCAGGATGATTACTCGACGCCAGAATTAGAAACGGATCTCGAACAGAGTGAGATAGAGAGGAGGGAGAACACGAACTTGAGGATTCTAGAGTGGATGCGTGATGTCAAAGACGAGAGCCGCGAAGGACAAAGCATTCAGCAAGTCGATGTATCAGCAGCAAATTACATGAAGACAGAGGACCCTCTTTTCGGATGGACGGCAACAGACAGGCCACTGGACATTCCTCAGGACAATTCAGACCCGACAACATCGACGGGGACGTCGATAAATATTTTTGTCCGGGGAGTGGGGGTAGGACTTACCCACACCGAAAATTTGATGATAAAGAAGCTCAAGGAAGTGAGAGAAACGAGCGAATTGGAACTGGAGGAAGAAGAGCCAGAGCCTACTATAGGTCGGAATTTCAAAACGAAATTCGAAATACCCAATGAATACTCGGAGAACATCATGATAACGGATAGCGACTTCATCCTGTCAAACAGGACCAGCGCGATCTGCATCACGGCGGACATGAGTTTCAAATCAAGATTGGAAGCTGACTTCAAAAGAGAGTACCAGAAGGTAGAGATTCTGTTCAGACAGAGACCAGGACTGGGAGGGATGGCAGCGCTTCCACCGTCAGTGGCACAAGTCCCGGGCAAATATCTGTGCTTCCTAGTAACGAGGGTCAATGACAGGAACACAATCGATCCCGAACACGTGATATTGGCACTAACAAGATTACGAGACTTCATGATTGAAAGAGGGATAACAGAGGTCTCAATGCCGGTGTATGACCCAAACAGGGGCAAACTGAGCCCGAGGGAATTGTACGCTATCCTACATGTGGTCTTTGCAGAAACTGAGATAATGGTGTATCTTCACAAAAAATACTACTTGAGCATCGCCTGAGTTGGGGACACGGGGTCTCGAGTTGGGCGTGAGCAAGGAGTCTTGAGTTAGGTACTGGGGTGCGGCGCAGGTAAAGGGATCTTAAGATATGATTGGCATGACAATTAAATTTTAAAACGAGTTAACGGTGCTAAAACATAAAATGAATATGCATGCTTTTAAGGGAATTCCAATTGAATTGTTTTAAGTGATATGAGAATGATAAGATTTTAACCATACTGGTAAAAGGGGGGTCTCTAGGTTAGGAACATGACATGTCAAGTTTCAATATGCTTTCTGTTTTCAGATCAAGTTTCAAAAACAAAGTTGAAAGTCCAACTATACTCAAGCGAGAAACAGAGAGAGAAACCTTGATTGAACTCGCGATAATCGGCACTTACAGCAAGTATTTGCAAGGGAACATTTCGAGAGAATTCTTGAGTTGGGTAATACTTGAGTCGGTAAGGTAATTCTTGAGCCGGTAAGGTAATTCTTGAGCTGGTTAATACATACCTGTATACATCCCGAAGTCACAGAGAATGGCAGACAGATTCTGGAAATCCATGTCCGCGGCCCTGAAGAAGCCTACTCTTGATGAGCTGTACAGACGCCTGAGGGACCTGGATTATACCCAAATAGACGAGAGAATGGCGGTAATGCTGAATGCCATCCTCCAGTTGGAAGACCAGGGTGAATGCAGGGAGTCTGCGACGGAGGCTGTCTTGATGATCGGCTACACCACCGAGGGAATATCGAACCAAGAACAGACCAGATGGTTGTCTTGGAATGTGGATGGAGGAGTACGGGGTTTTTACTTGGCAAGGAATCCTGGCCTGAATAACAATACCGAATATGGCGCAGGGGAATTCCCACTACCGACTAGGCCAACAGTAAGATCCACAAGCCAGAGCTCGAGTAGGGTGCCATCGATGTCACGAACGCAACAGACGACCGAGGCATATCCCGATCTAGGTGTTCTAAAGAAAGAGCTCGAGAAGACGCAGAAGGAAAGGAATAAGGCGAACCTCGATCGGGATCAGGCAAAGCTGGATCGGGAGAAGGTTCAGCTGGAAAGGGACCAGGCGGTCAACGAGCGAGATCAGGCTCTGAGGTTGCTTGAGATGCAAAAAGCTGAACATCAACAGGAGCTAAGGGTGCGGGAGAACGCCGCAAATCGTGATCAACTGAGGTCGGAGTTGGACAGAATAGAACAACGACAACGCGAGCTTGATGCACAGAAGGGAGCCAGGCCAAAGGAGCGAGTGGTCACCAGCTCGAGGCCAGAGTCACGTATGGAGGTGGATGAAGCCCCCAGAGCAAGAGCACGGTTCAACCTTGACCGCGAGGCCCGAGAACACATGAGTGAAGGGTTGGAAGTCTGGATACCGAATGACGCAACGTCTTCCTTGCGTAACCTAGAGACGCAACCCATACGCCCACTGATGGATGTGGAGCTGCCGGGATATACCCCAACCTCGACCTCGAGTGACAGTCAGGTGAGCGGCGGCTCATCGCGTCTGAAAGAACTGGGCGAGAGATTGCGACAAAAGAGTCGTGAGAGTTCGGCAAGACCGGAGCTTCCCCCGACGTGGAGGGAACAGCCGGTTAGGAGTGTCGTGATCTCGAGTTATAAGAAGAATACAGAGGGGAGGTACCACAGGCACAATCGGCTGGACTGGAGTGCGGAGCAGAAAGCTAGGAGAGACTGCTTTCATGATGCGGCCTGGGTGCAGTACTTGGCGCCACCCCGGGTACCAGAAGGTGCGGTTCACCTAATCGTAGGGGACAGCCTGGTGCGGGTGTTGAACCGGATCCGATCGCACTGGCAGACGGGAATCTTGAGTTTCGCTGGAGCTGCCACGCCACAGATGTTGGCAACGCTTGACATGCTGGGGATGACCAAAGTATACACGGTGACCCTGATGGTCGGGACCAACGATGTATCAAGGGGAGAAGCGAGGAAAATAACAAGGCTGCACGATAAGGTGAGCTGCCTTCTTGAGGAACTGAGGATTCAGATGGACCCCATCCTGTTGACGGTATGTACTGTCCCCTACAACATGATGTTTGATCAGCACGCCTTGGAGATGAACGAGAAGGTGCGGAACCTAAACAAGGTGATAAGAGACATCCACCGGAAGAGTGTGCTCCCTGTCAGACTGTTGGACGTGGCAGAGCGCATGGAGAAAGAGGGATTCCCTGAAGACACCTCCAATGATGGAATCCATTTTGATAGACCAAGGGGAGCAGAGTGGCTAAACGACGTCTTCCAAGAACACATAAACGCGCTAGAGGCGGATCTGCTAGAGACAGCCCAATTCACATTAGGACCACCTCCGAACCCACCATTCCTTGCCTCAAGGGCCTTGTCTGGTCGCTTGGGACCGAGAGTTGACACTAGAGACAGTTCAAGGAGCAGCCAGACCAGATTGCAGAGTGCCACGCCAATGGAGTCTGAGGAGGTGACGTCATCAACACCTCCAGGCTCGGCGATATCCTCAGTGGTAGTGGCAGAGAGCAAACGGGAAAAGAAGTCTATGGAGACCGCTCGCTTGAGATATCCTGAGAAGGTGAAAGAACTGGATCTAGAGAGTTTAGAATGCAGGCGAGAATTGGCGGAAACCCTGGGGATCGAACGAGTGTCACACGAGGATTTGAATAGGCATCATTGCGTGGACTGGTTGAAAGCTCATGAGGCGCACTTCTCGAGAGCGAAGTTGATGGAGACCACAGACCTGACTGGAATTCCCACAAAAGCGATCATGGGACCCATTAACTACAGACCTCTCAAGCTGCTGGGGAGTCCTGGACTTATAGCAGAACCTCCCAAGCACCGAACTAGCATCGCCAGGATCAGGTTGGCAACCCCGGCACAGTTAAAGGTGGTAGACAAGCTACTCAATCCGGGAGGAACGGGATTGCCAGATGCCGCTTACGAAGGCTCGAAATTGGCGGAAGATCCCAGGTACGGGAAGCCCTGTGGGAGTACCCAGCTGGCCAAAACCCTGGCAGTTTATGATAGAGCAGATCCAGCTGCTGCGAGAGTAGTCATTGTGGCGGGATCAGACTTCGAAGGAACGTCTCCCAAGTTGTTCTGGCCGGAGACTTTGATATACTCTTTGCCAGGAGCTGAATTAAATCAAATGTTAACTCTGGTGGTGGCAATAAAGTCGGAGATGCCCTGTGAACCTGAGCTGCTATTGTTTGCAGGAATGAATGATCACCTGCACGCGATGGGACTTCTTGAGCAACTAAAGGGCGATGAAATTCCGACATCGAGGAAGATATGGGAAGCCATTCAGGCGTTGTTTGCGGCGATGAATGAAGTGCAAGAGAGTGTTGTCTCGAGATTTGGGTCCAAGACGAAGGTGGTGTTTACCACATCCCCTGGATACGCGAATATGCCACCCGCCCTACAGTTCGTGTACGCGGTCTTGATCCTGATAGCAGAAGGGAATGAATGGCGGATTCTAATGGCAGCCCCCAATCGGGAGTTGGAGCCATCGAACCTGAGGCTTCGCAAGTCAGAATTGGCGGCGGCATGGGCGGACATATCTCATGCACTGAGGGGCTTTTATGGACTAGCCGACATCCTGATCGTATTAGACGAGGTGCTCTTGCTAGAGATATCGAACTTTGCCAGGCAACTCAAGTTCAGCCCAGTCATCGGGGACGATCACCCGGCGATAAGCAAATTAACGGCCAGCTTGTGGTTTCGGAGTATGGATGTGAAGATCACAAACTCCACCAGCAAGTCTAGAGGTCCCAGTAACGAGAGAAGAAATGTGGCCGAGACGGAAAAACAATTAGAATCGATGAAATATCGTTTGACTCAAGAGAATGGCTGGTGGCCATTTTTGACACCAAGGCTGGAGAACGCCACGAACAAGACAAGGGAGGAAGCACCACCCCTCGTGAAACAAGTCTGGAGTTTTCTGGAGAAACAACTGGAGCTGGCCGAAACAAGAGACATGACGGTGGCTAGATTTGTCTCGGCCGCCAATGAAGTGACGATTGGAGGGTTCTGGAGAGAGCACGCCAAAGGCGAATTGAAGACTAGGAGGGATTACGAGATTCTCAAGTTCTTGAGTCCTTGCTGGGAGAAGGAATTCTTGGCAGGAATATTCGGTACCACGGCGACTATCTTTGGAGCCTTCGTGCAGGAGATACTGGGCATGCCCATCAGCCTGCTCTTGGCCCTGTATTTGGTCTACCCCAGATACTTGTTCAACTTGGGCCCAGCATACATGTTTAGTCGAGGAGTGGAGACACTTCGAGTTGATGGGTACCTGGCACTAGTACTCTTGACCCATGGGGAATTGGTGTCGTTTCATCGATTAATGGAATATGGAGAGCCTCTGTCTATGGGGAGAGTCCACTCGAGCATTGAAACCAGCTCCTACAAGTGCGCCGCAGGGTTGAAAACGTTGTTAGTGCAATACCTCATGATGCAGAATCGGCACATGACGGGTGAAGATGAGAATCCAACCTCGAGAGAAGAATGGAAGAAGACGAACAGAGGGATGCCTCTGCTGACGGACCTATGCCTGGCAATGAGGTCGGACCCAATGGGGATAATCCGGGGCCTAGAGGAGGTGGTGACCTGCATTTATGGTCCAGCGGTGACGTACGCGTTCCCAGATCCCCTGGTGACAACGTATCGTCACTCTGTAACGCAATTGAGTCTTATCAGTATACTGAATGGGACGGCGTTAAATTGGTGTCAGCAGGAGGTGCTCAGAGGGCGAATGAGCAACACGGTACTCTTTGGAAAGGTGAAAGATGCCGAGCTAATAGTGTACAACTTCAGGGGGCAAATGCAATGTAGAATGGGAGGCAAGCGAGAGGGTCCCATCGAAATGTATCCCAAATTCTGGAACTTGAACCCATTGACGGCAGACAGACGAGAAATATTGAGAGTTCCTGCCTGGAAGGAGTGCTTCGCACTGGTGAAGAGGGAGCTGGAGACCATAATGGAGAAAGAAATCCTCCCAGCCACCATGCCTGAGTTCCCAATAGTCAGGAGGATGACCTTAGGAATGAACAGTCCCTTGGTAGTTCCCTCCATAATGGCGAGGATGACGACGGAGGACATGCAGAAGGATTTCACTGATGGCTGGGAACCCCTGTTCATCGGCTACACGGCGGCGGTCTACTTCCATACTAGCGAGGCGAAGGTAAATTCGTGGACGACGCGAGCGAAAAAGATGAGAGGTTCGCAGCCCCCCGGATATGAGGTGCGAAAGGTCTTGAGAGCTCTTGAGCAGGAGGGACTTGAGAACATGCTACCCATATGGGATGATGGCAGGATGATCGTGATGGAGGGGCACGTCGCATTGGTGGACGACATGAAATTTGCAACGAGAAAATACAGGGCACCCTATGGCTTAGAACAGGTGGAAGTGAGACAGGAGGGAAAAGAACTAGATGCAGCAGGTCAACTGCACGTAGCCCTGACGGAGTACAAGAAATTGGACCCTACGACACCATCACCACTGTCAGTGGACACGCCTGGAGACAAGAGGAGTGGACCCGTCGAGGACCGATTTAAGAAAATTCTCGAGAGAAGGAGACATGAGTCAGAAGAAGAGAGTATGGATGAAACTCTCAGTGAAGCCGGTGAAGACATGGAAGTGAGGAATACGCCTGAACCAGGGCCATCAGGGGAGGAGCTCACCACTCAAGAGCTGTTGAAAGACTTGAGCGAGGAGAATTGGGCAGATACGGCCACCCCACCCCTGAATCCGTCCCCCCGGAAGAATCTGGAATTGCCATTGGCACGTGAGACCTTCAATATGGGGATGATACTCTTGAGCTCGGAGGAAAGGGAAAGGAACACTTTCGAAGGGAACAGGGACATATTCCTGGGATCCCTGAAGGACGATGCTTGGCAGGAGTTCTTGGAAGAATTCAATCAAGAAGTGGGCAGCGAGACGACGCTGGACAAATTCAAGGAGGAACTGTGGGACACAGTCGTAAGATTTGGAGAACCGCTTCTGATAGGAACGGGCCTGGATGAGAAGGCGAGAAAAGAGCTACTGAGCAAGCTGGTAGAGCTGAGGAATTCACGATCGAAGACTAGAGAAGAAAAATGTGAGGACAGCTCTACTCGGAGACAAAAAACTGTAGATAAAATGGTTGATGATATAAAAAGGGATAAGGTTGGGACTAGCAATATGATTAAAAGTACTAATATCCTTAAGGCTCGAGCAGGGGGGAGGCAAGAGTTGGAAGGAGTGGATGGAGAGGTCGAATCAGTGATGGTAGCCACAACACCCTCAAGTAGAGATGTGAAGACTCGCAAGAGGAAGAGAGAAGTGGAAGGATTGGGTAGTCCTTCAGTGGATGCTGTTTCGGAAGGAAACTTGAGAGAGACGTCGCCCATGATTTTGGCTCGATGCAAGACGGCGGCTTACAAGAGCAGCTCGGAGCTCAGAAGACCACTTGAAGTAGAGAGGGAAATAGAGGTTTCCACCAGTTCGACATCGGAGGAAGACTTCATGCCCCAGAAGATAAACGTAAAGAGAGGTTCAACGAACGGACAGACATGGGAGGTGGATGTCGGCAAAGGATGGATCTCGAAGGCACACCAGGCCACGGGCAAGCAAGTGACAAGTGATCCATTGGAGAGGAACAAGAGGAGGAACACCTCCCGGACGTGGTGGGTGGCCCTTGAAACATTGAAAGAAATGGAGGACTGCTGGAAGAAGTTGGACAGTGGAGTAGCTCGCAAGCGACGCAATTGGGCCACCCAGCAAAAGGCCGAGGTTAATAGAATAGAAATGGCAAATCATCTGAAGAGGTCCTGGCAGAGTTTGTTGAAGGATCATTTTGAAGAAGCAATGAGGACACCCTCATCAGCACCACCATTAATGGCGAATCCCTTCGTTAGAACTGCAGGACAATTAATGTTCACCTGGAGTCTGGTGGGGATAGAGTTGGAAACACTGACCTCGTATGACAGGCTGAAGTTGGGAAGCAAGAAGCTAGATGTGTATCAGGCACTGATGCAACACGTAGCCAGGGACAACTCAGGCTTGAGCCTGGCTAGAAGAAAGGATGCCACGTGTTTCTTGAGATGGATAATGTCGATGATGTCTGATAGCACCATCCTGGCATGCCAACAGAGAGCAAGCGCAAGCAAAACCATGGAAAAAAGAGTCTCAACGGTCATCTTGAACGTGTATCAGAGCACAGGAATAGAAAAGGAAGAGGGTTCCAGACTATCCCTAGAGAACCATAGGAAGCTAGACGAGGTACGGAGGTTTTATAATAAGAAGTTCGAAGAAGAACATGATGTTCACCGTAACCTGGCCTCGTCAGAGCAGTACTCGAGGCTCAGCGAGAAGGGGGAATACCAATATGTGTCTGGAGTGATGGGAATGGCCTACAACCCCTTCTTAGACTCGGAAGCTGGAGGCGCCCACAGGAACCATGAGGTAGCGGAGCTACTGAAGTTTTGGACAGAAAGAATAATGGAAATAGACGCGGTGGAAAAAGAGGGGCCGAGCCTGGGCCTGATTCTTGAGAAAACACCAGAGGTGGTGAGCATACCGCGTTCAAACAAGAGAGTTGAAGTGAACATGGGCGATGGAAATGGCTTGTTAACCACGAACTTGGGAGTGGTATGGAAGCTATTAAGACCCTCCTGGTGTCCACATCCCCACGCGAGTCTGATCGAGGAAACCACCGAGCGAGTGAGGTTAGCACCAACGGAAGATGAAGATCTGGCGAAGTTGAGTGTGCTGCATAAGCTAATTTCACCTCAGATGCAAGAGCCAGGCGAAAAGACGAGTAATCCCGGGTCAGCAAAGAAATTGGAGCCGGGTAGCTGTCTGGATTCGACGTGTGGAAACGGAGAGCACACCTGCGATGGACGGTCATGCGTTAGAATACTGTCATTTCAAAAAGAAGACCTGGTCACTTGGTTCGAAGACATAACAGAAAGGGAGAAAAGTGAAGTGCAAATAGTAGCGGAGTGTTACGCGAGAACCACGGTGAATATAGTGACAGCTCTCGGATTCTTCTCGAGAATGTGTAGTCTGCAGTCACTCGAAAGACTAGAAACTGAACATCATTTAGTGACGGCGTTGAGCGTAGAATCATGGCCCGGGGTGTTGCAGGTGACTCAAAAACACATCCGGAGCTGGAAGGTTGGTCTCGAGGCGGAAATGGAATTTCCCATGAGCGAAGCTTATGGCTTGCCATTGAACGCGAAATCGCTGATAGGGTCAATGATGGCCAACTTGTGCGGAAGTCACTACCCACTGCACATGGTGATGGTGGAAGCATCCAGCCAGAGAGTACTGGTGGACAAGGCCTTCTCAGTGCCCAAGTGCGTAAGGTTGGCTCGGATATCGCATCACTCGCACAAGTTGTTGAGAAAAATCAGAGGGACAGTACCAAAAGAATTGAGAGATGACTTGAGTGAAATCTGGGGAGAAGAACTTTTGAAGTTGGAGAGAGAGAACACAAGCGATCACGAGAGACAAAACGTGATCGGAAAACCTGTGGGAAGTGCTCCAAACCTGGAAGATAACGACACGATGCATGAGAAAATGATGGAGCTTGAGCCTCTCTTGGAAGCCTCGGGGGAGCGTAACCTCAGGAGCATTGAAATCACCCATGGAGAATGCCCATGCCACTGTTTAGCGCAAACGGTGTGGTATCCAGAACACAAGAGCCTTTGCCTGGTGTGGGATATAGAAGAAATTCGGTCGATCGGGCTACCGGATCACCGACAGAAGGTGACGATCTTGGTAGTGAGTACGATGTTGGCTCTGAGATGGATAGAAGAGAATATAACGAAGTATCGGGAAGCGGGGACGCCAACGGCTGAGTCAATATACGCGATAGACTACAGTAGAAGACTCGAGTTGTTTGAGACTGCGTGCAAGGTATTCGCCATACCAACGGAAGTCAGACATATCTGGAGCCGTTTGAGGTACTTCCCATGGTTTCGGGCGACGCTGACGTCCTGGTTGTACATGACAACGAAAGATCACATGAGAAAACATCAAAAGGAGTATCGACAATTCCAGGCCGAGATTGGGCCGGAAGCTTTCAAGAGACCCCTGTTAACCCATCGTAATGCAATCACGACAGGATGGAAGAGAGTGGGTAAAATGTCTAGAGACAATACCAAGGCGAGGGAATCGATACTAGAGGAGGACCTGGCGAAGAGCGTGAGCTTGAGCCTGCACAACTCCTTTTGTTTGAACCGGGAATCTAGGGTGAAGGCACTACCCAACCAAGCAAAGAGGTTGCAAGAGCAAAGAGAATGGATGCGATCCTACGAACAGCTGAAGGCTTGGGAGGAGATTGTGATTAGCTCCGATGATGAAGAGGAACTGTTGAGACAGTTTGCCGTATCTAGTACTTCAGGGTGTAGTACCTCCAAGGCGAAGAGTGCGAGATGAGTGGGTGGCTCGTATGGATCTTGAGTCTGGAGAGGGGAAAGGGGGCTTGAGCGTGGATCCGGGTGAAACTTGGATTCACGAAAAAGAAGTTTTAACAAAGCAAATATTGTTATTAATATACTATATTTATTATATAAATCAAAATGCTGCATGACAATTTCCTGATTGAATAGGACAAAAGAAACTTTAAATGATTGGCTTGGAAAGCAAGAATTCAAGGGTGCAGGTGTGTGCAGATTTTGATTGCTGTTTAGCGATAGTGTGAAAATTTTACATGGCTGTGAATTTTGGGGTGTAGATAAGCTTAAGTCTGCTGCAAACTTCTGTAAATGACCACTGGCACTGTATCTTGAGTAACACTCGGTTTTCTGGGACTCACTGGCAGAAGACAGCACGCGATGAGGACATCGATCTCGAGTCCGGGGAGTATGTGCCAGTCGGTCATGTTCGGAAGTTTGACCTTGAGAGAAGCAAAAAACACTTGATTTTGGAGTGAAATTTTATTTTTCAAAATTTCGAATGGAACTTGTCATGCACGATTTTCTCGCGATAACTGAAAATCAGAAAAGAGAAGTCAGAACGATCGAGTGACAATCGCGGGAAAGTTGCTAGAAAAATCAGTGGGAAATTGCTATTCGCAATTTCAGTAGCAATAATAATCGAGAGTAGAGCTGTCCCATCTGAAACAGAGACGAGCGCATTCCCACGAACTGGATTGTTGTGACTGGAGTACTATTATTAACTGGACCAGAGTGAACCTTCGGTGGAAAGGTGGACAGTTGGAGTGTCCCAGTGGTTCACGAGAACTTACAGTCTAGAGTACAAACTTGTTCTTGCTGTTAAAACTGACAAACATTGAACTCATTTTAGTTACTTCATTAATTCTTGAGTTGCTCACCGACTTATTTACTTCCTCGTTCTTGAGCGTGCTACAATGTGAGTACTAATTTAAATTCCTAGAGTGTGTTTTATAATTGTTATGTTGAGGTAAGGCGAGTTTTAGGTTGATCCATCTGAAATGGATCAAAGTTCCACTGTCTAATAAAAAGTAACTTAACGGATTGTTCCAACCCGGTTTTTAACGGCGTTCATGTATTTTGGGTATCTAGAGACCTGAGTATGGGGACGTTATTAATTCTAGAGTGGGGGGATATTTTAGTAGTAGCCTTTAAGCTGTAACGGGTCGTAGTCTCATGTCACAAGCGAACCGAATTGGCTCCGACTGATTTGAGGTACAAAAACACAAGAGATAGTGTCCCTGACTCTTGAGCCAATGGTTATAGGGCCTATTTTTCTTAAGCCTCATGTGTGACTGCAGTAGAAGAATGTTACAATGCAGTATACCAAAAATTAGATTACTTCTTTACTAAGAGAACCTCAAAAACAAAGACCCAGAAAAACATCAAAAGATGAAAGTTGTGGTTATCTTTCGCATTTTTAAATTCAATATCAAACTTTATAATAAAAAAATTGAAGAAAAAATTAAAAGTGTGCATCATCAGGTTTGAAAGAATTTTAAATTTACAAAATGATCATCCGATCTTCGATCACAAAAATATCTTAAGACATTGGGCTATACAAAACAAAAATCAACCAATCAAAAGTTTGCAGTTTTGATATTCGCGCAAACATAACATCATGATTAAATCATCTGACTTTAGTTTCTGAAACATTCTATTAAAATTATCATTTCATTTTCTGAAATTGAAATTTAAGTTTTCAATTTTTCTTGATTTCCGATTTGGGAACAAGTCATTTTTTTCAAATTTAAATAATTTGTTTTTGTTCGAGCGAAAAATTCGGATTCGGATCTAATTTTTAAGGGTCAACCCTCTGCCCCTGAACTCATTGGTCGTGTTTATTCTCAGTCTCTCCTACCAGATGTGAATTGGTTCTAATGTCCGTAGCTTGCAATTGATGGCAGCTTGGTCTATATCCTCGCATGACATAACCGCATTCAAGCCCTAATTTCCAAACTGCATTGGATGTTGTCCTACGGTCAAGTCTTCCTACCGGTGTTCGTCAAATTAAGTGGTTAGATGTCGACTGAAAGGCCTACATAGGCCGAGTAACATCCACGACATGAAAGCTTGTAAATCACTTCTGATTGTAGTTCACGCGAAAACAAAAAGACTTCAAGGATGGTAGGCAGATTTTCAGCTTCCGATGCTGAAAACAATTGGTGCCTTGATAATGTTCCGCACCTTATTTGCAAATAAAAGACTTTAATTGCCTCGGTAATGCAGCACCATCATGAGTGGTGTGTCAATTTTATCAATAACTCTTTGATGGAGGTCCTTGTCAGGGCTTTTAGTGACATTTTCTTTGATGTTTCTACCGAAGGTCCTCGAGGCAATTTATGAAACTTTTCCTCCAGAAGTAAAACCATAAAAACTGCTGCAGCTTAGTGCGGTAACGTGACTGCATTGACTGTTACTCACATTTGAAGTGAGAAAATTTTTGGGTGTTCGTCCAACTGCTAACATAGAAGAAAACAAACTCAAAATCAAACTTTTAGTTACTTCTCTACATCCTACACCTTGAAGTAGTCTTAGTGGTTTACAGAGTTTAGATTTGATACATTTTCTGATTGATCTGGTTTCTCAATTTCCTCTTCAAACTCGCTAATAATAGCTGAGCAAGATCATGGATCTTCTCAACTTTGTTTCTATGTGGTTTTCATAACACCTTGACAATTGCATACAATTAATTTTTACCCTTGACAATTATTTTGTCTTAATTCTAATTATCGTTAATTAAGGACGTCAGTTCTCAGATATCAAAAACTCTCGATTGAGTTCTGGTTTTAGCTTTGAGTTTCCCTAGAAACACATCCGATTCCCTACACTAATCGCATCCTTAAAAATGAGTGTTTACAGTCACGTCTGAGGTGCAATATGGTTTTAAGTTGGTTTATAGGTAAATTAATAAATTGGAAAACATTCATGATTCGCACCTTCAACCCTCTTTCATGGTGAATTTTTCTCGCTTTTTCTTATCCAAGTATGTTTATTGCTTCCGCTAGAATCTTGAAGTACACTTTTCTTTCTCCTGTATCGGAATGACAGAGTAAAAAAAGACATCCATGATAGATTCCTACCGTTGGCTTTAGCTCAGTTTACAACAAATTGTCATACATTTTGGAAGCACTGAAAGTGGGCTCTGAGGAGTATACAGCTGGAACTGCTTCCACAGTAAGTCCTTTGCTAAGCTCTCCTCTTCAAGCTTTTTCCGCTACCTCTGGTTCTCAGCGTTTTTTTTTCTACATCAGAATGGAAACCCCTTCTTTTTCGAGAGTTTGTCTTTTACTTTTGTAAACATGCAAGCATTCCGCCATCCTTAGGAGCTTATAGTTCGACCGATCTCGTCTGTAGACTTTTTCGATTGTTCCCTGATGTGTACAATCGTTACACCCAAAATCTTGCTGTTATCAAGGTTCTTTTCTGGAACCTTAATTTGATCATGAATATTTTGCGTTTCTTCGGAGAAAATTGGTGGCTAAATCAGTTCTTTGACGGCTGAAACTGTTCCCAAGGAGCCCCAGTGCGGTTTTGCTTATAAAAACAACTACACGGTATACGTTTGTCCTTATCAAAGCTTTAATTTCAAATGGTTCGGGCAAAAAATACACGATATCTCTGAGTACAAACTCTTGTCGGTTTCCTAAATTTAAACGTAACTTTATCTCCATCCCACAGACAACAGTGGTTTTTTCAATTTTTCCAATTACACAGTTTTTATTGGGATTTTACACTTTTTCTAACTCCCTAATTGCCCTCAAACAAATATTATTTTGATTCGTCCAAAGATTTCAAGCTTACGTGGCTTACCTTCTGATTTTCATTAGCATTATCCTGATGTCCCATGAGTTGCACATTTGTTTCTCGTTTACTTGGTATTTGCTCTCAAATGCACATAAGAACTGTACTCCCCCATGTGTTTAACTGCTGGAATTCTTTGTTTACCTTGTCCTTCATCAAAGCTGCAGAAAAAAAACGCAAAATCAACCCTAAAATTTTACATAGAAGATGAATTGATAGTATAATAGTTGCAAGTTCTCCGACTTCTCACCGATAACGGAGCTTTTTTGTTTCCACTTTTGCAAACCAAGGAAATTAGTGCCAGCTGTATTGTGAAAACTTTAATCTGAAATGATTTAATTGATCATCAGAAAATTTCCCGTTTTTTCCCAGGAAGACCTCTCTTTCTAATATTGACTTCCTACTACATTTCTTAGATTGTAACAGGTGACTGTCTCTAAAAATCTTTATCCGTGAAAAGTCCTGAAATGTTGGATTGCTCTGACTCTATCGATCTTGGGAATCAACTTCAGTTGTTTCGCATATAATATCCAAGGTCCAATACCTAATTCAAAAAAATTAGGATTGACTTTATTGATCATAGTGTGAGCATATTTGCGATAGACTACTCTATTGATTGGATCCTATACAGTTATTTGTAGCTTCAACCTGTATTTGTTCTCTGTTAAACGATGTCTTTGCGAATTTGAACTGTATTTTTGCACCTTGCTATATGTACAACATCAATTTTTTCTTTTAAAACAATTTCCCATCTTCTGGTATTTTTAGCTTAAGGCCAAACAATATCTTTTCTAATTTTCATGATTTTTCAGAATACGTAGTTTATTTTCTTTTGTTAAAAATTTTAACCGTAAAAAGGTATCTTATTTACTCTGTATTACATTTTTAGCGGTAAACCTGTCAAACTTTGCAAAAAAACTGGTCGTGGTTTTATTAGATCTAAAACACAACACACGATGATTCGTTTAAATCCACGAGTTTACCCTGAACATGGCTAGATCTCTTAAGACTTTATAACAGCAAAAAAATTGTTCTCAGACCATTCAATTTGCCCTGATAGGTGTTTGTTATTTTTTGTTGACAAAAATACAGTATTATTTATATTTGAAAAAATTTGCGGACGAAAAAAAGGGTTCTCCAATTGTTTCAATATCGTGCAAAAACAGAACCGAGTCAATTTTGATTGTTATGGCATTCCCGTTGTTTGCATACAAGATCCCAATAGGTACTTTAACATTGATTAGAACTAATTGTTTGGTTGGTAGTTGAAATCCTGTCAACAGGAATAAAATAATTGACACTTCTATTGCACCCTTTACTCGTGAAAATTTTTAATAATTTTTTTGTAAACTTATTCGAAGTCTGATGCTAAGGTACTATCTATTTCTCCCAAAGTATAACTATATCCTCATTTCCAGAGCCTGATTTTTTCACCTTTTTTGTATCCAATAATTTCTCACAACCATGATGATTGAGATGATAGAAAGTAGGAATAAGTTTAACATAATCTTGCAGGTATATTGCATAACCACCAGCTGCTTTTTGAAAGCCCCGTCAAGATTATGTGAAGCGGCCAAATAGATGCAATGCTTTGTTCGTACTTCTGATGATACCGGTTTAAACGGTAGTTCCCGGTTTATTGCTTCAGGTTTGCCTTTTGTTTAAGTGAAAATGCTATTTTTACTCAATGATACTATTCATCCTAATTATGTTTTCAATATCATACGCTAATAAAATTTCGCCGCTAGGTTTTCCTAGGCACCCTAGTACTATCTCGACAAAAACTGATTCTTTGTTGTCCATGATGAGGATATGTATTTTGTTTTCACGAGTGAATTACCTAAGCAAAAACACTGATGTTATCATTAACATCATCAGGGTTTTATACAAAAAATAGTCCCCGAATTTTTTTGTTCGCTGACCATTCACTTGGTTTTATACTATCATACCGTTAATTACTTTCCGTCCCGTTCTGTTTCTTGATGCTTTCTTATCATTTTTTAGTGCTTGCTGCTTTTTATTTTGATTTTGTTTTCACTTTTCTTTCTTTGGTAAATTGAACGTTGCTTTACTTCCTAAACTTCAACTTGATGCGTTGGTGTGTCTTCTGGGTGAATCCTCTACAGATGTTAATGTAGCATTTAAAGCCTCCAATATCTAAAACCTCCGAGGCTTGTTGCGATTTTTCTCTCAGGTGTAGAAAGACAAAAAAGATTCCTGCTTCTTGAGGGTTTACTTTTGATCCTTCATGGAAAGCCTTCATCCTGTCATATTGATTTTTTTGCTGTTTCTTAGATTTTTTGTCCTCAATCACAAAAAAATAGATCATTTAGTTCCTCTTTGGCTAAGCGTGAAACCTTATAGAACGACTTAAACTTCCTTGTCTGTCCCTGTCACATGGTATACAAAACTTAGTATTTGTCCTTCACGCTATACTTAGGTCCACAAAACTAAGTAAATCGTACTTAGGCACACAAAACTTAGTAATTGTCTTTCACGCTATACTTAGGTCCGTATTATTTTCTGTCATTGTAGGTCTTTTGCCGTTCCTATTCGACATCCATCGTATCGCGAACCAGTACTTGGCTTGTATGGAATTCCTTCTTTAGGTTTCTTACGTATTCGCTTGGCATTGCAAAGACTTTAGTTTCTGATGTTTCATACTTGCCCTCTATTGGCAATGAGCGAGGGCAACCTAAGATCAAGTAAAGCCAGCTGTATTTTGTCACTGCATGAATTGACGATTTATAAGCCATCATAACTGTTTCAAGATATACTTCAAGGGGTCTTCATTTTTTTGTTGGTTCTTTTGATCATTGCATTTCCCATCATATGGTTTTGTGCTAGTCCTATCGATTATCAGTTCGAAACACAATTTTATGAAAAAATTTGACATGAAGTTTGATCCCTTCTCACTATGCAGCTTTGCTGGGCAGCCAAAACGGTAAATCCAATTATCGACCTATCCTTAGCTATTGTTATGGCTTCTTGGTTTTCTAATGATACTGCTTCAGACCACATTGAGAACTGATCACCATTTAGACGAATTTACTTGAATCCTCTAGATTCTGGTAACGATACCATGATATCCGGTGCTGTCTGCCAAAAGGGATGACTGGGTTTCCTTTTCTGCAGTGAATGCACATTTTTCTAGCATTTTTTTTTGGCTTTACATTTTTCACAGCTTTTAATCCAATTTTTATTATCTTTGCTAATTGCAGCAGGCCAGTAATTTTTCTCTTGAGTTCATTGAACAATTTTTTGGTAACAAAAATGTACACAAGACTTTTGTTAGCGAATGAGCATTTGCTCCATAAAGGTCAGAGTCACTACAGTTTGAACTGCGAGGTATAGTTGTTTCGTCGATTTTTTTTAGTAAGTCGTTTTCGATTTTCATTTTTTTGTAATTGATCCAAAACTTGCATCTTGTCTTTGAACAGCATTTCAATCGCTTTTTTCTAGTCTCTCTTTATTTTGTACCCAGTTCTTTGCTGTTCTTTTTGCTTTTGACAAAAGTTGAACTGTGTGCAATTCCAAATCAGGAGTTTTCAGTGCATGATACCAGATATTGCTCAAAACATCTGTTGTTTTTCTATCTGATTGTTCACCGAGTTGTGGCCAAATCCACATGCAGATTCTACCTGCAGAAAATCCCCCATGCAGACTGAATGTCGCGAGTTCCAACTACCACTAATGAAGTGGTTAATCAAATATTTCTAGGTTTTAACCTTGAGTTTTCCCTAGATACACTTCCCAATCCTACACTATTTCCTCCTTCTGCAAACGAATCTCACTGCTCCGAGTAGGCTTCGTAGTGAAAAAATTCTCGCCCTTAATAAGGAGTTTGTAAAGGAATTCAGCTGTTTTCCAAGCCCCTCAATAGTTTTAGGTAGAACTCAATCAGTCGTGGTACAGCTCGCAGTTGTGAGGCTTTTTTAATGCTTAATTATGTTTATGTTTTTTCCGGATCAACATCCACCCGTTGTTTGACGTAATATGCCCAAGAAATGAAATTTTTTGAAAAAATCTGCGTTTGATCCTTTTAGTTTTAACCAAGCTTCCTTCAGCCGACACAGAATAAGTTCCAACCGCTCTAGATTTTCTCCAAATGTTCTAACAATGACGATAGTATCGTCCAGGTACACCATCGCAGTTTTGAATTATAGTTCGCCTTAGCATTAACTCCATTAAGTTTTGAAATGCTGCTGGCGCTTCTTCTTCTTCTGTGTGGGAGCCGAAACGTGCTCAGAGGCAGCGCTTCGCCAGTTCGATCGCCTTGATCGGATCGTCGAAAAGGACCGAAAGCTCGGTGTTGGTGTCGCCAAATATGGGTTGTCGGCTGCTGAGAGTTGCTGGACATTCGAGTAACCAGTGTTCCAGGGTTTAGTTATCTTGGAGGCATTCTGGGCATTTTGGGTCTGTTGTTGGGTCCATCAGGTGTCGACACGCTGCCAGTTGCATGCTGTGCCCCGCTCTCAGTCTCGCTAACATGACCGCGTCTCTTGACCGCGACACATCGGCGTTATGAATGCTGTAAATTTTTCCGAAGCTTCTCCTAGTGCCATTTGAAATTAATTAGAAATTGAACCAATGTTAGCGAAAACATGTTGCCGTTCAATGAGTCAGTGGTCAGTGACAACTTATCTTTTCGATCTGACTTTTTATTTCTCAATAGTCAACTCCTAATCTGTGGGATCCGTCTTTTTTCATGGATAGCATGGATTGCATGGATGGAGCATGACAGCACAATTTGAGTCAGTTGTTTCAACTAGGTTGCCTTTTCTAAATCTTCCACGATATTTTTCATGGCTTTCTGCTTTTCAAAGTTCCTAATTCCGTATGACCGCCGAAAATGTTTTACATTAGCGTTTAATTTGATTATGTGCTTGATTCTATCCAAAAACCTCAAGTCCATTGAACTGCGTAGAAAGACGTGGTTATGTCTATCAAACATTATCTGTTTTTTCTTCTTTTCCCGATTAAAATTGTACACTATCTAGCGTAGCGTGTTTGCCTAATTGAAAATTCTCGCGATGCAGCGGTCGTTCCTTGCTACCAAAAATCCCGATAACTTGAATCTGATTTGTCAAGTCGGCGTAATGAGCGATCATGCTGTCATAATATTTTTCAATAGCTTCATTTGGCCTATTCAATACCATCAGAAAAAATTTCCTTGGCTTCCACTTATCAATAAATTAGCTACAAATTGTCTGTTATTGTCTTCGAACTCTTCTATGACTTCGACTAAGCCTTCTAGACTACTGAGGGTGTTTTCTACTAACTTTTTGTGTCTGCTGGGTTCTCGTTCATTTCTCTCTGCTATTGTAAGGTTTTGGACAATTAGGTCTGTATTGAAATTCTCAAATAAGTTCAGTATTTGGCCGTGACATTTCCCAGAAACACTTCCGTTTCCCTACTTTTTTGAGACAAAAACACACGGACAGTTAAAAAAAATTGAGGGATAAATAAGAAGAATTCTGTGGATCCATTTTGAATAATTGTTCGCCAAATATTCGCTCTTATCTGAGTTCTGTCCAACTGTTTGCACGGTTCCAGTATCGTACAGGGCTACAACGCTCGTTTCAAGCATTTTCACTCACTGTAGAAGAAAAAATGAATAATGAAAATCAACTTTGGTGGCTAACGAGAGCTAATTTGTCATAAAATTTATCGTTCAGAAATTAAAGGCATCTGAACAAATCGAGATTATTTCTGAACCATAAATCGAATTTTTTCTGTTACCTTTTGATAATTAACATTTTTTGATTGGACGGGTTAGAGCTGATTAGAGCTTTTTCAGCGCTGATTCTTTTTGTGGCTTTTGGAATGAAATGACTTGAGCGGATTTTCAAAAAAAGATTGAAAATTTTGTCAAATTTTTTTTAGATAGATCAAAATGATTTTCTGAGCTCTCTCAAACCACTATAAAGACCGTAATTTGACCAAATTTTCTGCGCCGCAGCCAAATTTTTGAAAAAAAAAGGCGTTTTTAGGCACTTTTAAAAACATTTTGCCCAAAAAATTGCGTTATTTCGGCGCGCGCTCCCCCCTCAAAATAAGTATTTATTGGCGCCAAGGGGTTCATCAGCCAAAAATTCAGGGGTTCATCAGCCAAAATGGATATCTCAAAATAGTTCAAAGGAAGGACCCTTTGGGTCGGCAGGGGGTCGAATCGCTGAGGGGGAGGGGGGTGCTCTTCTGGGCTTTCGATAAACAAGGTCAGCAACTTCTTAAGCGACATAGTTTCCGCGCCGAGCGAACGCTCCAAGTTACGGCAATAGTGGACCCTTTGGTTGGCTCAATGTAGCTTTTTAAACCAGTTGACGCAAAATTTCGGTTTTCGAAGACATAGGTTAGGATTCATGAACCCTTAATTTCAACAAATCTGCAAACAGCAGCAACTTGCGAGAAAACCTAATATAAAGCAAAAAAAGTGTAAAAGTGTATCTCAAAAAATTCTCTTTTTTTTGTTCAAAATGTATCAAAACAGACCAAACAATTTTTAAAAGGAACAAAAAAATGATGTTTTGTTATGCTTGGCTGTTTTCATAAAAAATATTGTTCTAGGACGAGTTGCAATTTGACTTTCCTAACTGCTGGCGTTGAGTCTTGATTTTTTAGATCTTGTAATGACAGTGTTTCAGTTGCTGGTTGAATAATCTCACTGGAGTGGTTTTTCAATTTTCAAGCACGATAATGATAACTTTGCCTTCACCCGAATTGTTTAAACGTGTCGCAGAGAATCAACACAGACGTTTTCCAGCAAGAGCAGTTGGGAGATAACAGACAAAATTGCAACGACTGTTTGATATCCCAAAAAAAAATGGTGTCGTTCATTTACAACCATCACAGTTAGGTTAGTGAAAGTTGCATCAGCAACTGTGTCTGTTATAGCCTCAACTGGCTGCGATGGTGCCAGTCAAGCACTTAAGATCGGATATTGTAAAGAAAAAAGGTATAAAAAGATCAGCTACTAATTGTTAAAAGCTTATGGTTCATAAACATGTCATCCAGTTTCGATTTTCAGTCACGAGCAACCCCATATTGGTCAAAATTAGGCTGATTTTGACCCAGTTGTTGAAATCAAAGTTTTCGAATATCCAAGTCTTTCCGAACCGGAAAAAAAAATTCTTTATAATGAACCAAATATTAATTAAATTCCCTATACTAAGAAAACATCAAAGATAGAGACCCAGAAAAAAAATATGTGTGAAATAAAAAATCAAAAACCACTGAACAAATTGAGATGTTTTTCAAACTAAAAATCAACTTTTTCATTAGGAGGCTAAACTGTGCACTGCATAGGCGCAAAGTTTTGTGTCTGTGTGTTCCTGGAATCCAGAGACAAGTCTTTAAATATGTTCCAAAATTTAAGTGCATTAGCAACAGCTCAATGTAACTATACAACTGTCTCGTCATTTGTTTGCGGATTCCTTAAACTGTTCTGGATTCCACAAATACAGTTGCGGATTCCGCAAGTTCGACTATTTTTTAAATATTTGTTTGTGGAATCCAAAACAGCAAAGAAGATCAAAGAAAAGTAGCAATGTTGCGGATTTCGCAATAAATCTGATTTTGGCCTGTTGCGGAATCCCTTTACAGTGCACAGAATGCACAGTTTGGCTCGTAATGTTCAATAAATCTTGCTATAGTTAGCCACTCCTAATTAAAAAAATCGAAGCAGAAAAAAAATCATTTTCACCTTTGGGAGGCTCCAAATTTGTTTTTAGTCCTTATATAAATAAAATAAACGTAGAGTTTATTTTACTACTGGGCCTAATCGGCAGTAAAGCATACAGGTTAAGCATTATTTTTTTTGTAATGGAACCTGTTTGAATTGATAAAAAAAACTGGCATAAAAGTTTCTTTCGTTTTGTAAATACTTCTGTCTTGTCGTCAGAAACTTTTGTGCGTTCGAATCGAAAAAACAATGATGAATAGCGAGGACTCAAACGGTCCTAGGACAACAGGTCGACTGGACTTTAAGAAGATGGGATTTCACTTGATCTTTTCCAATACTTTTAAACGCTAAAGATTGTTGTTATGACTCTGAATTGATTTTAAAAATAAGCAAGTTTATTATACAATACTTTAACTTTTGCCTTTCTTAGACCTCAATGAAAAACTCAAACTATGTAAAAAAGCCCGAAAATATCCAAGAAAGCCTATTAAGTAGAAAATTTTATCGAACTACTTTCAATTTATACAAATCTTCTAGTTCTTTCTTGTAGTCCCTCTTTTTAGTTTTGAGCAGTCTCTCAGAGGGTTGAAATGCAAAACACCGATCAAAAATTTCTTACTGATCAGAAAAAAAAGTAAAAAACAGCGGAAATGTGGATAGAGAATTTGGGGGGGGGGGGGGTGGGGGCCATTGTTAGCTTATGAAATGCCAGGACCGAGCCTGATTCATTTGACGAGAAAGAGAAAGCTGTATTTCAAAACAGAAAGATTTTGAGTTGGGAAGGCAAAATAGATCAGGTCCTGAATCTAGACGCAAGACGCTCTCTTCACATCTTGAACATCGAAAGAAGATATTGGAGCAACCTGAGACCCATCAGGGCCAGAGCTCACAAATTGCAGCTCATAGAAAAAAAGCAATCATTGAAGGCTCAAAAAGAGGATTTTTTATCAAAAGATAGAGAGCAAGGCAATACAATTAAATCAAGTACCTGTATTTTTGAGGAAAACTCAAAAGAAAAACTAATAAAAACTTCAAACAGAGATACGAGAAACAGATGGGTATGAGGAGTCTATCCCCAGAAACAAGTGATGCGTGAGTGTGGAACCCTCGGACTTCAACTATTTGGGAGCAAGGGTACTGAAATTGGAATTCATTCCCATTCCAGATTACAAGAAGAATCAAGAAGTAACTAATGCCCCGACTTATGTCGAGCCGAGTTACGATGGGATCTCTGTCCTCTTTTGATGGGTTGATGAAGTCCATGAAAGCTAGAAGAATGGTTTGTTTTCGGCATCAGGCTACAAATTCCATCGCCCATAAAAACATTGACACCATTGGTGAGCTTGGAAACAAAAATGATCGAAAATTTTGGAAGTCTGATGGCAGGGCGTGAGGATTTGCAAACTGAAGTGTCGAAAAAGAATGAAAAAATGAACGAAGAAGCTCAGGCTGGTCCGGAAAAACGGTGCGCTGATTTGACAAGAATGCAGAAGCCAGTTTGGGCAATTGAGTGATCACAAAAAGAAAACATGCCTAAGGAACAGGAATGCAGCGCGTAAAACAAGCAATCTGAAAGTCAAAATTTGAAGATGAAAACTGAACTGAATAATATCAGGAAATTATTCGAATCCTTGGTAAAACGCGATGGTTTGGGATCAAAAGATCACCAAACTATGGTAAAATTTGTAAAGCAACATAGGTGCAAAGATGCGACAAACGATAAGTTCTTTGTCTGAAATTGTTACGAAAAGCTAGAAACCCGACGAGATGATCCCGAAAAAAACGTTTCCATCGCCGCCCAGTTCATGATCGGGGAGAAAAGTTATGAAATGAAGACCGAGCTGGTCACTCATTTCACCATTTGGCGAATTGTGTTAAAACCCCGACGACCTCGTATGAAGTGCACAGAAAACTTCTTCATCAAACGAAAGAATTCATGGCCGTTATGACAAGTATGGCAATTACAGCAGGGATTTCACCGGCACGGGTTAATGCGGCGCGACTCTATGGATCAGAGAAGATCCTTTGCTAAATGCGGTTCCATCGGCGACCACGTGTCAGCTTACCCACCTAAAATCAAGAGATGAATGATATAAGTTTTTATTTCGACGTCACGGATGCAACATACGATAACCACAAAGAGTTGATCAGAGGCCATACATCATATGATGATCCGCGTTTTTTCTTCTCTAAGGATTTGAATCGCATGGGAACACGATACGCAGCGCAAAAAAAACATAGAAAAAAACTTTAAAGCTCCGGTGCGGTGGACAGTGTCATGCTCGTCAAAACTTGGACAGAAATTGATTTCGGCAGAGTGGATTTAGTAACGACCAACCGCAAATCAAGGAGGCATCTATGTGGCTGGCAAAAGCCTATAAACTCGTTGCAGTTGTGTGACAGAAATCTCTGGTTGAGTTCTCTGATTATAAAGAATCTAGATAAGTCTGATCAGTTCACTCTGAAGCGTGACTTCGTAGGGAGTTTTGACTTGACTTTTGAAAAGAACAACAGCATGATTTGACTCATGAACCTCATACCCCAATATTTTTAAACATAAAACCTAACTTAAAGCCTAAGAAAGCAGCAGTTGTCTCTTTTAGAATAAAAAGAATGGTTGAATTCGACAATGATAGGCAATTATGTCCTATCGCCAACCCAAATATTCAAAGCTCCTTGATTTGAGAAACGTTTTTAAAACTTGGATATGCGTTGCCACTTTGCACCGAGTATCAGTGTGTGGAAATCAATTATCAGAGTATCATTGATATCAACAAGCAGAGCATCAATAGAGCTCTGGAAAAGTTCGATCTAACTGATTGTTTGTCTCACGTCAATTAGAAATTCTGGAGAGAAACTTTGTTTTGAAATAATAAGAACATCAATCATTACTTGTGTAAGAACAAAAAACCTCAAAATGCGGACATTCAAATCAAGAAAACAGCAGTTTAGGAGCGATCTGAAGTGAGAAGCGATACAATCTAGTGAAAATCGCAGATGGTTTCTTTTTTTCTGAACTAATATACTTATGACCAGTGCCAACTCATTACCAGCAAAACTTGTGCATCCACACCAGAAAAGTGCAAAAACAAAATAAGTGACAAAAGGCGAGCTTGTTCCTCGGGATTTGCTGCTACGCTTTATTTTGTTCAACTGGAGCTTACCCAATAGGGCTTTACTAGCATCTCAACCTTAAGCGACACACAGTGACGGTGACTATGGCGGCTAAAATCACAACACAAATGGAGATGATTTTGCCGTGGGCAAAAAAAAATTCTTTATAATGAACCAAATTATAATTAAATTCCCTATACTAACAAAACATCAAAGATAGAGACCCAGAAAAAAAATCTGTGTGAAATAAAAAATCAAAAACCACTGAAAAAATTGAGATGTTTTTGAAACCAAAAATGAACTTTTTCATTATGAGGCTAAACTTTGTACTTGATAGGCGCACAATTTTAAGTCTGTATATTCCTGGAATCCCGCGACAAGTCTTTAAACTTGTTCCAAAGTGTAAGTGGATTTGCAACAGCTCAATGTAACTATACACATGTCTCATCATTTGTTTGCAGATTCCACAAACTGTTCTGAATTCCGCAAATACAGTTGCGGATTCGGCAAGTTCGACTGTTTTTTAAATATTTGTTTGTGGAATCCAAAACAGCAAAGAAGATCAAAGAAAAGTAGCAATGTTGCGGATTTCGCAACAAATCTGATTTTGGCCTGTTGCGGAATCCCTTTACAGTGCACAGAATGCACAGTTTGGCTCGTAATGTTCAATAAATCTTGCTATAGTTAACCACTTCTAAATTAAAAAAATCGAAGCAGAAAAAAAATCATTTTCACCTTTGGGAGGCACCAAATTTGTTTTTAGTCCTTATATAAATAAAATAAACGTAGAGTTTATTTTACTACTGGGCCTAATTGGCAGTAAACATACAGGCTAAGCATTATTTTTCTTGTAATGGAACCTGTGTGAATTGCTAGTAAAAACTGGCATACAAATTTCTTTCGTTTTGTAAAGGCTTATGTCTTGTCGTCAGAAATTTTTGTGCGTTCGAATCGGAAGAACAATCATGAATAGTGAGGACTCAAACTGGCCTAGGACAACAGGTCGACTGGACTTTCAGAAGATGGGGTTTCACTTAAACTTTTCCAATACTTTTAAACGCTAAAGATTGTTGTTATGACTCTAAACTGCTCTTAAAAATAAGCAAGTTTTTTATACAATACTTTAACTTTTGCCTTTCTTAGACCTCAATGAAAAACTCAAACTATGTAAAAAAAGCCTGAAAATATCCAAGAAAGCCTATGAAACAGAAAATTTTATCGAACTACTTTCAATTTATACAAGTCCTCTAGTTCTTTCTTGTAGTCCCTCTTTTTAGTTTTGAGCAGTCTCTTGTCTCTCAGAGGGCTGAAATGCAAAACACCGATCAAAAATTTCTTACTGATCAGAAAAAAAAGATAAAAACAGCGGAAATGTGGATAGAGAATTCGGGGGGGGGGGGGGGGGAATTGCCAGCTTATAAAATGCCAGGACCCAGCCTGATTCATTTGACCAGAAAGAGAAAGCTTTATTTCAAAACAGAAAGATTTTGAGTTGGGAAGGCAAAATAGATCAGGTCCTGAATCTAGACGCAAGAAGCTCTCTTCACATCTTGAACATCGAAAGAAGATTTTGGAGCAACCTGAGACCCATCAGGGCAAGAGCTCACAAAAAAGCTGCTCATAGAAAAAGATCAAAAATGGAAGGCTCAAAAAGATAATTTTTATCAAAAATACGAGAGAGAGGCAATATAGACAATTCAAGTTTCAGTCCTTTTGAGGGAAACATTACCAAAATATCAAACAGAGATACGAGAAACAAATGGGTTTGAAGAGTCTATCCCCAGAAACAAGTGATGCGCAGACGGTGACCATAATGATTGATGTTGGCATGAGTATGGAAACCTCGGGCTTCAGCTATTTGGGAGCAAGGGTACTGAAATTGGAGTTCTTTTCCATTCCAGATTACAAGAAGAACCAAGAAGCAACTTATGCCCCCGACCTATGTTGAGCGGAGTTACCATGGGGTCATATACTTGTCCTCTTTAGTTGGGTTTATGCGGGTTGTGTCAAAACCCGACGACCTCGTATGAAGTTCACAGAAAACTTCTTCATCACACGAAAGATTTTATTGTCGTTATAACAAGTATGGCAATTAAAGCAGGGACTTCACCGGCAGGGGTTACCTCCGCGCGACTTTATGGATCAGAGAACTTTATAAGGAACTTTATCTGCTTTGCTCAGAGTAACAAATTATTTAAAATAACACGTGGCGTTCATCATGATAGAGGGACTGAATGTTGGAATTTTATTTTCTTTCATTTTCAGCCAATCAGAATTGAGGATTCAAAAATCTCAAAGAAATCTCGAAATTTTTAAAATAGATGCAAGAATAAATGCAGGCCAATAAATTTAATTTTGACTGATTAGAAAGTAAGCAGATACATAAATTTCCAAAGAATTTGGAAAATTCATGTATCTGCTTATTTTTTACAAAATAGAGTTCGGTAAAGGAAAAACATAAAACCGACTTTTTTAAACTAAAAAAGTTCATTTTTTATCTGCACAAATTCTACAGCAAAGCTATGGCGCTATAATTAGTTTTTTAAATAAAGACTTCGGTTTTGTGCAAATATCGGTTGGTCAACCGGAACGTCTAACTATTCTGATTGGTTAATAGTTTTCTTTTAAACGGTTCCTCCATCATAAGAAAATTCCCTAGAATAACCGACATACCTCATTTTTGTTAAGAATTTTTTCTGAGTCTGGTTAAATCGCCACTTAAACGTTTAAAATGTGAGATAAATTGCACAATCATGAGCGCAAATATTCAATTGCACATTCAAGGAATTTCCCGCACAAATTGTACAGCAAAGCTGTGCCGCTACAATTAGTTTTTTTAAGTAAAGACTTTGGTTTTGTGCAAAATCCGATTGGTCAACCGGAATGTCTAACTATTCTGATTGGTTAAATGTTTTCTTTTATACGATCCCTTCGTCATACGAAAATTCCCTAGAATAACCGACACATCTCATTTCTGTAACGAAATTTTTCTGAGTCTGGTCACTTAAACGTTCA
>NC_087067.1:8428656-8525779 GCF_963678635.1 Symsagittifera roscoffensis
ACTTTTTTTAATGCTTTTTTTCGTACCCACTTGAAAATGTAAAATGTAATTTTCCGTGGAAAGGGAAAAGAGCCACTTTTAAGAAATAGCTGAACTCGACACGCGATCGTTTTACAATCAATCATGACGTCATCACAGACGGGAATTGCGAAGCAGAATCTGCTGAGTGAGCCGTTCTTCCAGGAGATCATGAACGAACTGGAGGAGCCTGTGAATGAGGAGACTCTTGAGAAGCAGCAGAGGAAGTACCGGGCCATGAAGAATGACCTGTACGTGTTTTACCACGAGGGCAAGCAGAATCTGCTCAAACAGGTATCACCCATGCAATTTCATGTCTTTTTTTCAGACAATTTATTTTCCCCAGCTCGGCTCTTTTTCAATTTGTTCCTCACCTGCAAATTTTTGAAGATAAATTTTCTGTTCACTTTTTTTATTGTAATTAAAATTGGCATGTCGACTAATCAGTCAATGACAAACCTATTTTTTGTAACAATCGGACAATGTGAACAGAAAAATTGCTTATAAAATTTTTGCAGGGGGAAAAGGAAAAAGAGCCGAAAGGGGGTGAAAGGGGGGGGGGTGGATGCTTAACAAGAGCGGCTCTTTTTCCTTTTCCCCCCCACCTGCAATTTGTTACATGCAAATTTGTTGACCACATTGTCCGATTGTTACAAAAGTTACAAAAATTTACATAACAGACTAATAAGGCCACGACAAACATATTTGGTCTTCATACTCAACCTCGTAAAACCACTCGTTACACTAATATTTTGAATGAGGAGACTCTTGAGAAGGGGGGAAAAGGAAAAAGAGCCACAAGAGCCATCGTTTCTAATCCTTTCTGATAAATTTCTAATAAATTCATCTGGTTTCTCCCACTTCAGATCAAGGAGATGTCGCGTCTGCTGGAAGACAGGAGGCAGTTCAGACAGCTGGTGATAGACCACGCGAGAAAGGACCCCAAAAGAGTGGACTACGAGAGACGTTTCATGAAGCTACTCCTGGACGAAATAGACGACATTAACCAAGCAGATAGACTTAGGTATAGAAGCAGGGGCGCATTAGGGGTGGGGGGGAGCGGACGTTTTTTCCCCTCAGGGATTCGACCCCCTGCCGACCCAAAAGGTTCCACCCTTTGTACTATTTTGAGATATCAATTTTTGTTAACGGAACCTAAAAATTTTCCAAAGGCACATTTGGCGCCAATAAATACCAAGTTTCAGGGAGGGGGCGCCGAAAAAAAACGCAATTTTTTGTAAAAAATTTACAAAAATGTCTAAAAAAGCCTTTTTTGGGCTCTTTTTTCCTTTCCCCCCCCCCCCACCTGCAAATTTTTCAATTTGAAATTACTGTTCATTTTGTCCGATTGTCATGAAAATTGACATGCAGACTGATTAGGCCATAACAAACATATTTGGCCTTCATAATTAACCTTGTAAAACCACTCGTTAGACTATAAAATTTATGTTTGTTTGAGGTGGGGGGGGGGGGGGGGGAAGGAAAAAGATTTACAAAAATGACTAAAAAAGCCTTTTTTGGCCTGTTTCTTAAATTTTTTGCTCAAGTAATTTGGCCAGATAATTTGGCATAATTTGGCCAAAACGGTCTTTTGAGTGCTTTGGGAGAGCTCGGAAAAAATCAATTTGGTCGAACTATAAAAAGGGTCAAAAAAGTTTTTTTTTTGGAAATCCTCCCCCTCGAGAAAATGATTGATCCGCCTTAATGATTGAAAACTAATGGTTTTGGCTCTCCCCCATCTGTCAATTTTTATTTGAAAAAATGTCGGCTCTTTTTCCTTTTCCCCCCACCTGCAAATTTTTATATTTAAAGTTACTGTTCGCTTCTTCTGATCGTCATGAAATTGACATGCGGACTAAATAGGGCATGACAAACATATTTGGTCTTCAAATTAACCTTGTAAAATCACTCGTTAGAGCATAAAAATCATGTTTGAGTGAAGTGGGGGGGGGGGGGGTGAAGAAAAAAGAGCCAAAATTTCTTTACGTTGTCCGATTGATATAAAAATTGGTATGTGGCATAATTAAGCCATGAGAAACATTGGGTCTTCATATTCAACCTTGTAAGACTACTAGTTACGCAAAAAATCTGATGCTCATGCAAGGTGGAGGTGGGGGAAAGAAAAAGAACCATAGTTTTTTCACTGCTCCTGCCCCTACAATTTATATGCAAAACAGTCTTTTTTCTTAAACAAATGTTTCTTCGAGGGGAACGCCATTTTGAGGTAAAATATAATGACAGCAAATAAAGCATGAGAAGGGAAAGATAAGCAAATTTTTGTCTTTTGTATTTTTCCATTTAGAAAGAACTTGTCGGCAATTTGAGAAGGCATCATTTTTTATTGGATTACATAGACATGATATGTCTTTAAAAATTGCAAGCTTTTATTTTTTGGAATTCAGAGGCGTAGTGCAACAACTGTGTGCCGAGTTATAAATCTAAATGATAAAATGTCGCAAGATATCTCCTTTTTCTGAAAGTTTCTTTCCATTTTGCCAAGAACTATATCTGACACGATAAACAAAAGTAGGATCTTTCGGGGTTTTGGCTTTTTGTAAACACATTTGACTTATGTTCAGCTAGATTCTTATTTTAAGGATTTTTGCAAGTAGTTGGTCAAAAAACTTAAAAAACTCGGAAGAATGGAATTTTAAAAATAGTTATTCTCAACAATTAGCTTATATTAAATTGTTTTTTGTTTGTAATTTAGGGAAAAAATTAAGGCAAAAAATGGAAAAAGAAAAGACAATTTTGTTTAGTTTTTACAGTCGAAAGAGCATAAGTCGTATGTTCACCAAACTAGGTATGAAACTCTTGAAATTCGTAAGCTCTTGATATTTAGATTACTTGAATTTAAAAACTTGCATTTCTGATTTGCTGTTAGAACTATTTTAAACTTGATTTCATTTTGTTCAGACCATTTGACAAATGTGGCGGATTTTTTTCTAACGCAAAATCAGGTACCGCAAAAAGCATCAGAATGGGTCAAGTGATATATCATATTAAGACCTGTTTTGTCGTGATTCGAACGACGTTTAAAAATTTCGGAAACGTTTTTTTTTCAGTGTCGAGAAAAACCAGTTTAAATGTTTTGATTTTTGGTCTAATTTCAAGCTAATAAGTTGAGGCTAAGCAGGCTTACAAAAGCTTGTTTATGCTTAATTTGAACGGTAAAAACTTAGTTTTACTCAAATAAAGTTAGTTTTTGTAAGTTTTAAGCTCCAACTAGACAATCAAAGACGTCAAAATTGAAAAAAAAAATCTACCAAAAAACTGTTTTCAGGCGGGCCTTTTTTACTATGAATGTCGAATATGGCTAAGATCTATTTTTTGTTCAGTTTTTTCATCACATCACGCAAAAAAAACTAAATTGAAAAAAAAACGTTGATTGTGTTTTTTAAGACTCTGCTCGGAACATTTTGTGCCTTGCATTATGTACTACTTGCACGATAAGCAGCTGTCCTTGTTGTTACAACTTTCGATACGAAAGTAACGGAATATTTGTGCTCGGGTGGGTTTTTTTTCTTCAGACAAATTGCGACTTTTTAACTAGTCATTTTTTACGGAATTTTTTTTATCATTCAAAAAGTATTGTAGTTCTGAGCTTAAATTTGAAAAGCTATTTCACCTGTGATCATTTTTCGTAAACTTATGAGGGTTTAACGATTTCCATTTTGGCCATTTTGACCAATTTGGGACAATTAACGCGCAATATAATTTGCGCTGTTAACGCGTAAGCGGAGATTTAATCCGTCTTATAAATCGTTCCAAATTGGTTGAACGAAGCTTATTTGCCATAATTGATTTGTTAAAAGGAACGAAATCTATCTTTTTGTACTTTATATGGCGTGTGGGGGTATGATTTTCACAAAAAATTTCAAACTTTGAAAAAAAAAATTCAATTTATTTTATTTCATTTAATTTTTTATGTTATTACTGCTGCTCCATAAACCTTAAAAGGCAGTCGGAACCTTCAAGGCTTCGCCCCGATACGAGCAGTCTTGTTAACTTGATAAACGGTTTGAGGAAATTTTAACGTATACCAAAAGTAACAAGACCATAATATATATCGTCTCTTTTCCACTCCCCTGACCTCTCTTCCGAAAACGATTAAGTTGAAAATTGACTTTAACATTGTCATAATGAAGCGAAGCGTGGCATGGTGAACAAATCAATAATTGTGAACAGATTTATTCTTCATAACTGCATCCTAACATTACTCGTTTAGCCATGATTACACGTGAACGTCTTTAAAATTAGAAAAAAATGGTCACTGGAAGAGGGCCAATTTCATCAAGAGTCCGAACGTCTCATACTGTAAAGAAGTCTTCTTTTTAGTACGATTTTGACGAACCGTAAATTGTTTTAAATGAGCTTTTGGCTATACAATAGGAACTAAAATTGGAAAAGCTTGCACCTGTAAAACCCGATTTCTTAGTTTTACAATGAATTTTTTCATTAGAAGCCTTAAATATTCATCTTTGGCCTTTTTTTATTATAATTTCGCCTGCAGCTCAAAAGCTTTTGCCGCAGAAGTTTTTTTTTAGTTCTTAAAAAGAGCTCCAAGTCTTCAACCTAAGAAAAATATATGACAAAAATCCATTGTTTTAAGGTTCATTCTTTCAGAGGGCTGCCGTAGTTTTGGTCATTTTTTAAAATGAAGCATTGAGCACTAAAATTTAGATGACCAAAACAGCAGTGCTAATCGGTTTTCGTATTTTTTAAACGATTTTCGTGGGCATATTTTTCTTAAAAAAGCATGGAATAAAAAGTGATATAAATTCCGATAAGTTACTTTCATTTATTTATGTCTGGTTGAATAAGTTCCTTTGCTTTCGTTTACTTTACAGTGCTCGGCTTGATCATAAAAATAATTATAATGATTTTACGATGCTACCTTAAGTTACTTTTGGGGCGGGTCATTTTCTAAAGGGCGTGTCTATAAGACTTGGAAGCTCCTCCTTACAGTATTTTGCAACCTGCGGGAAGTCTGAATACATTTTAAGTTCATATTTTTCCCTCCATCTGCGGATGTATTTTTGTTATTTAGGGTTTTTAGACTCTGGCCGTGGTGTATTAACCAATAGCTGGCCTCAAAACAAAAAACTGAAATAATCCATAATGTAGAAGTCTACAAGTTTTAACCTACAAGAAATGCATATTTAGGGGAGTGAAGCGCGAACACCACGCTCCCTCTCAGGTATTCGACCCCTCACGAGCCAAAGGATACCCACTTTGGTATTACTTTTATGACATCCACTTTCAGCCGACAAGCCATACAGTTTTCCTCAAAGCGCCTTTGGACCTCGATATATACTAACTTTTTGTGTCGAAGTTTTTCAAAAAGTTCCCAAAACTACCTTTCTTGACAAGTTTTTTCAAAAGTATAGTCTTTATAGTTTTCTGGGAGCGCTCAAAAAATCAATTCGATCGACCTAAAAAAAAGCTTGTCAAATTTTTGGAAAAAAAAAACTAAAAATTCGCCCTTCCTTGAAAAAAATCCTAGATCCGCTCCTGGGTACAAGTAAGAACTTGAAGATTTTTTAAAATAAAAATCTAGGTTTGAAACATTTCTTAAGCCTTAATTTAACTAAGAAAAAACCTATTTTTTATGTAAGCGGTTTAAATTGTGTTAAACCTGAAGTTAATCGATTATGACCTAAAAAGTATATCAACAATTATATCTAAGTATATCTAAAAAGTATATAACAATAAGCGACAATTCGTTACAAGGCATTGACAAGTAGTATACCCTTGCTACCTTTCGCTCCGCTGCGTTTACACCCCGTACGAGAAAAAAATGCGCATTTATCCCGCTTAATCTATTGTTACAAATTGTCGCCTCATGCATTTAAAACGTTCTTTTAAAACTATACTGTATAGGCAACAAAAAATTGATAGAAACTTAATAATTATAATTATTACAAAAATTCTTTAACTCTTGTTCGAATTTCAATTTTTTTTAAATTGGTTAGTCTTCTGGGGTAATCGTGTACATTTTTTTTCCACAAAACATTAATAAAATTTGTAAATTAATAAATGAGATTTTTTTGCAAATGATTAATTGAGTTGATCTGCCACAAATGTTATGGACTAAATGTCAAAACTTTTTCGTTCAATTTTTGGAATAATTCATTTGAGTCTTGACAAATGGAAAATTTTAAAAAACAACTCAAATTTCACTATGTTGAAAAATAGTTTGTTGAAAAATAGTAATTTTTTGAGTTATAAATACTTGATAACGGACCTTCTGTTTTTGGATTTGCAAGCAAAAAATTGTAAAATATAGATGAAAAAGGCAGCCAAAAGTAGTGAAAAACCTGTGATAAACTTTTGAGACGTTTACAAAATCCACTGATCTGAATTTTTATGTGCCCTGAGTGTTAGTAGTACCAGATGAGAAATCAATTCAAAAGAGTCGCAAGAATTTTCGTTAAGATCGAATCTGCGAATGTTTGCAACACGGCCTGTATGATGTTTCCAGAAAATTTTCATTTACAACTGCATTTACAAATGCTTGTGTCAGGGCAAAGCCATAAGCGTTCATTTACGAGGTCTTAAGTCATTTACGACTTCTGAGCAGGAATAAACGCTTTTCAGGGCTCAAAGTTTGGCTTGGGTTCAATCTTGTCTTGAAACTTATTGCGCATTGATGTCTGAAGATAGCCAAAAATATAACAATAATTAATAAACGGCAAAGCAGAATTTTTCAATAGTTTCTCAGATCTCAACCGCTTTTAGATGCTATCATAAATTGCCCTCAGACAGTTACTATAAAATAGAAATGAAGCACGAATAATTAAAAGAATCTTTTAGAGTCAGAACATAAAAATATTTGATTATTTTTCATCTTTAATTTAAGTTTCTTATTACTACACGTCAAGTTTTAAAATTTCAGCCTTAGTGGGAAAAAACACACTCAGCCTAATTGTTCTGTCACATTCTTCAAAAATTTGAATAAAATAATCAGCCTATTTATATTGGAAACACTCGAACCTTGGCAAAAAGATGAACATTTTTTTTTGAAGATTTATGATAGTTTTGGCACTCAGTTAAAACTTGAACTTTATCTAAAAATAACTGAATGCTCCTGAACTTTTCAGCGTTCATGCTTCTCTATCGTTTTAGCTGACTGATATCGCTCTTGCTAATTATGGATCTTTAGAAAAAATATGAAAAATTTTGCATAAAACTCAATCAGAAAATATACGGCCATAGAAGACACAAGCTTGTTTAATCTTTGGGTTGAAAGCAAGGGACAGGGGCAGGGGCAGGGGCAGGTTCAGGTGTTAGAATTTGAAACAAAAAACGCAACATTTGTCTACTTTCAAAGTTTTCATGCAGAACTAAATAATTTTCTGGCACTCTAGGGACCCAATTTTGACTGTACTGCTATTTATGACTTTTTTGGATACTTTTTGTTCAAAAAAAATCTTCATTAAAAAAAATTGAGTTTTGAAAAATCGAAAAAGAAAAAAACCTGATTGATTTATTTTGCGCTGAAAGCAATAAGTTTTTAAATGTCATCAACAAGTGAATCAACTAAACTCTAAGACCTATGAAAAACAACTATCAAAATTTAATGGATTAAACTAATTTGTTTTTTGACTTTTTCAATCGCAATCTTGTATTATAGTAGTTTTGAGTCCTTTGTCAATCAAAGCTATGGCGAAAATACTGTTTCAAATTTTCAACCAACAGTTGTGTTCTCGCTGCCAAAATCTCGTCCTTTTTTTATTTTAATTTTCTGATTAAATTAATTGTTCCGACTTTCAAAAATTTGGTTTGTTAATAATGCTCGGGTTGTTTTTTTTTCCCGCAGAAAAGTTCGTTTTTAAACAAAAAATTTGATATTGATGCTTTGAGCTTAAAATTTAAAAAATTTATCACTTAAAATAGTCTTTTATGAAAGTACGATTTGCAAGTTGCAAATTAGGCCAGTTTGATGTGATCCAGTGGCAACTTTTATTCCGCCCGAGGCGTGTAAGCGGCGAAAAAATCCAGCTCTGTTTTTGGTCCTCGTCTATCCAGACAGTAACGCTAAGAGTTGGTAGAACGGAGGTACCAAAGAGACCTTGAGTGCTCAAGTGCTTAGTTTGCAACCAGAAAAGAAATTCTTTTGGTACAAAAGAGGCTGAATAAGCCCAATTTTTGGCTTCTGATTTGCAATAGGAGGGGATGATTGAGCACAACTTTCTAAAAATTTGGTTCCTATTTTGGCGTCACTCGTTTCAATTTCCTTGATATTTAGGGGACCAATCATAATAAAAAATTGTACTCATTCAGACCATTTTCATGGAAAATTTTGGGTAGTTTTAGACTCAGGGGCAGACGAGTCTGGTCATTCAAGGCTTCTCTCTGATTCAAAATATGATACCCGTGTTGACGAAAAGTCGCTATCTTAAGATATTTTTGAAAAGAATCTTTCAACTTACAATACAAGGTTTTAAGAATGTTACAAGATAGGGATGTGTCCTAAAAGAAAGCTGTAAGATAAAAACTCTTCTTAAAAGAAAATTTCTAAATGAGAATTTTCCTACAGCATTTTTTAAAAGTATTTTTTCCGTTTTCAGTTTTAAAATATAAACTGAACCCATATACAATACGTCCAAAGCTATATGACATGATTTGTCAAAGTCTGTATATCTCAAAACTAATTTGAAACGCTAATTAGGTATAACCAGGAGATGTTTGGAAAAAAATTATAATTATTGCTTTCAAAAGTTTTGTAAATTGTAGTTTTTCATATTGTTTTTCATCTGTTATTACGGTATAGAAGAAACACATTCAAAGTATTTTTGGCAATTTTTTGAATTGTGGTAAAAAGTTTCTACTTAAGAACGTTTCCTATAAAAAAAGTTGCAGGAAAGCGGAAAGTTCCGTCAAATCTTAAGAAGCTCTTAAGTTAGGGAGTTTTTTTAAGATGGTCAATCCTGGTCTTTAATCGACAATTTAGCAAATATACTTCGCTCCTTCTCTAAGAAAAGTATTGATTTTATAAAAAATAATTTGAACAAAATAGCAACCAAGAAAATTTGCTGCAGTGCGGCCCTGAATGCGGCCAATTTGTTGAAATGCGGCCAATTTGCTGAAATGATCACAGAAACTATGCGGTCCTGGACAAAGGCAACCTAATCTTTCTTTATAATTCCAAAACATTGATGTTTTTGTGTCATTTAAAAAAAATTATATGAAAAATTATATATATTTTCTGTCAATTTCCTTTTAAAAAAATTATTTCTTTTGTTGGATGATAATTTTCATTCCGAGTGACTTAAGATTTCTCATTTTTATGTCGGTAACCAATTTTTCACTCAATTCATTATCAAAAACAATCTCAAAAGACTGGATTGTAATTGTTGATTTTATTACTTTTGCTTTCTTACTGATTTTTTTTCAGAGAATGAGAAACACGTGGTGCTTGATGAGGAGCTGGAGTTGCAGAGGAGACAAATTTGGGAGATTGAGAAACAGTTGAGTGGGTTCGAAGACTACGACAGGGAGCTGCTAAGAGAAGGGGAGGTGTTGAACAAACGACTCGCAACTGTAAGTTTTGACGGAGCTTTACTCAAGAAATGCCATTGTGGCGCTCAAGTAGTGATAGTGCCCAGCAAGTATATGATTGCTGGATCAAATCGCAAGTGCGCTGCGATTTGCACCGTGATAACTTGTTAGTAAGTCGTAGCCTACTTTGGGCGCTGGTTATATGCGCCCTTCGTCAACCTAAATAATTAACCTTCGTGTTAGGCCTCCGGGCTGGTTGACTAAAAAAGAAAATCAAATGGAAAAAAATAGTTGTTCTGTTATCAGAGACGTTTGAGAATTTCAAATGACTAATTAATTATGCAAAAACTCTATTCATTCATTTTAATAACTCTTTTTAATAAAAACTATATTATAGAAACTTTATTTTATAAACTTTATCGTCTACCATAATTCTGAATAAAGTTATGATTATTATCAATAAATTGCAGTAATGAGCAGACAAAGTTAGGAGCATAAAATAATTATGAGAGTGAAGTTGAAATTCTTGCAACTTTCCCTATAAAAAAGTTATTTCTTTCGCTTTCATTTTTTTGCCCATTTTGTTGTCGGAAACCAATATTTGACTCAATTGAACGCAAAAAACAATCTCAGGTGTTGAAAAAAGAGCCGAGTCAAATAGGCAAAAAAAATGAGTAATGAAAAAGGAAGAGAAGTTGAAAATAATTAATATAAACATCCTGTCAGTAGCCATCAAAAAAGTGTTTGTCGTCTTCTACTACTTCTTGTATCTTCTCCTTTTTGCTGTTTTAAAAAAAATTTCACCGTTTTTTTTGCATAAAAATGTTGAGTTGCCACTTATCGGAACCTCATAGGAAAGTTCATTAGGAAAAAATGTGGATCTTTTCTTAGTTTCGTTCAAGACAATAAGAAATAACAGTAGAAAACTGATTATAAAAAGTGTTTCAACCTCCTGTTCCCGTGCTAAAAAATGATTGTTTTCTGCTTTCTAAAAAATAAATCTTTTAAATTGAAAAACCTTGCAAGGAATAACTATGACGAGTTGCAATTACGAAAGCAATTTGAAAAGATATCTACTTTATATACATTCAAAAAAAATCAAACAAGATAACAGAGTTTGAACTCATAGTTCCCTCCATTTTCAGTATTGCAAAGATTAAAAACAAATAATGGTTGAAGTTATGCCAACTGAAAATCTGAAACTTCACTGGTCTGACTGCTCGGTTGCTGGCTAAATGTTTTCTGTGAATTTCAGTCAGAGGCCAGAGACGTCTTCATGATGTATGCTTTTATCATACCCTGAAAAAGTTTATTGCCAACATTTTAATCTTAATTACTGCCAACAGTTCAATCTTTTCGACTGACAAAAACTGAATCTCATTTAAAAAATCTCATTTACAGGTCCACAAACAATGTGTGGATCACAATTACTGCCAGCAGTTCAAACTCATTGCTGCCAACAAATCAATTTCGTTTACTGAAACTGATTGATAGTCTTATAAGCTGATAAGTGGTTTTCTTCGCAAGTATAATCACATGCACATAAATAACAACCAAAACCCGCTATCCTCAAATAGAGATTTTGCTTATTCGGTTGCAAAAAGTAGTGTTTGCTCAAATTATGATCCCCAAACAGGTTGCTGGGCAATTTATCTCAAAGACTGAAGGGTACATCCGCGATGTTAATTAAACAATGAATAAAGATCTACTATTGGAATCCACTAACAATAGCTGAGTCCATGCTGTTGATTTTAGATAATAATTTTTACTATAGCTCTAAATTATTTACGCCAGAACTGGTTTAGCCCAGTAGGAAAATTAAATCAACGATCCGCTTTCTTTTTTCGGAATCCGCTTACTTTTTGCGGAATCCACTTACGTCTTTATTAGCTATACTCCCTCGTTGCAGAATCGGCGACAAATAAGTTTGCCGAAAAAATTACGTTAAACATATCTGTGCTCGGGATTCACAGAACTTTTTAAAAAAACTTTCCACTTACATTTCGGAACATGTTTAAAGACTTTTCTCTGGATTCCAGTCACCTACAGACACTTAGTTGTGCGCCTATCTGGTGCTTAGTTTGGCCTCTTAATGGCTGAGTTTTGCTTCTTTTATCCATCTTCTTCTGGATTATTTTTTTCGAAAAATATTTTTTCTAAAATTTTCAAAGATCTTCGTGCTAGCTAGTATTTTTCAACAATTTGGGTTGTTCAGAAAAATTATAACAGCTTTTTAAAAATAGGTTTTAAGAGGGCGCATGCAAATAAAAAAATTTAATATAGAGTTGGTGCTCAAATTTTAACAAGAGGTGTGATAATTATATGAAATAAGGTCTACTTAAAATGAAACACTATTGATTCTCTGATTTAGCCTTTTGTTGCTTGAGAATGTACATAAATTTCAAGGCAAATCTTCCGAGCATTTTGTCCACCAAACTTTATGCTCGAAATATTTGCATTGACTTTTAATTACACTTCAAGCAACAAATACAACTGTATTGTAAGGAAGGCACAATAAGTCAACTCTATGTAGCTGCAGGCGGAAGCTTCTGTTTCTTATCTGTAAACACCACATAAACTTACGTAATTTGTAAGCAAACGCATGGTTATCGTTTGGTTTTTGATCATCATTGATTGTCAATTTGGTATGATTTTTGCGCAGCCTATCTCGAGTCAAACGTTATTGTTTTTACAAAAGTTCCACAAAAGTTAAGTATCTCGCAAAGGGTAGAAAAAGCTGGAAAAAAGCAATTAAACAATAAATTAACGCAGGGTGGATCTAGGTTTTTCTTGAGGCGGATTTTGTCGCTGTTTAAGGTCGACGGAATTGATTTATTGAGCACTCCCAGAACACTATAAAGACATTATTTTGACCAAATGTTTTGCGTTGCGGGTAAATTAAAAAAAAACCTGGTCAAAAAGTCCGTTTTTGGGCCCTTTCTTGAAAGTTTTGACCAAAAAAGTGTTTTTTTTTCGGCGCGCGCTCCCCCATCAACTTTAGAACAAATTGTCGCTCAAGGAAAAATCGTAGGGTCACTCACCCAAAAACGGTACATCTCAAAAATAGTACAAAGGGGGGACCCTTTGGGTCGGCATGGGGTCGAATCCCTGAGGGGGAAGGGCGTCCGCCCCCGCCCCCTAAAGACGCCCCTGCTTCACAGTATAAAAAACATTATCGGATCTACTTAACAATCTCTCCCCCCCCCCCTTTGTATCTACTAAAAAATCTCCACCCCTCCAAATAAAAACATTAAATTCGCACTGGAGCGTTGAATGTAATTTCGAATTTTGCTGCATTCTGATTAATTGAAAGTTCGCTGCAAAACAATACAAATGGGGGGACCCTTTGTGTAGGCAGGGGTCGAATCTCTGAGGAGATGGGCCACATAAGCGATGTCATCAAGAAATTTGGTGCTCTCTTGTAAGTTTAGAAAAAATTTATTGAAAATTCGAATTGTAAGTTACGATAAATTTGGGTTTCGTGAACCTATTCGAAAATTTTTAAAAAAACAATTGCCTGACATCAAAGATGGCTCTGGGCTACATTGCGTCAATTTTTTTTTCGTCTTACTACAAATATATATTTTTTTTACTTTTCAGCTGCAGACAACATTCAATGAGAAGCTGGGCAAAATCATCAAGCACCGGGAGGACATTTTGGGCTTCGAGATGGAACACAAAGAGTACGTGGAGAAGGCGAGGGTACTCGAGATACAACTACAGGTACCCATGCTCATGTATTTTAAGCAAGATTTGGGGCAGATTGAGAAGTTTTTAAAATTAGTTACGCTCTAAGTCTTTTTAAAATGAGCGGTTCATGATGTCGATTTTACTTCGGAATCACACACTTTAAGTTGAACTTCAATCGTTATTATCATCAGATGTGGTCACAATGGCCAGAAACCGGGTTGAATTTTTACGCCAAAGCTGAGACACAATTTGAGCGTTTTGGGCAATTCTTGATGGAGTACTTAACAGTTTTTGCCGGTTCAAATTTTTCAGACTAGTCGTTTTTCCGACCATAGAGTAATAGGGACGAACTCATTTTCTAATTAAGCAATTTTTCTAATTATTTTTAATTAGATCCACTCAATTTTAAAGGTCCATCATCACCAAAAATGGATATTGGAAAATAGTACAAAGGGGGCCCTTTGGGTCGGCAGGGGTTCGAATCTCAGAGGGGAGGAAGCGAGTCGGCAGGGGTTCAAATCTCCTCCCCCCCCCCCTAAATCCGCTGGTGGCTTGAACAGCGATGATTTCTTACAGCATGAGAAAACTGAAGTTCATGTTTGCCTTTTAATGCCTCTGATTAGACTGGCTACTACTGCTGAAAATAGATGCCCATAAAATATTATGAATTGAGTCTTTGCATTTCTTCATCAATTAGGTCTGTTTTTACAGTAATTAGAAACAACAGGACACTCAACTTACGGTCAAATGCTTTAGTTATTTTTGCTTAATTGGATGTTTCAAGGAAGAGTCTTCTTCTAGAGGCAAAAAAAGTTCAGATATGTTTGAGAAATGAACTAAAATATCATTCATGAATGAGATTTTCAGTTTCACCATAATTGCCATATTGACCTCTCGGCTTGAAGACTTCAGTAGAAGAAGACAGCAATTTGTTCCTCAATTACAATTTTTTTCGAATGTCTTTGATATATTCAAAATATCTGCTCAAAATTAGTTCAAATTGAAAATTCACGTGCCGATAGAAAAAAAACTTAAGGTGGGTCGGCTAAAACTAATATCGTAGAGTAGTATTTATCAGTAGGAAGTTACTTGTCCCCCTTTATTCAGCCCGGCCCAATCCACGAAAAACTCAGTGACTGCAGTCCATTTCTGGTGCTCAAATTATCTTTTTTGGGATAATGAAATAGATAACAATAGCAGTTTTTTTAAGCTTGTTAGAATGAGGCAACTGGTACATTTTTGTTGTTGAATTTAACTGCAATTAATAAATAACTAATATTTTCAAACTATCTCGGTGCCATTTACACCCGACCTTTTTTGTAAATAAAAACTATTTGGCATAGGATACGCCAAGGCAAACATGCCTGGGTTGACCTCCAAAAAAATTTGCACTTCAAACAAAAGACGCACAGATAGAGTCTATGAAAAGAATGCGTGTCATACAATTTCCATGGCAAGAATTTTTACACAATCGTATCATACAATTGTATCTCAAGTAATTTTAAATACCAACAAATATTTCAAATTCTTTCAACTTTGTTTGTGAAAAAATTTGAAACCGACGGCTCGTATCAGGGTGAAGCCCTGAATGTTCCGACTGCCTTTTAAAGTTTTATGGAGCAGTAATAACATTAAAAAATTAAATGTAATACAACAAAATGAAATTTTTTTTCTCTGAAATTTGAAATTTTTTATGAAATTGATCCCCCCACACGCCATGTAAAGTACAAAAGGACAGATTTCGGTCCTTGTAACAGATCAATTATGGCAATTAAACTTCTTTCAACCAATTTGAAACGATTTTAAGACGGATTAACTTTCAGCTTACGCGTTAACAAAAAATAGCGCGAAATCTATCGCGCGTTATTATCGTAAATTGGCCAAAATGGTAACCTTTAAAGCCCAAAAACTTTACGAAAAAAGGTCACAGCGAAATAACTTTTCAAATTTGAGCTCAGAACAACAATATTTTTCGAATGATCTCCGTCAAAAATAGCTAGGTAAAAAATCGAAATTTGTCTGAAGAAAAAAAACCCACCCGAGCACAAATATTCCGTTACTTTCGTATCGTCGCTAAACTAGTTTTTGAAAATTTCAACGTGTGTGAAATTTTCAAGGTTTTGCTTAAATTTAAATCACGGACCGAATTTTCTGTGATGTCAGAATTTTATTTTTCGATTTTGGATAGTAAAAAGCAGGCCACAATTTTCAATCACTGCAAATTTCAAAAGTAGAATCTTCATAGCCACCCATGTCACTAAACTACATTTTTGTTCCGACTTTCGATACGAAAGTAACGGAATATTTGTGCTCGGGTGGGTTTTTTTTTCTTCAGACAAATTTCGACTTTTTAACTAGCCATTTTTGACGGAAATTTTTAATATCATTTGAAAGCTATTGTTGTCGTGAGCTTAAACTTGAAAAGATATTTCACCTGTGATCATTTTTCGTAAACTTATGAGGGTTTAAAGATTGCCATTATGACCAATTTGGGACAATTAACGCGCGATATATTTCGCGCTTTTAACGCGTAAGCGGAGAGTTAATCCGTCTTAAAATTGTTCCAAGTTGGTTGAAAGAAGTTTATTTACCATAATTGATTTGTTACAGGAGCAAAATCTATCCTTTTGTACTTTATATGGCGTGTGGGGGGATCATTTTCATCAAAAATTTCAAATTTTAGAGAAAAAAATGTCATTTTTTTTATTTCATTAAGTTTTTCAATGTTATTACCATAAAACCTTAAAAGGCAGTCGGAACATTCAGGGCTTCGCCCTGATACGAGCAGTCTTGTTGTTGTACTGCTGCGTGAAAACCATTAGTTCAATATACTTGGAACCCATACCTCAAAAGATTTTGCCAGCAGCCAAAATTGTCAGAACTTTGGTTATTTGAGCGGAACTGGAGCAGCAGATAAGGCAGAATTTTAATCATTCAGCAGAATTTTCAATCATCTCAGAAATTTCCTTAAAAAGCTAAAATGAACTCTATTTTGGAAACACAGAAAAAAAACGAATTTTGCACTACTGTAAAATTTTTCAACAAAAACTGAGTTCATTTATCTCGCAAAGCGATAGTAATAAAACATTTTTAAGAGCAGAACTTGCTATATATAGCAGACGAAACCTTTGATGCCTGCTTGGCTTCTATGAATACGTCAATTAATCTGCAAAATTGCTGCTTATCCTTTTGATGCTCCCTTATGATAAAAACTTTTGGTTGCTTTGTTTTAGGACAAATCAGATACTAAAAAGCGAAATAATTTAGGCGCCATTCAATACTAATTTTGAGGGGAGTAGCGCTTGCGGAAAAAACTGGATTTTTTGGTCGAAATTTTTCAAAAAGTGCCTAAAACCGCCCGCGGTGCAGAAACTTTTTCAAAAAATTTTCCCTGCAGAAAACTTTGATCAATTTAGGGGGTCTTTAAAGTGATTTGGGAGAGCTCAGAAAATCAATTTTACCTAGAAAAAAAGGTCGAAAAAATTTTCCGACTGCCTTTTAAGGTTTTATTGTAATAACATTGAACAACTTAATGTAATAAAAAAAATGACATTTTTTTCTCTAAAATTTGAAATTTTTGATGAAAATGATCCCCCCAGACGCCATATAAAGTACAAAAGGATAGATTTTGCTCCTGTAACAAATCAATTATGGTAAATAAACTTCTTTCAACCAATTTGGAACGATTTTAAGACGGATTAACTCTCCGCTTACGCGTTAAAAGCGCGAAATATATCGCGCGTTAATTGTCCCAAATTGGCCAAAATGGCAATCTTTAAACCCCCACAAGTTTACTAAAAATGGTCACAGGTGAAATATTTTTTCAAATTTAAGCTCAGGACAATAATACTTTTTGAATGATATAAAAAATTCTGTCAAAAATGTCTAGTTGAAAAGTCGACATTTGTCTGAAGAAACAAAAAACCCACCCCGAGTACAAATATTCCGTCACTTTCGTATCGAAAGTCGGAACAATAAAACTCAAGTATGATTTTTAGTGAGAATAGGAATATAAGACGTAATAGTTAAACTTTTTATTTTTGATGATCTGACTTTTCTGGACTTCTCAGACATCGGATTAGTGAACTTCAGCCGTGTATTTTGTTTCAGAATACGAGGTCTGAAATCGTGAACACTCTCAAAGCTGTAAAACCAATTCTGAAAAAACGGTCCGAGTTCATGACGAAAACAGTGAACACTCGCAACAAGGCTGAAAAGCAGCAAATGATGGAGAACGAAGAAATGGAAAATAATCGCAGAAAAATGGATCACGACGCCCAGCTGAACAAACACTTTTTTGAAAAGAAAAAGCCCCGCCCGGGAGCAGACGACGCGAGGAAGCAAAAGGGATCAGACTCACTGTGGGACCCAATTTTGCATGTCAACGACGAGGAAACAAGATCACAATTTCAGTGAAAATCATTTTCAAAATACTCAATATCGAAGCTCTTGTTCTCAAGTCTCTTTTGAGCAAAAAAGATAATTGGAAGTGAACATTTTCAATTCTAACTTAACGCTGTATTTTTTCAAATGAGCACGTTATAGTTTTGTTGTGGTGATTGAATTTTTATTAAGTATGTTGTTCATTGAGTATATGAATTATTATTACTGAATACACGACTAAATGATCTACTTTCAAATTTTCAAAAACCTTCAGCCTGGTTTGAGTATACTGATTAGAGGTTTTCGCCAAATGAATAATACATAACAGTTATTCAAACTACATGTATTAACAAGGAAGAAACTTCATATTCAACTGAGATTCTCTTTCAAAAATATGTCCGTAAAAATAACCCGGGTTAAACGATCATCAATACTTATCGCTGGTTCAGCGCTTTTGAAATGTAGTTCTACTTCTCGAAGAAGAATCCTTTTTTTAAGTAATATTTGCTGGATTGTTTCATTACATGATTAATTGAAGCGTATTTGCGCAGAAATAACGTTATTGATGAATTGTGCCGTTAAAGCAATAAGTCATTCCCGGGCTTGGTACTTTGAAAAGTCGAGAATGCAAAGTCATTCGACTGACATTCGGCTGTCGAGAAATAATTTTACTCCGATCACAAAGTCAAACAAGACTGCTCGTATCAGGGCGAAGCCCTGAATGTTCCGACTGCATTTTAAGGTTTATTGAGCAGCAGTAATACATAACAAAAATAAATGAAATAAAATAAAATGAAATTTTTTTTCTAAAATTTGAAAATTTTCATGAAAATCATCCCCCCACACGCCATTTAAAGTAGAAAAAGAGAGATTTCGTTCCTTGTAACAAATCAATTATTGCAAATAAGCTTCGTTCAACCAATTTGGAACGATTTAAAGGACGGATTTAAAGGCGTAAATAGCGCGAATTATATTGCGCGTTAATTGTCCCAAATTGGTCAAAATGGCCAAAATGGCAATCTTTAAACCCTCATAACTTTACAAAAATTAATCACAGGTGAAATATCTTTTCAAATTTAAGCTCAAAACAACAATACCTTTTGAATGATATCAAAAAAATTCCGTCAAAAATGGCTAGTTAAAAAGTCGAAATTTGTCTGAAGAAAAAAAAACCCACCCCGAGCACAAATATTCCCTTACTTTCGTATCGAACGTCGGAACAACAAAACTGCTCATATCAGGGCAAAGCCCTGAATGTTCTGACTGCCTTTTAAGGTTTATGGAGCAGTAATAACATTAAAAAATGAAATAAAACAAAATGAAAAAAAAAATTTCTAAAATTTGAAATTTTTTTAAATAAAAATCATCCCCCACACGCCATATAAAGTACAAAAAGATAGATTTCGCTCCTTGTAACAAACCAATTATTGCAAATAGGCTTCTTTTAACCAATTTGGAACGATTTCTAAGATGGATTAGCTATCCGCTTACGCGTTAATAACGCGAAAATATCGCGTGATAATTGTCCCAAATTGGCCAAAATGGTTATCTTTAAACCCCCGTAACTTTACGAAAAATGATCACAGGTGAAATATCTTTTCAAATTTGAGCTCAGGACAACAATATCTTTCGAATGATATAAAAAAAATTCCGTCAAAAATGGCTAGTTAAAAAGTCGAAATTTGTCTGAAGAAAAAAAAAACATCACCCCGAGCACAAATATTCCGTTACTTTCGTATCCAAAGTCGGAAAAACAAGACTGCTCGTATCAGGGCAAAGCCCTGAATGTTCTGACTGCCTTTTAAGGTTTATGGAGCAGTAATAACATTAAAAAATGAAATAAAACAAAATGAAAAAAAAAATTTCTAAAATTTGAAATTTTTTTAAATAAAAATCATCCCCCACACGCCATATAAAGTACAAAAAGATAGATTTCGCTCCTTGTAACAAACCAATTATGGCAAATAAGCTTCTTTTAACCAATTTGGAACAATTTTAAGACGGATTAACTCTCCGCTTACGCGTTAATAGCGCGAAATATATCGCCCGTTAATTGTCCCAAATTGGCCAATATGGCAATCTTTAAACCCCCATAACTTTACGAAAAATAATCACAGGTGAAATATCTTTTCAAATTTGAGCTCAAGACAACAATACTTTTTGAATGATATTAAAAATTTTCGTCAAAAATGGCCAGTTAAAAAGTCGAAATTTGTCTGAAGAAAAAAAAACCCAACCCGAGCACAAATATTCCGTTACTTTCGTATCGAAAGTCGGAACAAAAATACCCAATTTCGGTCGAGAAGTTTGAGATATAGGTCGAGCTCAGTCAAAACTTTGGTCAAGCGCAAACTAAACTTTCATAATTTTAAATAATTTGTAGATTTCAGTTAGGTTTAAGCTGGAAACTGAGCATACAAATCTGCTTAGAAAAGTCTTCTGTCAGAAAGTTGCAGTCCGCAACAATCATTTGAGGAGATCAGCTGTCCGCGATTTTGAGGTAACTGTTTTACTTTTCGGATCTAAGGGCTCCTATTGTTATGGAACAAAAACGTAATTATACTTATGAATGAGATTTGTGACAATTTGTGGAAAAGAAGATCTCAATATACACTCAATGTCAATTTAGTAAAAAAACAAAACAGAAAATTGGCAGTTCAGCAACAGCTGACATCAAACTGACATGTGTAGATCGAAATTTGATGGCAATTTCAATACTATATTTCAACAAAATCAAAAACAATTTTATCGGCTATTTTTTCAACATTTCCAATTGTATCAAAATCAATTTTGGTTTTAACTGCAGGATACTTATAACAATCAATCATTTCTTTTGGTAAAAGATTTCTGATCAAAGTTGTGTTTTGAAATCATTATGCACTTTTCTGAATGTTGACTGATTTATAGATTATATACTGTTTGAAAAACTTAAGGTTCACTCAACAAAACAGCTCATTTGTCAAGGTTGAGCCCTGTTAGTCACGAATTTCCATTAATTAATTTCGATTAGCTTTTTGTGGAGAAATTGTTTGACACTTAAATTTGCGGTCTACGCCAATGTCAATTCGTCCAAGCTTTAATTTGTGCAGTTGAGAGGAAAATTTGACCATGTAGTTGTCCCAGTTTACTTTGGAGCTTTAGAGGGTGTAAATTTACTGAACAAATTACCAAGTTTATTTGAAAAACATTTGTGGGAAAAAATTATGTCCTACAATTTTGCTAAGAAACTAATCCTGTTTTATAGTTTTTGTTGAGAAAAAATTTCTTTTCTTTTGACAATTAAAAGACCTCATGCTATCACAGCTTGGGTAAAATGGTACGACGACAGTTTTAAGCTAATTTGGAGCAACAGTGAAAACAGTTAATATTCTGTTTTTAAAAACTAATGATGTTATACTTCTTTTTCAAAAAGAGTTTTTCTTTGGCATTCTTTTTACGCATTTATGACACTCCTCATAACATTTTTTAAACCAATTAACATGACAAAAATTTTGAATCGAATTTCAGCTTTTTTAAAAAAAAACTATAAAGGAAAGTATCCCAGTATGAATGATCATAGATCCTTATCGCTGAAAGTGTTGCTACAATTTAGTTTATTTTTTTATTGATGACTCAGAGTTTTTTCAGTAATTTTCTTTGGATTATGTCCTTACGACAGTCTTTTGTTTTATCTATATGTGAAGTTATAACTTTTTTGGTGAGGTATGCCCACTAAGATAAATGACTAAACAATAAGCTAATGGTCAAATATTAAAGTTTCAAACCGTTATGTAATCCAAAAAACGGTTTCAAATTTCGAACGCAAAAAAATATACATAAATTTTCAATAGAGTAACAATTGCATTGTGCTCGGGGTGGTCGTTTCTCCAGCAAAAGTTTGGTTCTATAGCCGGTTCAATTTTATCAGAAAAATATTGATAACCAAAGCTTAAAAATTTGAACCATATGGCTTAGTATTTGTTTCAACTTGAGGTTTTTCAGCTTTCTTAGCTTTTGGCTCTTTTTTCCTTAGTTGCTTAGGCTGAAAACGTTCTCAATGACGCTAAAGGGCAAATGAGAAAATCAGGGCTCTATACAATTGGTTGTTTAAGATGGATGTTTTTTTGTTTTTTCTGCTCGTACATTAAAACTGGTCGTACATCAAGGAGGAGCTTTGAAAATCTTGACTGCTCTTCAACTGATTTCAAAGAGTTTTTGTTGAAAAAAGTTTTAATAAATTTTGGACTGAGCCAATATCAAATATTAAGCGTTATAATTTGAGTCGTCAAGAAATTAATACGATTAGTAACCTTGGCAAATGAAAGTAAAACCTTTTCAGTGCAGAATAATTTGCAGCGCAAAATTTCTTAGCGCTTCGCTTTGAGCACAATAGTTTAAATCTTCAATGCGCGCTTAATTTAGCCCTGAATATGGCAAAATTGTCAATTTTTAAACCCGCATAATAATTTTTTTTTAAAAAGTGCACGTAACTATCTGGGTCAGTTTGAGATTTGAGCTCTTGAAGTCAACGTATTCATTCGGGTAAAAAAACCTTAGAGTAAAAATTAATGTTTTAGTTGCCAAGTTTGTCTCAATAAACACAAGACTGCTTCCCGCGAAAGTTACCTACTAAAAATATCGTCTAGTAAAAAGTTTGAGAAGTGATTCAGCATAAAATATGAAATTCAAACGAAACACGCAGAACCTATTATGCCAAAAAAATTTTCTAACCTACTAGTTACTTGTATACTGCAATCAGTCCCGGATATAATGAGGACGCAAATTTCAGGGATTCGAACCCCTAAAAAACCCAAAGAGTCCATTCCTTGGTACTATTTTAGTACATAAATATATGATCGACCGACTCTTTATTTTTCTAAAGGCCTCTTTTGCGCCAATATATGCTAAATTTTTATGTGAGAAAACGCGCCGAAAACGCGATCTAAAACCTTCTAAAAAATGCCTACATATGGCCTGTTTTCTCAGAATTTCGCCTGTGGCGAAAAAAAAATTGTTTAAAGGTAGAGTCTTCATAGTGATTTATGAAAATCCCAAATAATTGGCTCAATGTTTTGAAATTTTTTTGGCTTAATTTTTCCTAATTAGATCTACTTATTTTGCTTTTGAGTTAGTTTCTAAAAAACTGGTTTTTTATCCCCAAAAAAGATGGTGGGAGGGGTGGACTGTACTGTTGATTCGGCATAAATATTCTTTATATATTCCTTTTTTTACGAAATTTGGAACAAAAAACCACCCCAAACAAAAACATTCAGTTATTTCTTTAAAAGTTGAAACTTTACCCATTTGGCTGAACACGGATGAACTTAAAAGCATTTTTAAAACAGAAAAATAGTTTTTTTAAGAAAAACTAATTTTTTGAGCCTTGGGATATTCAGTTTTGTTGTTTAGATAACTATTTCAGTTTTTAAAATTATTAAAATTGATTAGTTTGGTAAGATTCGGTTTTTCTAAGCTTTCTTTTCCTTCAACTTCAGTCATTGGTGATTCATTGTGCTTCATCGATACACATAGATGGGAGGATTTTTCATCAAAAATATCTCGATGATGTTTTAGCGATGATTCAGCAATGCTTACTACATTTATCATCAGCGCGGAATCATTAACTAATCATTGATGATCAAAGCTTAAAACGAACTGATCAGAAAATGAATCATAAAATTTATTCTTCGAAAAAACGCTCATTTAGCGCTAATAACATACGATGAGTGATCAGCCCGAGAGTTTTCATCCTAAGGATAGCAATTAAGATAGAGCCACACGACAAAATGTCTACCAGGTTTAGAGTCTGTCAGAACGGCAATCTTACACAGTCAAATTTCCATCCGACTAAAAGTTTTATCTCTTACTTAATGTTACTTAAAAATTAATCCTTTTTACTGATTTTTACGATATACAACCTCTAAGAACTTTTTAGTCATTGTACTCACTGTTTTGACCCCTCACGAGAGTGTAGTCGAAAAAGTGAGGGTCAGGCAATATTCAATTGACAAACACTTTTGAGTTCATTCTGACACAAAAACCCTGAAGTTGTTCCTCAGCGGAGAAAATTGATTCGAGCGTTTTCGTTTTGTAGAATACTTTTGTATCATACCATACTCAAGAAATCATACCTTGGGTATGGTATGATTTTTCCAGTCTGTGGATTCCTGAAACATTTCTCCGATATTACCGATGGTTGATCTGCATAGGTGTAGTGCCTGCATTATAGTGCCTGCATAGGTGTAGTGCCAGCAGTTTTGTATCATACCATACTCAAGAAATCATACCTTGAGTATGGCTTGATTTTTCCAGTCTGTGGATTCCTGAAACATTTCTCCGATATTACCGATGGTTGATCTGCATAGGTGTAGTGCCTGCATTATAGTGCCTGCATAGGTGTAGTGCCAGCAGTTTTGTATCATACCATACTCAAGAAATCATACCTTGAGTATGGTATGATTTTTCCAGTCTGTGGATTCCTGAAACATTTCTCCGATATTACCGATGGTTGATCTGCATAGGTGTAGTGCCTGCATTTCTGGCAACTTAGCAACCCAAAACCAGGTTAAAACTGGGCTTTCTATTGACATTAAGTTGTCCGATGGGCCATCTATAGTAATCCGGTTTTCTGCTGATCTCGGGACATCGCTCAACGTTTGCCTCGGAATAACCTACATCGGGCTTCCAAAGCAGTTCGAAGCGCCGCTTCCGAAATGGATTCCTAAGAGCTTTGGACTATTGACTCAAACTTTTCTTCAGTGTGCCCGAAACTCCTTTGCCTCTGAAGATTTAGCACCTAAATTTATTGCATTATAAGATTTTTGAATCACTTTCCTTGAGTCCAATGTAATCATATGATCAATTTTGCGCACAAATTTAACCTCTTAGAATATCAAAGTAGGGTTCTGGTTTCAATAGATCTTGTTTTTTTTTCGAAAAATTTTAGATTCTTTTCGTTGTGCGCTAAAAACAGTTACTTTATATGAGCACTGACTCGTTTCCTCGGTACGGCTTCCGTAAGCAAACTCCTGAACTCCAAGAAAATCAGCGTCAAAAAACTCCGGCCAATCGAATAAGATAAAATAGTCGGGAACATTTCCAGTGCGATTAATTGGGAATTACTCAAAATCCAAATCAAATTGAAACAATTACCCAAATTATTATAGAAACAGATCATTCTCAATTAATCAAAATTGATACCATTCAAATAATCTTCGAGTAACTCTTCGAATAACAATGGCAGACATTATTCAAGTAACCCCAATAGGAACCATTCTAATAACAGAACTAGAAACTTTTCCAATAACTAACCATACAATACATCTTATAACAAAAGATCACGAAACAATTCGGGATCTAGATTCAATTCTTATTAATTCATCCATATAAAATCTGGAATCAAGCTGAAATTGAATCAGAACTTGAAATACCGAAGTAACTCTTTGATTGAAGCTCATTTAGCACTGATAGCATAAGTTGACTGATTAAATTGGAGACAGCTAGCTTAGGGCTACCATTTGAGAAAAAGCCGTTCAATGAAATGTCTCCAAGGTTTTCAACTCGCTCAGAATTTGAATTTTCCACAATTAATTTTTCAACCTACTCACGAAAAAAAAACAATTTTTTCTTATAAAAAAAACTATTGGCTGTAGCTGTAAACTATACTTAAAAACTTTTCAGTTTTAATCAAATTGACTTATTTTTCCCAAATTTTAACAAAAATTTTGGGCGTAAACGCTATTTTGACCCATCTCAAAAATGTTGTCAAAACAGTGTGCAGAAAGATTAGCACTCGAATCATTGAGGCAATTCTTGGGAAATAAAACGTTTATAATGCGCTGATAACGTAATATGACTGATTAAAACGGCAGTTCTCGTCCAAAGGCTATCATTTTAGAAAGCTTTTCTCAACAAACTGTCTGCCAACTTGTCAAAATGTGATTATTCTACAGCTAAGTTTCCACCCTAACCTTGAAAAATAACACTAGTCCTCATCCCTCTAGATATGAACAATGGCTGTATTTCATAATTATGTACCTTTCCTTGTTGAAAATTTTTATTGATTTTTTACCACGTACACATTTTCAGTTTTTTTCTAACTTTTTGGAAATACTACTTTGACCACTCTTGAAGTTCTGTTCAAAACAATGTCGGTGAAAAATCATTCGTTTGACAATTAATCTTGAATTTTTTTTAAATCAAAATTGAGATTTAAAAAAATTGTTTGGAAAAAGAGAAAAATGATTGGAGTTTCTTTGTTTTTCATACTGAATTACCAGCTTAATAGCAAACATGGTTAAAATTTGTGGAAAAAAAACCCTGATCTCAAATGATGGAAATAAAACGAGAAATCAACCGCTCAGAAATTGAATCTGAAACTGGATCAGTAGATCAAATTTCTATCTCCCAGTCATTCTGTGATCTCCGAGAATTGCCGTGAGCTTTGCGGTTTGATTTTGAATTAAAGAAGTTTCTTTAAACTAATCAATTAGTCCATGTTACTTCATTTAATGTGCAACTTGTGTCTCAGTATGATGTTTTTGCATACGGATCAACATATAGTAATGTCCTGGACCAGAAAACAAAACGATTGCTGAAATTCATGTTGAGAATTTAGAATTATCATTTACTAACATATTTTAGAAGATAGCTGAGAAGATAGTATTATCGGCAAACGAACTTCATTTGTATGAGTTATTAAAAACAATATTAAAAGCATTCAAGAGAGCAAATCTTTTTCACTTTTTGTACAAAAATCTTTCCATGAAAAACTAAGAGACCAAATATTGAAGACACGTAATACGGCTCGTAGAATGGAGGTATCTGCCTATAAAACATCTCTTTTTTCTTTTCTTCTAAATTATTTTTGTATCATTTTTTGGTTTTTGTTTGTTTTCTGCAGAAAAACCATGCAATCTGCCTATAAAACATCTCTTTTTTCTTTTTTTTTCTAAATTATTTTTGTATCATTTTTTGGTTTTGTTTGTTTTCTGCAGAAAAACCATGCAAATTTTACGAACGGCGCATAAATTGTTCAGATGAACACTTTGTACAAACTTCAATAAAATTGGCAAAATATCCTTGATCTCAAATGATGTTGATTACAAAAGCTGTAAATTTATCTGTCAGATACATCTGAAAACAGACTTTTAGTTTCAGTGAGGATCTCGTATTCATTGATGACTCATTGTTGCAGCGTCAAAATATCACAAATGGTAAGATTTTTTAGCGGCAACATATCAATAACTGATCAGTAATACTTTTACAATCAGCATGGAATCGTTGTTAAATCATTTACGATATAGTCTTTCTGATATGTTGATTTTAGTCTTTCGTTTGTTTAAGAGCAAACTTAGAAAAAAAATAAGAGATTGAGCTCCAATTAGCATCTTGATTGTTTTAAGTTTATTAGATTAATTTATATCAACTTATTAAAAAACTTATTTAAAAAAAACGTCACTATCTGCTAACAATAAAAAATGTCTAACAGAAACATCACAAGTGCAAATAAACAATCATGTAATTGAGCACACTTATTTTCCCCTGCCTTGGTATAATTCTGGAGAAAAACTTGAACTTCTTATAGCATATTGAACATTTAAATAAAATAGGTGGCACATTTTATAGATTGATAAAAAAATTGTCAACTAAACAAATAGTTTAATTAATTAAAGTTTATGCGCAAGTGTGATTTAGTATGATCTTTTGGCATATGGTTCTGAAAACTAATCGTAAATTGACATCCCACACTAGAAATTGAATTGATTTATTGTCTTTCAGAAATTGTAAGTATCAATCGGTAACAGACGTTAAGGCTGGAAACGAACTAATTTCGGCAAGAAATTTTTTTTTTGAAAACTTAACCCAGTGAAAACAAAACATTTCAGTAATGAAAGACATATTCAGTTCTTATACATCATCGCATATGAGACAATAGACAAAAAAGGCGTGGTATCTCTAATTCAAATTCGCAAGGTGGAGTTGCTGCGTTTTTAAAACTTTATAGATACGATTTTTTCACGGCTGTGCACTAGACTGAAATTTGTTTCATTCTAGAATCCAAACTAGATAAGTTTACAAACAGTTTCAATTCGTTTTGAAATCAATGGCACGAACCACATTTTTTTTTGGTAATTAGCAGCATAGAAAACAAACAGCTACTTCAAAAAACATTTTTCCTGTTGTTTTCTGTTTTACATTTTTTTTCTCATTTTGTTTTTATTTCCGTTTAGTTTTTTTACATTCGATTTTTTTCCGCTGAATCTTCATGAATTTAATTGAAGTTGGTGAAGAAAATTTGATCTCAAATGATGAAGATAAAATAGAAACAATTATATCCGCTCGGTGGCATATGAAAAGGTCAGTTGTGAGTTTTTGTATAATATTTGCCTTATAAAAATGCTATTGATTATTAACAAATTTCGAATTTTTCTCTCGTTGTTGATGTTCACGAAGCCTAATTCTTTTGCCGTGTTTTCTAATAATTTGAAATTTTAAAAAATGTTTCTAGAAACGTAATTTTTTTTTCGTTCTCACAAAACCTTATACTCATTTTTGCATTTCTCTGCTTAGATTGTTGTGGTAGAGAAGTTTTGGGATCTATGAAAAGCAACAGCGTCGGCAATCCGTAGTATATTTGGGAATCGAACGTGGGTTTTTATTTTATATCTATTTACTTTACATTGAAAAATATTTTTGTCGTAAAATAAACGAAAAGCACCATACAACGAAAAGCATTTTCTAAGTAGACCAAGAAAATGCCTTTTGTTGTACGGTGTCTTTTATACGCAAACTTTTCATTCCAAGGTAAAGTATTTAAAAAAATTTTTGTCTCAGTATTTTTTTTACTCAATTTTTGTCGCTTTTTTAATCAAACTTGTCTTCATGAAAATCATTTTAAAAGAGTTGAAAAGAGTCTGAGCTTTCCTAAGAATGGAGCTTGTGATTTTTAGCTTCCGTTTTCCATTAAAAACTATCAACTTAAAAGGAAATTAAGTAAGTGCAACTTAGAAAACCCAAGTACGGGGAAAACGGAAAACTCGCAGGAGATTAAGTTGTTGGGGTTTGAGTTTCCCCGTCTTAAAGCTTCTGCTGCCTTAATTTTCTTTCGTAATTGTCATTAGTGGCTGAAAGCTTTCGAAAATAAAAAAAATAACTATTAGGTTTCAAGTCAACCTAAACATACGCACGTTACGCCCGTATTTTGAACAAGCTAGAATAGATTTAATTGAGTTTTTATAATAAACTGATTTAAAAATTGTCAACCTAAACAACCTTTGCTTTTAAAATTTTTTCAATCAGGGTAGTTTTGAATATATCTCCTTTGCTAATTGAGCTATAGCACTTTTACCCCGCTGCATGAAGCAAAAATATTTCAACTGGAGGTGATTTTCATAATGGACAAAATAATGAGGTTACATCAGAAAGTCATTGAACCGGGGGGAGTTTTTGTCCTAATGATATAGTCGAAAGGATTTGTGACAGTACTTAGCGGGCTAATTATCGTTTTGCAAGACTATAAAAATAGCAGACAAATTGAATAGAGGTTCATCATAGCAGAAATTTTGCATAAAAGTTCATCATAGCAGACAATTTGCATAAAAAATCATCTTTTAATCATCATAACAGGACATAGGTCACGACTTGTAAAAGCTAATGTTTTCTGTTGAATATATCGGGGCTTGGGCCTTGTACATATTAAACTTTGAATTAGTAGTTTTGGGGGTAAAAACTTGTTATAGGTAAAGTAATATCGACATTGTTTTACAAGAACCTTAACTTTTTTTAGAGTAGATAGTTATAAAAAAACATCCTTTATACCAAGTTTAAACAGAAAAATGTGCGGCGCGCCTAAATTAATCATTTTTAGACGCTGAATCTGTCTTGATCATTTGCTTAGTATAGTATAAGCATATACTAAAAACGGCTGATATGTGTTCAGTGAATTCTGCACGGGTCCAAATCTACCTTAAAATAGAATCAAGCGGAAATATTAAAATCAGTCAGAGTCGAGATAAAAATGCCTTATGTCGAGACATGATCTTACCACATTCTACTGAAACTAAATTGAACTAACATTTGAGACTGAGATTTTAACAGCAACGCAGCAGATAGCACAGAGAAGATTAGCAAACTATCTGCCAGATAAAAAATCGAACATTTAAACTGTCATTACAAGCTGATCCAAAAAAGCTATTCATACTACTTCTAGAAATTGACTAAAAGCGCTAGTCATACAATTACATTGGTGCAAAATATTGCAGGAAAATTTTCATGACTACCCGCACCGAAGTTTCATGGATAATAATCGATTATATTGGATTTTTGTTGACAGTCTCAACAAAATTACAAAAATAATCGATGATAATCGATTAAAAATGGATTATAATGATACTATTTTTCTAAGCAATATAATCCGAATATAATCGATTATAATCGATTATTTTTGGAAGAAAATGAACCTTTTTTTAAAGCAAAACAATCCATTTTTAATCGATTATAATCGATTATAATCGGTTATAATTGCGAATTTCTTCTTTTAAATTTTCAGGAAAACTGTTATCAATGTCAGTTGCTTAGTATGGAATAAATTAAGTTCCTTTCAATATGTTTTCATAATTTTTTTTTGACCATTTTTTTTTTCAAGTTTTCGAAAAAAAACCTTTGAAATTGTGCGACCTCAAATTGACTTTTAAACGCAGTTAGTTTCAAACATGACAAAATATGAGTAATAATCCTTCGTAATTTTATATTTTACTCTGGACCCTGGAAACTTTATACCCTGAAACGTTAATTCGTGATTATGATTAATTATGACTGACCCAGTTTATCCTTCTTGTTAATCCAGAAATTATTACTTGAATTTTATGGTCGGCGCTGGCAGCTATTATGGTAAATGGTTTTCGCAAACAAAGAAGACTGGTTAAATTCATAAAATCAGGGGCGGATTTAGGGGGGGATTCGACCCCCTGCCGACCCAAAAGTTCCCCCTTCGGTACTATTTTGAGGTATCCATTTTTGATGACGGACCCTAAAATTTTCCTAAGCGGCTTTTCGGACCTGTTTTTTCAAAAATTTGTCAGCGTCTTTTTACTGCTTTAGGAGAGATCGGAAAATCAATTTGGCCGACCTAATAAAAAGTCGTCAAAATTTTCAAAAATTTTTGAGAGTCCGCCCCCTCGTGAAAATCCTAGATCCGCCCCTGCTTTTATATATATATAAACTAATTTTGAGAGGGGTGTGCGCGCCAAAAGAACGAGATTTTTTCTATCAAAATTTTCAAAAAATGCCTAAGAACGGCTTTTTGACCTGTTTTTTTAAACATTCGCGTGAGACGCAAAATTGTTGGCCAAAACATGGTCTCCTTAGTGCTTTGGGAGAGCTCGGAAAATCAATCATTACGAGGCCAAACTGTGCATTTTGTGCATTGCAAGCGGATTCCGCAACAAGGACGCCCCCTTTGTTCTTCATTTGTTTTATACTTTCCTTTGATAGTTTCGACAAATTTTTAACATGTTTAAGGACTTGTCTCTGGAATCCAGGAACATACAGACACAAAATTGTGCGCCTATCCAGTGCACAGTTTGGACTCGTAATGATTTGGCCGATCCAAAAAAAATCGACAAAAACTTCGACATTTTTGAATATCCAACCCCCCCCCCCCCCTCTCGAGAAAATCCTAGATCCTCCCCTGACTAGACTAATGATTCGACCAAAAGTGTCGAAAATTTTTGAGTCAAAATTCAAATTTTTTGAGCCAAACTGTCTCCGTTCTCCGTTAGACTTTGCTGAATTTGATAAAATTGTTTGACGAAAACTTTCATGAATTAATTGGGATTTGATACCGTTTTTTATCAAATGCATGACAAAAAATAGAAAAAATTTTTTAACAAAATAATGAAAACTTAGGTTTCTATTCCCAAATTTCTTGGTTGGGTCTAATTCCTGCGTTAATTTTAGACTTTACATTCATTCTTTTATTCAAACTACCTGCAAGATACTAATCTCTTGATCTCCCAGCAAACTTTTCTGCAATGTTTGAGAATTGGGCTCTTTTCCACTTCCCCCCTTCAAATTCGATTTTGAAAGGCTTATTTAACGATGTCATAATGCAGTGAAATTTAGCGTGGTGAACAAATAGACAAGTGTAAACAGCTTTGTTTTTCATACTTTACAGCGTAACATCGCGCATTTAGCCGTAATAACACCTAAAACAAACATAAAGCTCGGTATTTTGAAAAGGGGGGGGCTGGAAAAGATACGAGAATTGAAACAGCCTTCTGATTGGCTCTTTTCCAGTCCCCCCTTTCAAAATACCGATATTTATGTTTGTTTTACGTGTTATTACGGCTAAATGCGTGATGTTACGAAGTAAAGTATGAAGAACAAATCTGTTCAAAGTTGTCGATTTCTTCATCACGCCAAATTTCATTGCATTATGACAATGTTAAATGAGCTTTTCAAATTTGAATTTGAAAGGGGGAACTGGAAAAGAGGCTCTGATTTTTCTGATTTTCATTTCATGAAAAATGAAAACTTGCTTAAAATGTTTTTTGATTTTCCCATTTTTATAGAAACGTCTTAGCGCGAACAAGTGAACAGTTTTTACAACGCTTCTTACATGCAAAATGAGGTATGAAAAAAGTTTAAACAATTTTGTTTTGTAATTTTACAAAGGGGATGAAAAATGGAAAAAAAATGTTTCGGCTTATTGCAGATTATTACTCCCAGTATTTTATTCTGATTTTAGGCGACGAAAATTTTCCAAAGTAGGCGACAAAGTATTTCAACACTGAAAAAAATAATTACAAAAAAACAAACTGAAAAAAAATGATCGTTGTATTACAGATTGTGTTTTAAATTTTTAGCTCTCACACGCTCTGAAAAGTTCAAAATGATGCACAGTGCTAAATTTAATCAACCGGAGAAAACAAATAAAAACTGAAAAATCAAACTTAGAAATTTAATTTTGTTTCTTTACTTTATCAATAACAAGGTCCAAATTTTTTCCCAGTTAATTTTTCAATATTAGACGACAAAAAAATTCCAAAGTATGCGGCGAATTACTTCTCAACTGAAAAAAAAAACTATAAAAAAAAAGAAACTGAAAAAGGTGGCTTCATAAAGTAGCAACCGAAATTAGCCAATAAAATTTATAGAGACATATCGTGATTAGGCATAAGATTTATCCTTTCGTTTAGGAAGCTGCTGAGGCAAATTGTGAGAAAAAATTGAAACGTGTTGCAGGGGCGGATCTAGGATTTTCTCGAAGGGGGGGGCGGATTTTCAGAAACTTTTGACAACCTTTTTTTAGGTCTACCAAATTGATTTTCCGAGCTCTCCTAAGCACTAAAACGACGCTGTTTTGGACAAATTTTCTGCGCCCCAGGCAAATTAAAAAAAACAGGTCATAAAAGCCGTTTTTGGGCACTTTAAAAAAACAGGTCATAAAAGCCGTTTTTGGGAAAATTTTGACAAAAAATGCGTTTTCTTTTTGGCGCGCGCTCCCCCTAAGAGTTAAAATTGCTGGCGCCAGAGGCGCCTTAGAAAAGTTTTACCCCCCTCCAAATCGGCCCCTGATGTGTTAACATTTTATTCTCTGGGTATTAACAGATAAAGCTTATTATACCAAATTAAAATTGCATTTAATGTTATAAAAACGACAATTTTTGGTTGTCGAACAAAAAAATAGTTATTTATTGAAAATTTATCTAGTTTTGCGGTGAAATTTTGGGCCGAATAAATCAAAGTATGCACTATAATATTTTTGCTTAATTTTTAGGCAAGTTTTGTGTTCATCAATTTTGTGTAGAATCAACCCAATTTCGGAAAAAATCGTTTTAATTTTCAAGTTTTTTTTATTTGGACCGGATATTTTAATTAAGCACTATAAAAAAGCGTTTTATGATTAAGAACGAACAACTAGGAAAGGTTTCTGAGATTTATAAAAAGTTGGCGTTGATGCGTTAGTGAAATCGGCTCTTTGTTGTTCTAAAATAGCAAAATTAGGCATTTTCGAACCATCTTAGTTTGAAAAAAAATCACAGGTGAATAATTATTCTGTGACTGGGAGTTCGAAACGTGTAAAACAGCATTGGTGGTTTCTACAGTTTTGTTCAAAAAGGGCTAAAATCAAAATCAAAGTTTGTCTTAACGTTATACCAAGCACCAACACTTTGTCGTGTTTCCGAAAACTCGCAGTAAAATATAACCCGTGCAGAAAACTTTTATAATTTGTTTTTGCAAATCAGAACAAGAATTGCTTATAATCAAATTGTACTTTGACCATAATTATAACTAGTTACAAACGCAAAAATATTAAAATATGAAGGATCTCTTAAAATATGACCAATTATACTTTTTGTTACAGACTAATTTTCAAGTCAATTACCAAAACTTCTCTCTTTCAACTTTTATTTCATGCACAACAGGTGTTTTGTGAGTCTCCAAATTCCAGGTTTAATGATAAAACACAGCAGCCATAATCAATATTTTAAGCACGTATCTCCACAAAAAACACGGCAAATTTCATGTATCTTCTTTGTAAAATATCACCCACAATACTTCATAAATTTACTTCATCTGTTTCCACCTGTGTTCGGTCTGTGGTGGGTCGGTCGAGTATATCGTCGGTCTGTAGATTGGCTGTATGTATCTCGATTAAGAATACGTTTGTTCAATATATATATATTTTTCCTTCAATAATTATCGAAAATCATTAAGAGGAAACAACGGAATAATATCTGTTTCGGAACAAAATTATCAAGTTTTAAACGAAATCGAAATCGAAAGCGACTTTATTGTCACTACTTTTGCCAATAAGTGGGGATTTTCACGCTTGCCAGAAGTTAGAAGTCAATTCTGGCCACAGTCTAATTAAGTTCATGTCCAGAACATCATTTAAAAACAAGTTTGATTTAGGAACATTTTTTATCCGGTTCAAATCAAGTGTATTCCAAGTTTTTTAGTAATAAAATACTTGGAATGACCGGGATTTGAACCGGCGACCTTTCGGTTTCAGGTCAAGTAAGTTACCGCTAGACTAGCTGGTCTTGATATGCTTACATTTTAGTTTCAATCTTGAACATCCTCGGGCCCCAACGGAGCGAGAACTGGGGCGAGGTCGGGTTAAATCTCCTGTTGCGGTTTTAAGGAGTGCGGAACGGGCGGTAGCGTCTTTGCCATAGTTAAGCGTTTTGACGCGAGCGAGAGGGTAGTAACCACGCGGGCTACTATCCTCGACGATCCAAACAAGATCTCCGGCTTTGAGTTCTTGTTCGGTAGGTGTGTGCCATTTACGGCGTTTGTTGAGAGCCGGAACGTACTCGCGTAGCCATCTAGACCAGATGGCGTTAGCGTAGCCTTGTGCGCGAAGATAACGCTTTCGATGATCGAAATGTTCGTCCGTCGCAATCGACGGGAAACTAACTGAGCGCTGGCCTATCAAGAAGTGATTTGGTGTTAAAGCCTCAATCTCATTAGGGTCACTGCTTACCGCTGTAAGTGGACGCGCATTGAGGGACTGTTCCACCAGAGAAAATGTGGTCTGGAGTACCTCGTCGGTTAATTTACGGGGTGTGAGGATGGAGTAGAAAACTCTCTTGCAACTACGTACAAGACGTTCCCAAGAGCCACCATGACGTGGCGAAGATGGTGGGTTATACTTCCATTCGATGCCTTTGTGGACAAGGAGGGCGGGCGCAAGATCATTCCATGCTCGAGTACACAGAAGAAACTCTTTCTCTGCACCGACAAAGTTTGTACCATTATCAGACCAAATTTTCGATGGAGTTCCTCGTCTAGCGATGAATCGTGCTTCTCCCATGACACAGGAGCTTGAATCCATTGATGGTACGACTTCAATATGGATGGCTCTAGTGATCAAACAAGTGAACAAAAACGCCCAACGTTTCTCCGAACTCCTACGGATTGTTACGTGAAAGGGTCCGAAGTAATCGACTCCGCAATTGTTGAAGGGCGCTTGGCGGTATCCATGACGCTCAATTGGCAGATCAGACATGAAAGGGGTGATGGTTTTCAACTTTCGCTTTCGGCAGTTTTTACAATTAAGTTCAATGTTACGGAGCAATGATCTTAATTTTAAGATTGCATATTCTATCTGGATGACAGATCGCAGGTAGTCAATTGACGGATGCTCATGTTTGTTGTGTTGATGAGCCACAAACAATTTGACTAATGGATGACGGCCATCAAGTATGATGGGATATTTATTTTTAAATTCGAGTTCAGAGAGACGACTAATGCGTCCTATGGATCTAAGAAGTCCATCGGGGTCAATGTATGGGGAGAGAGTTGCAATAGGGCTTACATTCTTAACATATTTCTCATAACTCAATAATTTGAACTCTGAGGGGAACGCTTCTTTTTGAGAAAGAAGAAACAACATTCGTTGAGAATTATCTATCTCAGACGGTTTAACGATAATAGCGATTGTTCCACGGAAATGATTAAATTTAGGATTTAATCGGAGGATGAATGCTACTACGCGCATTATTTTGAAAACGAGCTGTAACGTTTCCACTTAATGACGGGTTCAGGGACTGACGGATTGATTACAAAATTAGTGGCAGTATCAATGACATCATCGATAGGACCTTTTAATTTTATTTTTGTAATCACATCGACATTTGGTCGAAAGGGCCAATCACTGGTTCTGAGGAAGCTGGGACCTTGAATCCAGCTGCTGTACTTCAAGGCTTCAGCGGCAATACCTCGAGTACCAGTATCAGCTGGGTTGTTTTCAGTATCTACGTGATACCATTCGTCGACAGTGGTAACTTCCAGTATTTCGCCTACTCGATTAGCGACGAATACTGGCTGCTTTGCAGTCGAATGGAGCCATTGTAGCACAGTGGTGCTGTCAGTCCACATAAAGACATCATTTGTAGTGATCGAAAGTGCTTTCATGATATCTATTTTGAGGCGTGTAGCAAGCAAAGAAGCTTGCAGCTCTAAGTTTGGGATGGAAATAGCCTTCATTGCTGCTACGCGGGCTTTACCCAAAATGAAGGCGAGTTTTGTCTCATGTGTATCAATAATACGCGCACGGAGAAATCCAACTGCACAGAAGATTTCCTGTGAACTGTCACCAAACATATGGAGTTCAATTTTGTCAACTGCGGATGCAAAGTAGCATCTCGGTATGATCAGTTGACCCAGGATGGGTAGACCAGACCGCCATTCGAGGAATTTGGCATTCAAGTCCAAAAGAAGTGGGTTATCCCATTGTTGACCACTGATTCTCCAAATATCTTTAGGAAGTAGTCGGGCTCTGACAGTGTACGGAGTGACTAACCCAATAGGGTCGAAAACTGAAGAGTCAAAACTTAGAACTGTACGTTTGGTAACAGTATCCTTCAGATCTCTGTTTACACCTCGACTAACTACCAATGTATCGAGAACGTGATCCCATTTCAAACCTAGAACATGCGATTCTTGACCTTCACTACTTAGAATCTCCTTAACTTGACTTAAATTGTCGCTTGACGTACATAACTCTTTCTGAATCTCTTTGACATTGCTCACGAATTTTGTCAACTTAAATCCTCCTAACTTAAGTAGTTCTACAAGGTCCTTACTTAATTTTAATGCCTTTTCAGGTTCGGGAAAGGAATCAACATAATCGTCCATATAGAATTTTTGCATCACGGCTGACGCTGCGTCGGGGAACAAGACTTGATTGTCGCGAGCTGTCTTTTGAAGAGCAAAATAAGCACATGTGGGCGAGTCACGAGGTCCAAAAATGTGTCGCGTGTATTGATACGTTACCTCATCGGTTGTGGGATCCTCCCGCCACAGAAAACGAAGTGACAGTTGGTCGATTGGGAGAATACCAACCTGAAGGAACATGCCTTCAATATCAACTGATACTGCATGTTGATGCTGACGGAATCTCATTAGGACGGCCAGCAGATTCTGAAGCAAATCTGGGCCAACCAAAAGAACCTTATTAAAAGACGATCCATGAAATTTGGCTGCACCATTTAGGACGCGGCGGACTTTTCCAGGTTTATTTGGATTAATCACGGGGTGATGAGGAAGATACCATTCCCTAGCGGGACGATTTGTGCAGTCATGTGTATTCACTTTGATGATATAACCTTTGTCAAAATCTTCTTGAATGTTTTTTTTGCGTATAAAGTCCTGAGGTTTGTGTCTTTGTCTAAACGTTTTTCCAGAGATTTAAGTTGTGCTAAGGCGGAGTAGTAGTTGTTGAGCAACTGTGAGTGGTCTTCGGCTCAAAGCATCTCAACGGCGTATCTATCACCATCATGTATGGTTGATGCTTCTAAAATATCTGGATAACATTTAGAAGAAACGTTCAAATCAACTTGTTCTGAAGTAATTTCTACGGAACAATTGGCACCATTGACAGTCAAATCAATTTTTCTACCTGTCAGATTGAGTCTGCGAGCGAGTTCAGGTGAAATACAAGAGTGACTGCAAGCTGTGTCACATAACACAAGTGCGGTGGTTTCAGAGTCATTTGATGATAATGTGAGATTTATAAGTGGCATCAGTCCTTTTAGATTCATAAGAGATGTCCCACAAGTATTGTTTTGCGTCGTGGGTCTAAATGGAGTTTGAACTGCGGGATTGGCTGCAGTTGTGTGCGGTGCATGACCAGATTGGTTATTTGTAGGGAAAACGCGTTCTGCGCCGTGCAGTAACACATTATGAGTGCTCTTGCACTGTGGTTTAGGACAAGTTTTGGGCTTGGGACATTTCCTAAACATGTGATTTCCTTGAAAACAAGAAAAGCAAAGCTTATTTTCTGCGAAAAATTTAGCACGCTGTGTTGGAGTCTTTTCTTTAAAAACGCTACATTTAAAAATTGAATGTTTGCCTTTACAAACTAAACATGGACTATATTGAATATTTGCGTCAAACTTAGCTTGCGAGTTTGCGGCAAACATTTTAAGATTGGTTTTTGTCCGAACCGAATTATCTTGATTTCTATTGTAATTTGATGAAGGACGCATACGTTCATGCGCTTCAGCTTTATCCTCCAGCCAATGATTGAAATCAATTAAAGACGGAGCATACAAACTCCGTTTTACGGTGTGGAACGACCAAGACTCTTTCATATTAGGTGGAAGCTTCTCTTTTGCTTTATCGAGAAGTGTTGCACTTTCAAGGTCTGCGTGGTAATGTAAATATTTGAGCACTCCAACTATGCTTGCTATCATGGATGCAAAACTTATGATGCTGTCGGAACTATGCATCTTAACGGGCGGTGAATTATAAAGTTTGTCCAGTTTGCACGTATTATTATTTGAGATTGGCCAAATTTTCTCTCAAGAGAAGGAATCTTCAAATTATGAACGGTAGATGATACCACCGATTGTAATGGTAGGCAATCGTTTGGGTTGCTACTGGATGGAAAAAGGTGTACGTTTATTAGAGCATCTTTGTACATCGTACCACTATAGGCAAACTCAGCTATAGCAGTCTCAGCTTTATCTTTGACTAATCATTTAAGGTAGTCCAGCTTAACATCATCTGACAATTTTTGAGAGTCCACAGCACTTCGGAATTGTCCAATCCATTCAAACCACTGAAGTGAACAGCCACCGTATTTCCTAAGGTTCCACGGTGGTAATGGATCCTTACGGTTGAAAGTTAGTATTTCCTTTAAACCTTCAAGGGTTACTGCATAAGGTGGTAGTTGAACTGAGGTTGAAGCCAAATTGTGTGGCTGAGGAACAAATGATGTCGGATAAGCTAAGGCACTATGTGGATAGCTGGGGACTTGAGACAACTGCTATGTTAACACTTGCGCTTGGTTATTGTAAAACACTGTTCCTCCAACAGTGCACGGGTTTTGTGAAAGTGGTGGTTGCACTATTGGTGTGACAGTTTGAACGGTATTTAACGCCTGTGGTACTGTAGAATCTGATGCGGTAAATGGCGCGGTGGTTGGAGGTGCCATTCTCCAGTTATTCATATTGGGTATATAACGAACTGGATGTGGATGGTTGAAGGATGTGTGATTTGTTGAAACACGAGTTGAGTTATTAATACTCGCTGGTGGAGCAGTAACAGGAATCAGGTTCACCGGCTGGGTTGCCGTATTGGCTGTTGTATTAATTGGGACAGAAGCATGTAATGTGGGGACCATTTTTGCTGGCATACGTGGAATGAAAGGAAGCGGGGACAAAGACGGGGGCGGGGGCGGGGGTGGTGGCGGCGGCGGTGGGAGAGGGTGAGAAGGAATCTTCAAATTATGAACGGTAGATGATACGACCGATTGTAATGGTAGGCAAACGCTTGGGTTGCTACTGGATGGAAAAAGGTGTACGTTTATTAGATCAACCGTGCTTGGTGGTAGAGACGAAGAAACCAAATTGGCGATGCCCGGAGGTTGAGGTTCTTGTCGGGGAACAATGGTTATAGTTGATGCAAGTTCCGACGAATGTGTAACGAGTGCTTCATCTACCCAATCTTTTGTTCGGGTTTCAGCGACAACTTGTTGTGTTCTACTCGAAGGCATAGCGGTTTTATTGATGTCAGTATCAATGTCCGAATCATCATCCATTAACTCTGTTTCAACTATTTTGCCCTCATTGAGCTTTCGTTTGTTCTCCTCAACAAGTCTCTCAAGAGCCAATTCGTTTTCTTTTTCTTTTAGGCGGATACCTGTTTCATTTTGTCGCTCGATTTCAAGACGTCGCAATTTTGCTATTTCGAGTTCGCGTTTGCGCTGACTGGAAGTCATTGAAGACGCTCTAGAGTGCAGGGAACTAAATCGGGTGGACCGGCTGACAGTTGAAGCAGCTCACGATGCTTGCGGGCAGCATCTCCAGTCTCTGGAAACAAAGTTTTCGCCATTTCCAAGTGCTTAATTGACAATTCCAGCATTTCATCTCGAGCGCAAGTAATGCTGATCAACCAAGTGTCAAGATCAGTGAGAGCACTGCTAGGTTCTAGCGTTTTTTGAGCAAGAATGCGAAGGTCGTCGTTTTTCCTTATTGCGTTTTCTATTGCTATTTGGCACTGCTGGATAGACCTTTCAACTTTGACTGTTCTTACCTTTGCTATGAGTGAGTCTTTCAGATCTGAATAGAGCCTATAAAAGTCCTCCTCATATTTCCTACGTCCGTAAAAACACCTAGACAGCTTCTGAGCTTGCTTGTCTGTCATGACTTAGCTTTAAATAAAGGAAAAGCGGGCGGTTGTGAACTATCAAAAAAAGGGGATTAAAAAGTCAAGTGTGATGTCACTCTTCACACCTGCTCAGAAAAAACCGGAGTTGCAATAAAGATTGTCACACTTTACTTTAAAAGGGGGTAGGGGAAGATCACCTTTACGATTTAGAGCGAGCGGAAATAAAAAAAAAGGAAACCAGTAATTTAGAATTAAATTACAAGTTGAAATACATTGACACTACAAAGAATATCAAAGGTTCTTTGCTGCAGATTCGACAGCTAGGCGGCGGTTGCGTTCGGCACGACGTTTTTTTTGAGAGGGTCGCTTTTTTTGTTCTTTATTTTTCTTAAGTTTGCCGTATTACTTCGGACTATCGAGAAAGACTTTAGTTCAAGGTCAGTTTCTTGGTGAATTTGGAAGTACTGACGGAATAAGCGATAGTCTTTCTGCTTACGCTTAGAGATTAAGTCGCCAGTCACGCTTAAAATTAAAATACCCGTTGAGCAAAGCAAATCGTAGATATTAGGAGTTTCGACTCGTTGACAATATACAATTGCAGCAATATTACTTTTGTAATAAAGCAGAAGGTTGCGCAGTTCGAATTCCGTGAGTGCTGTATCGTTGTTACTATTTTGCTTGCTGATTGAATTGTTGATCAGGTCGTGCCAGATTATTATATCATTTCTACGGGCTAATTCGCCGTCTAAAAAATTTGGGCACGTTTTGATTGGTACTTGTGGTTGAGATTTAAACCACCAAGGGCATAACAGTATTGCGATAAACGGTTTTGCTCGGCTATACGTAGCGTTTTATGAGCACGAGAGAGCGAGCTAGCGGCTAATATATACATTTACGACGGCATTCGGCACGATAAAAAAAATCTGGGAGGATCAAGTCAACCGGATTTTGAGAATATCAAACCTGCTCAGAAACAACCGGAGTTGCAAAAACTCAAAGGGATTGACTTGATATAGTGCTAACGGGTCTGTACACTGCGTAATTTTGCGGTGCTTACGTTTGTCGTGCTGTTTTTTTTTTCACAAAAAAAATGACAATTTTTTTTTTTTTTGGAAAATTTTTTTTTCTTCTTATCGTCTACGTCAGTTTGGTACCGAAATTAGACGATTTGGGGTCGATTTCGGTTTTTTCAATTTTTTGCGAAAATTTTCTCAAATATTTTCACAAATTTTTTTTTCTAACGGGTCGGAACGGTGGGTTCGGGTTTGAGTTATCGACTACTAACTATAAACTAGCAAATGAAACCAAAATTTTAAATTTTATCAAATTTTTTCAATTTTCGATTTTTTTTTTGGATTTTGATTTTTCTGGGTGGGGTATTCGGGTTAGACTATTGGCAAAAGCACGGTAAACATAATGAAATCAACGTTTTAGCACACTGAATGGATTTGATGGGTCACAATAAAAAACTTTAAAGGATCGTAAAACAATTATAGCTGTGGTTTATGAAGAAACTAAACTGAAAAGTTACGTCTTACAATTGTTTTTTTTTGTCAACTTCGGCCATCAAAAACGGTTGGGGAGATTCCTGTCTCACTTCTAGGTAGCTGTCTGCATACAACTTCGTGAAATTGCACAATCACCTTTCACTGAGGTACTTCTCACTCACAAAAAACTGAGTCTTCAAGGGTTTCGTCTGGTTTGTCGTCAATTGTCGTCGGACCATGTTTCCACCTGTGTTCGGTCTCTGGTGGGTCGGTCGAGAATATCGTCGGTCTGTAGATTGGCTGTATGTATCTCGATTGAGAACACGATTTTTCAATATATATATATATATTTTTCCTTCAATAATTATCGAAAATCATTAAGAGGAAACAACGGAATAATATCTGTTTCGGAACAAAATTATCAAGTTTTAAACAAAATCGAAATCGAAAGCGACTTTATTGTCACTACTTTTGCCAATAAGTGGGGATTTTCACGCTTGCCAGAAGTTAGAAGTCAATTCTGGCCAAAGTCTAATTAAGTTCATGTCCAGAATATCATTTAAAAACAAGTTTGACTTAGGAACATTTTTTATCCGGTTCAAATCAAGTGTATTCCAAGTTTTTTATTAGTAAAATACTTGGAATGACCGGGATTCGAACCGGCGACCTTTCGGTTTCAGGTCAAGTACGTTTCCGCTAGGCTAGCTGGTCTTGATATGCTTTCATTTTAGTTTCAATCTTGAACATCATCCCCCCAATTAGCGTTTAAAAAAAACTTTTGTATCAAGATAAAAATAAAAACTAAAACAAAAAAGTGAACAAAAACTAAAAGTTATAATACAAACCGAAAGTAGTTGGTAAGTTAGCGCAATATTACGGTGTTCGAGTGTTCATTATACTGGGCTGTGTTTGAAGTTACAAAGTTTATTTTAGAAAAACAGTTCTTATAGTCAAAATAGTTCAATAAAATCCACAATTAAGGTTTTATTATCCCGGGCTAGCTATCAAAAAACAAAATAAAATAGATAAATGATAGACAAGAGAACTAAGAGAGCTCGACTGTAAAGAAGTGTGGTGGACAGTAAGCCTTAACAAACCTTGAGTATCTGATATGAGTTGATTGAGTGAGAGAGAGAGAAAGCGAGAGAGAGAGAGAGAGAGAGAGAGAAAGAGAGAAGAGAAAGGGAGAGAGTGAGAAGAGAGAGGGAGAGCTTTTTCAATCGTTTTCTGGTCAAACAGTGATTTGATTTTAATTTCTGCTCAGTTTTTGCGGACCTGGTTTGGCATTCCTGGAGGCCATTTGATTTCATTCAACTTTCCCGGACATTTTTGAATTTGAGTTTGCTCGACTTTCCCCGGGCCCTGCTCTGCTTCGCTCGACTTTGTTCAACTATCAGTATATTCGAATTAATGAAAAATATATATTCACAACTTTTTTCCAGGTCATAATTTTTGAATTATTTTGAATAGAAAAGAAGTAATATGTGACTTTGGAGTTGAAAAATCTTTGCAACCAAAGCATATTCTGAATATGCTTTGAAAAATTTTAAACATAAGTTTTCCATGTATGAGTTTTGCCAAATTGTGGAGGCAGAACCCGCTCACGGATAGTTATTGGTCATACAGGTGCAGATTTAGGATTATCTCGATAGGGGTGGAGGATTTGATAATCAAAAACATTTCAAAACTTTTTCAGACATTTTTGAAGCCATCCAATTTGACTAAAACACTAGAAAAACTTTATTTTCGCCAAGATTTCTGCACCTGAATTTAAAAAAAATAAGCCGAAAATTGAGTTTTGAAAAGCTTTTTTTGAAATAATTGTGTTTTTTTTCAGGGTGCGCTCACACTCAAGAATTGTATATATTAGACAGTAGATTATAATGGATATTTGTGGATAAAATTGTTTTCTTTTTAATCAACTTTTAAATCATTTTAATCGATTAATTTCAAAAAGTAAAATGCCATTAAAATGGATTTTTATTTTCGATTGTAATTCATTTTTTGTTTTCAATAAAAAAGATTACTTTTCTTTCATAAATTCCGTGAAAATGGATTGAAATTTGTAGCTAATTAATCTTTTTTGCAGTTTTTAGCTAAACTCGAACGAACACCCTCCCCCCACATACCCCCCCCCCCCCATCATTCCACCCCCCACGTGCAACCCCCTCCCCCACGTTAACCACATCACCCTCCTTCTGCGCATTTAATGTTTACCAGACCCCCACTAAACACCCCTACCGGGACAGGTAACTGTAGTATGTGGTGTGGGATCTATAGGTAGCTTTTTGTAAATTTTCATCAACGCAATTGAAAATAGGAAAAAATGAAATTTAGCGAAAGAATAACTAAATTAAGCTTAACAATATTATGAATAATGAAAACAACACACAAAAAGATTCAAACAAATGGGTTATAATCCACTATAATCAATTAAATTTGATTATTTTTCTTTTGATGAAATGTTTTGAAAAATAGTTAAAATGTTCGATTATAATTGATTTTAATCGGTTTTATTGGAATTTTTTACTTATAATTATTATCGATTTATTATGTTATTTTATAGAGACTGACAATGAAAATCCACTAAAATTGAGTATTATTCGTGAAAATTCAGTGCGGAACCCATTTTAATTAATCATTATGGATTACAGTTTATAATAATTGATTTTTAATTTTCAAAAACAATCGAATATAATGACTACACAATCTGTTTCGCGGTCTGAATTTTACAAGCATAATCGATTTTAATGGATAGTTTTTTTGACCAGTAGCGGATTTAGGGGGGGGGGGGGCGGACGCTTCTCCCACCCTTCAGGGATTCGACCCCCTGTCGACCCAAAGGGTCCCCCTCTGTACAACTTTGAGATATCCATTTTTGGCTGACTGACCTTAAAATTTTTCTAAAGGCACCTTTGGTGCCAATCTATACTAATTTTGAGGGGGGAGAGCAATCTATACTAGTTTTTGATCGAAAAGTTTCAAAAAGTGACTGAAAACGCCTTTTTGGCTTTTTTTTGAAAATTTGCCTGCGACGCAGAAAATTTTGTCAAATTAGGGTCTTTAGAGTGTTTTGGGAGAGCTCAGAAAACCAATTTGGTCGACCTAAGAAAAAAAAACAAAAAACGTTCGACAAAATTTTCCTAACTTTTTTGAAAATCCGCCCCCTGCCCTCGAGAAATTCCTAGATCCGCGCCTGATTTTGATCATGAAAATCCGTTATTATCAACTATAATCCATTATACTTAGGTGCGCAAAGCCAAAAAAAAAAGACTTTTTTCCATTTCGATTTTCATCAATCGGGGAAGGAAGAAGCCAGTTAAAAACTTTGGCAAGAGATAACATCTCCTGTTTATGGCAACAGACATGACATCTTATGACAAGCCTTCTCACAGACAGACCTAATCTCTCGTCTGACCCAAAGAATTTTAAGTGTTGTAAGAAACCTCCCATATGATATCTACTTGTGAAAACTGACCAACCTACCTAATTAAAATTCACCAAGGGTAAGCATATAAGGATAAACAAACTCAATAAAAAGATTTTGTTTGATACATTTTTTAATAAGATCGAAATATTCTTTACCCACGCGAAGCAGAAACAAATCAATAGCTTACAATGATGTAAGCAGAAAAAGAGCCAGCGGTAAGTTCGACTAGAAATCGAGTTTAAACGTTTTTTTTTGGATGGCTGTCTTTTGGATGGCAGTTTTATTTATGAGTTGTATGTGCGTGTGTGTGTGTGTATGTGTGTGTGTGTGTGGGAGGAGGGGGGGGGGGTGATGGTGTTTAAAATAGAAGAACATCGATAAAACAGCTGAACTTATCAGCCAGTTAAATAAAGAACAGACAGGTTTTCACATAAAGTTCTCCCAATTTTTTGGAGAATTTTTCTCCCATTTTTTGCAGACGACACTTAATCTCATGAAATTTTAAAGTAGCCTTTTATACAATGCTTGGTATGGTGCTATCAAATAAAAGTCAATAAAAGGAAGGGTTTTCAATTTATTTTCTTTCTGCAGATTCCGTGACTTAAATTTCCGGGCAATTTACTTTGCTCAATTTAAAACTATTTAAAGTTGATTGATCTGAGCCCTAAACTGATTAGACAGCCAGAATAGTCTTTCAGGCAGTTTAATCCGGCCGGCATATCAGAAATGTGAAAAAACTGCGTTCAACTTAGCAGTCGATATGACACCGTCTAAATTGAGATATTTTATACCCGATACTTCAATTACCACACGCTGGAAACGCCCCTGGCTGTATATTTTGCATAGATAAAAGAAAAACATCAATCAAACCTTCTTTCAGAGGCATGAATGGGTGAAGAGGTCTGCGCCATTTCACCACTTAAGACTCCTGGTGAATTATTCAGGAAAAGTTGGAAGAAGTTCACTCAAGCAAACACAATAAATCCGCCTTTTGTCGCTGTTATTTATTGAATTTTTGGTAAGAATTCACTTTTTTCTTTCTTTGTGAAGTGACAACTTGTTACAAATGTTTATTCGTGTCACGTCTAACAGTATATACAGCGCTCTGGACAAAACGTACAAAGGTTGGAACTCAGAATGCGTTCTTTTGAAAATTTATAAATTTTAGAGAAAAACTGAGCTGCTTAGAATTATAACAGAAATAAGGTTGTGCTATTTTTTTTGCAAAAATTGGGCCAAAAAATTTGTTCACAAACGGAAAGTTTTTTTAGACAATAAAAATGGCAGCTCAACAAATTTTAAGAGGGCTATAATATCCAAAGTTGTTCAAAATTTAAGAGGGCTATGATATCCAAAAAAGTTGTTGTTTAAAATTTAAAGGGGCTATAATATTCAAAGTTGTTCAAAATTTAAGAGTGCTATAATATCCAAAAAGTTGTTCAAAATTTAAGAGGGCTATAATATCCAAAAAATTGTTCAAAATTTAAGAGGGCTATAATATCCAAAAAAGTTGTTCAAAATTTAAGAGGGCTATAATCTGTTAAAAATTGATTCGAAATAGAAAACTGATATTTTGTGGCTTCCAAAATAAAACACTAAAAAATTTTCACAAAGTTCAGGTTACAACCCATTAAACTCAGTTGGCCTCAGAAGAAACTTTTTTTCGAAATAGCTATGTCTGCAATTGACACGGTAGTTTTGGCGTAAAACTTGGCTGACTGAAAAAAAATTGATCTAATTTTCCAAAAAATGCAGGTCCGAACATTGCCAAAGAAATTGCATCGTAATAATTTGGCAAGTTTTTCGTTTATCTTTTTTTGTCTAAAGTCAACACAATTTGAGAAAAACGCGTTTTGAGGTTCTTTTTTTCTCATTTTGTCGGGTAATGTAAATCAGCACTGCAAGGTCTGCAGTTTTGCTAGTCTGCATTTTCTGTTTCTGTTCCTCTGAACTTTTTTTGATAACAAAACAAGTCTGTTTGTATCCGAGCTATGCTTTGAAACTTTCAATCGCCTTTAAGGAGGAATCTTTTCTGGATAAATCATCTCGAATAATAAGACTTGATGAAATTCTTTCAAAGATTTTTTTTCAGAATTTCTATCAATATCTTTTCTCTATACGCTCGAAAGTGAAATTGGTGATTAGTTTTTAGTAACGCTTGAATAAGTCAATTCAGTGAAGTCAATTTTGAGCCGCATAAGCATCAGTCCCGCAAATTTAGTATTACTGAAGCAATTTGGTGAAGTCAATTTTGAGCCGCTTAAGCATCAGTAACGCAAATTTTATAACGCAAAATTTTTTATGGTCCAAATTAAAGTGAGTTGACGATTTTCAGACCTCCGGAAGCTAACAAAATTTAACCTTAGGTAACAAACCTTTTCAAATTTTAGCTCGGGACAGCAATACTTTTCAGATGATATGAAGACTCCGTTCAAAAATTATAGGTAGAAAAGTCAAATTTTTTCAAAAAAACTGCAGTAAAACTATGACAAAAACAGAACAAAACCATAAAAATTGAAATTTTAGAACAATGCAATTTTTAGCGCAACTAGAGATTGCTGGGTGAAAAAATTTTGGATTAGTTGTCGTCAAAGTTTTTTTTGAATTGGAATAAATTACTTGAAAATGACAATCTTTGTAGAAGTATTTTGTTTGACGCAGTGCCTGGCAAACTTCAGAAGAAAAAGTTTTTTTACAACCTTTCATATTGTGGTACTTGGGTGAATATGAAAGAAAAAAATGAACGCTTAAATTTTTTGTTTGAAAATTTTTTCCAAGAGTATATTTCTGATACGTGCGCTCTGATACATTCCTTTAATTGTCAATTATAAAATCGGCTAAGACAAAACGGTCAGTCCGGCTTTCCGTAATGGTGAAAAAAATTTTGATTTCTGAGAAAACGTATCAAAAGACAAAGGTAATGATTTTGTAAGATTATGTCACCAAATGCCATCTGTTTTTGTCTGTGGTATTTGAATAAGATTGAAATTACGAAAAAAAAACAACTTTGATGCACACCAGAAAACAGAACCCTTTTTTTCAATGGCAAAAAAAGAAATATTAAAAAAGTCTGCTTGAGCTCAATGATCTGCTGATTCAGAAAAATAGGATTTGTAAAAAAACTAAAGAAGGGCATAAACTAGCCATTTATAGTCGAGCTCAATTAAATTCTAATTGATACTTCGAGAAGAAGTCTAATTTCGCTATAGTTGGTTTTTTAAAATTTTTTGCTGAACTTTTTTTCTTGAAAAAATTGGTGAGAAAATTGAACACCTAAATTTCAACATTTTTTGTCCCAATAAAATGTGGCTGTGGATTGAAAAAATCAATTACAACTGTTTTGAGCTAAACTGTTTGAGATTAAGATAGTTTATTGAATATTGCAAGCACTCCACTGAATTTATTTGGGACATAAAAATTAGACATCAAACGGGCTGAAATAGATAAAGTTTTACCGAAGCTTGAAAAAACAATGATGATTACATGTTTTCTTGAATAAAAATTAGTTTTGAGGTATTTTTCAACTATTCTATTTTTAAAATATTCCAAGCAAAATCACGTAACAGGTTCCTGCCTTTAGTTTTGTGACGGAGTCAAAAAGGGAAATTGGGTTAAACCTAATTGAGGAAACATGCAGTGTAGCAACCAAACTGAGAATTTCAAAAAACGATCACCAAAAATTAGACGACCTCACAGCTTATTTCCAAAAAACGTACCAAAGGCGATTTAATTGGCCGAAAAACACTTTTTCCTATTTTTTTTTGAAATCATTATCAAAAGGTTGATCTGTTCTAGCCCGAACCGCATAGGCAGTTGAAGGGTGGCATCTGGGTGTAACAGCTTTGTTCTAAGGCAGCCATTCTTCACTATATATGTTTCTCGAAAAAATTCAAAAAGATTCCTACAGTCCAAAGTTCAATATTTTGAAGGCATCCAGCGGTACTATCAACTTATCCCGGAAAATGTACCGTGATCTTAATTTAAAAATTCAGCAGATAACTAGCTCATATACAGACTTCAACATATTTTCCTATATCCTTTCTCTTGCCCTTTGAACCCATTAAATTTTGTTTTAGTTTTTGACTAATTTCTCCTAAATTTAAATTTGTTTGATCAACTTTTTTGTAGACGTCTCCTTGCACCCTCATGGAGAACTCTGAAACGCAATACTACGACTGGGGTTCAAAAATTCTGTCTCTAGCAATTTGATCCCAGAGTAATTGCCGTTTTTTACGGAAAGCTAGGTTGGGGGTATGGGCCTGACGGTCCTTTGAGTATTGCGTCTAGCAAAAAAAAAGTGATCGAATTTGAGAATTCATTTTTTTTTGTCAAAAAGAATGACAAGTGTTTCGTAAGCAAAATGATTTCAAAGCTTTAAGTTTTTGAAAAAATTAATTTCAATTTTGTACCGACTTGAGTTGTCTGAAAAATCGGGCCATTTTTGGCAAAGTTGATTTTAAATAATTGGAAACCCTTTTCAAGTTCAACTGTAGTCTAAACTGTTTTGAAGTTTGAGTTTCACTTTTAAGGCCATGTGATTGGCAAGGTCATTTATGTTCGAATTTTTTGCAGCATTATTTTTGCTGTTTCTTTGATTTTAACTGACGCTTTGTTGTTGCTTTGATCGATTAGCCACTTTATTTTCAATTCTCAGGTTCTTTGTTATTTTATTATGGTATCTTATGTCATGGGCAATTTTAGAACGAGGTTTTTTTTTGGAATGGTATCTTATTGACTGGGCTCTTCTCGTTTGGGATCTTATGGTAAGGGATCTCTTTTCATGTAACCATCTGAAACTGCTGTAATTGAAAGCTGTTTCATGAGTACTTTATATTATCTTGTAAAGTATTTCAAAGGATATCATTTTAGAAGTCAAAAACTCAAATGTTATCATTTTCTATGGAATAAAGTAGTTTCAGTTTTTTAGCTAGATTTATTCAATCATTTTAAAAGATAGTGAAAACTGGTATTTCAGCTCGGATTTAAAAAAGCTTTCCGTTCATTTGTAACTTATGAAAATTCTGAAAAACCAGTTTTCAGAAAAACTTAAACTGACCGAAGACAAAGCAAATTGCTGGTATCAAAACACAGTGCTTAATGTTTGGATTGAATTTCCTTGTCAATAGAAAAATTGATTTAAAATGACGAAAATTTCCAAAAATTAAAGCGAAACCAAAAATTGACCGAATTGCATGCCTCAGTTTTGTGTTATTATTAGCTTACGCTTTGATAGCACGAAATGTTAAAATGCGTAATTATCCCAAATTGACCAAATTAGCGATTATTGAACCTCCCTAATTCTACAAAAATTGAACACCTTAAAATGTTTTTGAAACTTAAGATCAGGGCAGCAATACATTTCGGCTGATTCAAATTGCTGAAAATCAACATGTTAATTTTAAATTTTTGGTTTTCCATTGGTATTTGTAGGATCGCTTAACCAAGTAATCGAACTTGTTAGCCAAAAGCATGACCCATTACCTAGTTTTGTACGTGTAGTCTATTTTGATACGCCGACATCTAATAAATTACACTCAACTGTAAGTAAAAGCCAACGAAAGAGTCAAAAGGTTTTGAGGAGTATGAATCTAATAATCATCAAATCAAACAAGACTGCTCGTATCAGGGCAAAGCCTTGAATGTTCCGACTGCCTATTAAGGTTTATGGAGCAATAAAAACATTAAAAAATTAAATGAAATAAAACAAAATGAAGAAAAAAGTTTCTAAAATTTGAAATTTTTTATGAAAATCATCACCCCACACGCCATATTAAGTACAAAAGGATAATATTCGCTCCTTGAAACAAATCAATTATGGCAAATAAGCTTCTTTCAACCAATTTGGAACGATTTCTAAGAGGGATTAACTCTCCGCTTACGCGTTAATAGCGCGAAATATATCGCGCGTTAATTGTCCCAAATTGGCCAAAATGGCAATCTGTAAACCCCCGTAATTTTACGAAAAATAGTCACAGGTAAAACATCTTTTCAAATTGGAGCTCAAGACAACAATACCTTTCAAATGATATAAAAAAAATTCCGTCAAAAATGGCTAGTTGAAAATTCGAAATTTGTCTGAAGAAAAAAAAACCCACTCGAGCACAAATATTCCGTTACTTTCGTGTCGAAAGTCGGAACAATAAACAATCTTTCCTAGAAGATACGGGATATTGATTAAGAGTAAGAAAAGGATTAGCAGTCGAAAAAAGCTTTTGAGAAAAGGTAAGCAGTATTGGAAAGGAATGGTAGATTTGGTTCTCCTCTAGAATCAGATCCGTAACTGATAATGAGAAAAAACAGATATTTTTGAGAAGGAAACACGTGAATTAGATCGCCGAGCCTCAAATTCAGCTGATACTATCCCATATGCCTGGACACTCTTCTGCTAACTCTAATGATTCAATTGAAAACCTCCAGTTAATTTTGTAGAAATGGCGGAACATCAGCCGACAAAACACCACTGAAATAGGGGCAGAAAAATACAAAAAAGTATCGGGCGACACAAAATTAGTCCTTTTTGGTATTGTGATTGAAACTGAGTTGTAGTTGTCCCGCTATTGCACGGTGCCAAAGAGAGACATTCTCCCGGGATGACCAAAAATACTAGTCATACAATTTCCATATATGGAAAAATGCTAGTCATACACTTTTCATACAATTCCATACGTACATAAAATTGCATGAAAGGTCTATGATTAGTATTTTTTCATATATGGAAATTGTATGACTAGCATTTTTCCATAAACCAAAAATATTGATTTTTTACATTTTAATTTCTCAAAATTTTTTGGTTGTGTTCGTAACCGGACACAATTGACATAAACCTTGATTACTCAAACGTAGTAATCAACGATTTGGCCGTCTCGCATTAAAAATGCATTGGAAACAATCTGATATGTGTTACTTCTGTCTCAGACAAATAATATAACGAAAGTAATGAACTTTTAAATTTTGGCAATAATTTTCAAAGATGATTACTTCTAAAATTTGAATTTTTAAATTACCAGACATTGATCAAGGCATACAAAAACATGTCATACAAAAAAAGAGGAGTTTTAAGCGTTTTCGAAAAAAATTATGAAGAGAAGGGAAAAAAATCCAACATTAGTATATCCAGGACTACGTTATACACACAAAAAATTAAATTTTGCATGCAAAATTTTTTTTTCAAAAAATGTTTGTTTGAATACGTAAATCAATTTGCGGTTGAAAAAAAAACACAAAAAATTTTTGGGGGCAATTTTAAAAAAAATTTTGTCGTCGCCATCAAAAAAATGCTAGTCATACAATTTCCATATATGGAAATTGTATGGTTAGTGTTTTTTTTTCAGAAAACGAAAAATTTTTTAAAATTCAACGTTTTCAGTCGTAGCAGCCCGAAAAACGCTTAAATGTTTTGCCAGCAGTTGCATTGATTGTTCAAATCGTTTTTTTCACAAAAATTTTTTTTTGAAAAATTCTAATCATACAATTTCCATATATGGAAATTGTATGGCAAGCATTTTTTTTCATACCATTTTTTTCCTTTTTTTATGAAGAGATACCAATTTAGATACCAAAACAACTATAAAATACCTTTGAAATTCGATTAAACTCATTTTGCAAAAATGTATGAAATTTGTATGACTAGCATTTTTCCATAGACTAAGTGTATGAAATTGTATGATTAGCATTTTCGGTCTATGAAGGTCAACCCGGGCTGCGATGGCGTCCAGAGAATCAAAAAACACGTCCCTTAGAGGATAAACTATCAGAGTCTAATATACTCGAAATGTCTTGTCAAACTTAACATTGAATGTATTTCAGTCATTCCAATTTTAGGAATCGTTTTTCATTTGCAAGCGAATCTTTCAAAATGAATAGAATGAGCACGAAATGGATTGTGCGATTGACAATGATTGATGTTTGGAACTATTTGAAAAGCCCACGTAAGTTTAAAAATTGTAATTTACTCAAAAATTTGGGAGATTATTTTCAGTAAAATATGATGAGATATATCAGATACCCGGGTTGACATCCCAACAAAAAACTGCTGATTATAATTTTTATAATTTGATTGCGTGAATAAAGTGTTATATTACAAATTTTCAAAACCGTTTTAAAGATTTTGAAACAAACTTTGATGTGTTTGACGGTTTTGAAAGCTTCTGATCATCAAAATGCTGATTATGAACAGATGTCCAAAATTACTTTGAACGCTTTTTTTATCGCAAGCTTAATTTTAATTCCATGCTCAAAAAAGTTTTTGTGGAATTCTTTTTAGGTGTACTTTTCAACAGACATTTCAACACTCATTGAGTTCTTTAATCCGAACGAATTTAAAAATAGATAAAGTTTCTTAACTTGATTGAATGGAAAAAAGATCAAATTACAAGTTTCAAAAACCGTTTTAAGGACTCTAAAACAATTGACGGCTTCGGAAACTTCTGATCTTTTACAATGATTAAATGGAAAAAATCAAATTGAAGTTTTCGGAAAGCAATTTTAAGAACGCTCTTTGAAAATTTGACTGGTAGTAAGCACTTTGATTATTAAAAAAACTGATTTTGGACAGAAACCAAATAAATTTATGCAATGATTGTATGGAAAAAAGGTCGTTCTACAAATTTCATTAACAAAATAATATTTTTAAGATTCTAGATCCAATCTACGGCCTCTTCGATGATTTTAGAGCTATTTGAATGTCTAAATAAACTTGAATATGAACAAAACTTGCAAAAAATTTTAAATGATTTTCTAATCACAAGCTGACTTCAAAGCTCAAATGAACTTTTTAAGAAAACAATTTTCTTGCAAGCTAAATTTTGATTTTTTTTTCGCCGTAACTTGTTTTTTGTTACATAGTCAATTTTAGTGTAGTTTGATTTCATACACTAAACTGAAATCAAATCTAATAACAGTTGTTTTTGATTGTGTGAAAAAAAATCAAAATACAAATATGAAAAATGAAAATTTTGTTCTCTTTGACGATTTTGAAGTTTTTCAATGACATTTACTGATTGCATAAAAAAGATAGTTTTGCAAAATTCTAAAATCGCTGGAGGACTCTAAAACATAATTTGTAATCTACTTAAGAGTGTATGGGGTTACTAATTATCAAAAAACCCTATTTTGTACACAAATCCAACGTTAATAGTTATTTATTGTATAAGACCATATTACAAAAATTATAAAATGTTTCAAGAGTTGCAAAATAAATTTTGGTCTCTTTGATGGTTTTAAAGCTTTTTAATTTTTTAACAGAAAACGAAAAAGAGTTTAAAGTTTTTTATCACGAGTTAACTTCTGCGCTCAAGAACTATTTTATGGAATGAAGTTATTTGCACTAAGAGTTTTGATTTCATGCACTGAATAATCTTTTATTCTAGTATTTTTTCTTCACGATTTTATGAGAAAAGGATCAAATTACCCATTTCAAAAATTGCTTTAAGCACTCTACAACAAATTTTTAGTCTCTATGACAGTTCTGAAGCTTTCCAACTTTTTACGATGATTTTATAAAATAAAATCACTTTACAAACATCAAAAACCGTATTAAGGACTCTGAAGTAAATTTTTGCTCTCATTGACGATTTTGAAGCTTCCTGATTATCAAAAATCTCATTGCATAACAAATTTCAACAGCCTTTTTCATTTATTGTATATAAAAGGACCAAATTAGAAACTTCAAAAACTTTTTCAAGAACTTTTTACAACTTTTCTAATTTCTTTGACAGTTTCGAAGTTTTCTGATTTTTACATTGTTTGTATAGAAAAAAAAAACAATTTGCAGTTTTTGAAAATTAATTTAAGGATTGTTCAACAAATTTTTGGCCATTTTGACAGTATGGAATCAATGTCATTAAAAAAAGAAAACTGATTTTGGACAGAAGTTTAATAATTTTGTACATTGATTGTAAGAAAAAAGATCGTTCTAAAAGTTTGTAAAAAAAGTCAGGGCTCTAGAACAAATTTTTGTCCTCTTCGACGGTTTTGAATTTTCTTGATCGTCAAAAAAAAACTAATTTCAAGATTGTTTATCACAAGCTGACTTCACTGCTCAAAAGAACATTTTATGGAAAAAGTTTGCTTGCATGTAAAATTTCGATTTTCTCGCCATAAGTTTCTTTTTGCATAGCCAATTTTAGTATGTTTTGACTTCATACACACTAAAAAGAGTTCAAATCTAAAACCAATTTAATACCTTGATTGTCTGAAAAAAAAGAGGATCAAAATACAATAATCGAAAAAAATTGCTTGAAGAACTGTAATATAAATTTTTGTTCTCCTTGACTGTTTTGAAGTGTTTCAATTTTTAAACATTGATTGCTTGAAAAAAATTTATGAGGTATAAAAACCGATAAAAACTCTAAAACAAGTTTTTAAGTCTCATTGACGGTATTGAAAACTTTTGCTTGTCGTAAAAATGATTTTGTACAAAATTCTTATAGTTTCATATATTTCAAATATTTTTTAATGAGAAAGATCAGATTACAAATGCAAAAAGAGCTTAAAGCAAACTTTTGGTCTTTATGTCGGTTTTGAAGCTTTGTGATTATCAGAACCTGATTTTGAACAGAAATCAAAATTGAGTTAAAATTTTTTTTATCGCAAGCCATTATTTGTGCTCAAATCAATACTTTACGGAAAAAATAATATGCGTGCAAAGTATTGTTTTTTTGCCATGATGCGATTTTTCAGATGCATATTTAGTGCTTTTTGATTTGATACATTGAATTGAAAAGTACGGTTTTCTACTTTGATTGCATCAAAAAAATTTCACTACTTTTTTTTTACTATGTTTGCACACAAAGTCAAACTTTAAAATTACTCCGGTTCATTGCTATGATAGTACATTAAGTCTCAGTACAGTTTTTGCTATGTTTTTCAAAATCAAATTCCAAAATTAAAAATATGTTTTGAGCACTCTTAAATAAATTTTTAGTCTCTTTGACGGTTTTGAAACTTTCCAATTTTAATGCATGCACATATTCAATGCTTTTTTTCTATAACGTTTGTTTTGGATAATCATCCCTAATGTTGTTTGATTTCAGACTTCAAAATAAATATAAATTTAAGCCATTATGTTCATCCACTGAAAGTTCATAAAAAATTTTCTAGTTTACCATACAAAACTAGTTTACCATACGTTTTTTGGAGGTAATTCTGCGTGAACATTTTAACATTTGTTAGTCGGCAAAACAAATCACGAATCAGTTTGAGAACAAAAACTGAGATTTTGTGATTTCATTTCTTACACGCTTCTTGCACAAAATAGCAGGAAAATTATTTTCATAAATGGAAAATAAATGATTAGAAATTTTTTGCCAAGCAAGGTTCAAATAAATTATTGGGAATTTTAAAAACAAATTAATTGGGCTGTTATAATGCTTTAAAAATTCTTCATTGCCTTTTCGTTCGTTAATTTAAGACAAGTTTTTCAACTAGACGACAACTATTTTTTTCAAAATGAGTGTATTTTATTTTCATAGATGAAAAATAAAAGATGCATTTTGCCTGTTATAAAATGATATTATTTTTTCATTACCAGAGAGCTTTCTTGTGCTTAAATAGACGCTGAAACAATTAAATTAAAGGCTCATGAAAAATTTCTCTCTAAAGAAATGAAACTGACGACAATATTTTTTTCGATAGAACGGGCGCATCAAAAATGTATGCATTTATGGACAATTCAGTATGGGTTAGTTTCCATCAATGATATCATGCATATTACTAATTTGACGGAATATTTGGTTTCAAAAACTACAAACAAGTATTTATTATGTAGCCGTCAGTATCCCCTAAGGTTACAAGGGTGCAGACATTTCGCTTCAATACAATATCTTAATATCAATAAACAAATCAAAATTTTGGCGTGTTTATTATTACTTTTTTTGAATGTGGGCAAGTTATATTTACATTTAATACCATTTTAACGTATCGTTGCAAGCAAGGGGCATTTGCAATCTTCTATGTAAATACGTTTTTGTAGCATGATATTTATTGCAGTTGCGAATAATCTCAATTCGCATCATCGAAGTGCCATTTGTAATATATTCTCTTATTTATTTTAAAAAATGATTTAGTTCGAAAACGAAGGTTCGCATTTTGCCTCATTAACAGGAATTCGTTTTAACACATTTATGCCGAAAACACTACTGTGCCGGATTTCCTAATTTTTGACATCAGCCGTTACGTAAGTGCCTAAAAGGGAATATAATTCAAATTCGCATCACAGAAAAAAATCTTTTTAAGGTTTCTGATAATCCATAATTTAGTTACTTCTAAATGACGCAGTGAAATCAAATTTAAATTATTGAATTATTGACCCTGATTTTAGAGTGCTTTTGGTTAGCGTCATGACACTTTTACTTCATTTTTCTCTAAATAAAGTTGTTATCACTAACTACCTTGGTGACTGGAAAAACGTATGACCCCCTTAAGAGAGTAACTCGAAGGTCAATCATTTGCGATTTTTGGGTGCATATACAAAGCAGTCCATAAAAATCATGATAATGCACGAAAAACAGTCCGATACAGAGCCGTCCAATTTTTTAAGCGGTCAAAGACTAGTAAGCTGAATGTCGGCTTAAGATGCGGCTGTCACTTTTTGCTGTTTATGTTGTCTGAACAAAGGACAGTTCTGGGCCTACTGGCTTTTAAAATCAATTATTACTTGGGGCTGTTTTTCGAACTGTTTAGCATTGGACTGTTCGTTAATTTTGTATACTTTTCCGAACAGTTTTGTATTGGCCTGTTTTGTACAGGCACGGAAGTTTGTACTCAGTACTGAATCGTTTCATCTAATGAAACAGTGCGAAGGAGAGAGGGGGGGGGGGGGGTATTTGTTAAAAAGGTAAAAAAACGAATAAAAGTTCGATACAAACAGAATCTTGGGTAGATTTGATTTGTTCGCATACAAAATTTTGTTCCTGTTGGCAAAACCTAAAATTTCAGCCGAAAATTTTATCAAACAATCAATTTTTCAATTTTTCACCATGACTGGGAAAAAAATGTGCTAAATGATCAAATTTACGACTCATTTTCCATGATCAGCAGTTGATGATTTTAAAAGTGGTTTTGAAAAACAAAATATAGCCTTAACACTCGCTCCTGAGACAAAAATGCGAATTTGTAAAATCGTTTTTCTTCAAAGACGACTATCTTTCCCAATTTAGAAGCTTATTTCTTTTTTTAATGATTATTTTTTGACGAGCTTTTGATCATTTTAAGAGCATGATTGAATTCTTTGATGTTACAAAGAAGAAAGACTGTTTCAAATCAATCTAAGCTGAGGTGGCATCGATTATGCCATATAATTTTTGCTTCCTTTCCAATTATGTCCCTTTAAAACAAACATTTTACAATCTGAAATTTTGTTTTTCAATTCGTCTGTTAATCAAAATCTTTCAAATTATACCGGTCTTGCTTCAAGTAATTTTTTTTGGATTTTTTAAAATACTTGTGGGAATATTTATGCCATTTTTTCTTCTTTTTGTTCAGACTAAATTTTTGAAAAGCACTTAAAAAGAGCGCAAAGTAAGACGAAAAAGTTATTAACATAGTATTTAGGCATTCGGTCAAGTAAGTTTGATCACCACTCGTTCTTTTATGCTCGATGATATCTTCATATTTGTCATCGAATAATAATAAAAAACTACTTATGAAAAAAGACCCCTCCCAAATGATGAAGTCGAGATCAAAATTTGTCGTTTATACTAATGGTTAAAACTAATTTTTGTCGTTTATTCTAATGGTACAAATCTGAATCCAAATGCTCTGGATATCAAAATTAAGTTTCGAGGTAAAATCGATCCAGTTTTGGAATGAATTTAAAAATAAATGAATTTGGGTGTGGGTATAATCTAAAGGACCCCACGTTTTATACCAAGTTAGCGTCCTCCTTCAAAAGAAGAATGAGGTTGCTTTTTGTTTTTCAGCGGCTAAATTTAGAAGTATCAAGTTGAAATTACCTTGCTCTCAAATATCATATACATGCCAATTCAAGGTGGTAGTCTTAGGGAGCTCTTTCAATCCAATGCGGTTTTCGTTTTCGAAAGATGTAATCATTTGACATTTTCGACATAATTTTGACATTTCTAGGCGCACTAAGAAGGCTGAAATAGGAAGCTTCTAAATTTAAAAAACCAATTTAGATCAAAAATAATTGTCTACGGGCAAAAAGTAATTGAGAGGAGATAAACCCTTTTTAAAATTAAAAATTGAGAGCTAACAAATGTTTTTTGAAGTACCCATTTTTTGCGAAAAATCAAACTGAAACTAGGTTTCATCGGCGCCTTAAAATTATTTGATTACAAATTCTCCTTCTTTATACTTTTCAAGCAAAGGTATTATAAATGAGCATTTAAAACTTTTATCTTTTAATTTCTTGGTTTAATTTGGCACGAAAGTAATTTATATCAGGCGTCATATGTTATATCAGGCGTCACTCTTTCTGAAAAACGATGTAACTCAAGCTCTAGATACAGTGGTGGTGTGTTGTGAATGAATTCAGTTCAGTCGCAATTTAAACGCTGCTTATAACATTATATTTATAGCTGAAAAATGGTCGGAAATTTAAAATCGTAGCATAGATGCAGATACAAAACAGAACAGGACTGCTCGTATCAGGGCAAAACCCTGAATGTTCCGATTGCTTCTTAAGGTCCATTGAGCAATAATAACATGAAAAAATTAATTGTAATAAAATGAAACGAATTTTTTTTTAATTTGAGTTTTCTAATAAAATGCATCCCCCTCACGCCGCATAAAGTATGAAGTGATGGATATCGCTCTTGGTATCACATCAGTTATGGCAAACAGTCTGCTTCAACCAATTTGGATCGATTTCTAAGACGGATTAAATTTTCGCTAATGCGTTAATAGCTTGAAATATATCGCGCGTTAATTGTCCCAAAATAGCCAAAATGGCAATCTTTCTAACCCCCATATCTTTACAAAAAACGTTCACAGGTGAAACATCTTTTCAAATTCAAGCTGAAGACAACAGCAATAATTTTTGAATGATGAAAAAATTTTGTCAAAAATGAACAGTTAAAAAGTCAAATTTTGTCTGAAGAAAAAAAGACACCACGAGCACCATTATTCCGTTACTTTTGTTGAGAAATTTCAAACAAAAATGGCTATAAAAAGTGACCCGGGTCGAGGTCCGCGGCACAAGAAAAAACTTTGTAATATGCGACATTTTTGGGCCAAAATTTTACAAGTACAAGCTTTTCCGTCGTAAATTCGCGCCTTCTAAACTTTCTAGTGTCGCGCCGCCAATTTTTCTTGGGCCGAGCCGCTAATAGTTTCATAGGTGGCACCACCAAATTCTTTTATCAGGTCGAGCCGCCTGTCTTTTCCTAGGTTGCTCCGCCGAATTTTTTTCTACGGTGAGCCCCAGTCTTTCCTGAAACCGCGCCGCCAGTCTTTTCTTAATCACACTGACAGTAGCTCCTTAACTCATTCCGCAGGTTTTTTTTATTTTGTAGTCGTGACGCCAGTTTTGTTTTTAATCGAGCAACCTATTTTTTTTTTTCGTTTTGCCAGTCTATGCTTAAATTGGGCCACCAATTGTTTTTTTTAAATGTTTCACTAGTTTTTTTTTAATCTTGCCCTCAATCGATAGGACTAAAAAATCCTGACTGAGTTGAGGATAATGAAATGCGAGGAAAAGCTACTCACGAAGTTAGACAAAAGCCTGACAGGCCATAGCGCACAAAAATTTCACACGTATGTATTTTTACTGTTTCAAAAAAGTCGTGAAAATCACAATTGTGATTTTGCTCAGAACCAACTGACAGTTAAGTTAGTGAGATATAATTCCAAAATGCAGAAATTATAAACTATGATTGATGAATTATGATGTGGCTCAAAGTGTTTTCTGATATAGTGCCGCCAAAATTGTTTTTTCATTACCACCGTCTATTTTGAACCGATCCGCCGAGTTTTTTTTAAAGTCGCGCCTACATTTTTTTTAAAGTTGCGCGGTCTTTTCTGTTCAAGTAGCGCCGCCATTTTTTTATTTGCGCCAAATTTTTTATGTCACGATTGCGCAGCTATTCTGTTAAAGTCACGACCCCAGAGTAAACTTTAGTGCTACATCTTTGTTTGATTGATATAGTACATCATTCTTTTATACCCGTTATCGTTTTTCGGGTATTTTGTCTGGGATAATGTTGAGATTTTTCTCTCATTTCAATTTCCTCCACTTAGTCAGGGTTTTGAGGTCTTGCCAATTGAGTGCGTGACCAAGGAAATAATGGCGGCGCGACATCAGAAAAGAATTGTAGCTACGATGCGATTTTAGAAAAAGAAGTGGCGCAACTTAAGAAAAGATTTTGGCGGCGTTTTTTATTTGAGCCGGTCAAGAGTTTATTTTCAGTCGCGCTTGTCTTATTTTAAGTCCGACCACTGTTGTTCCGACCACTGATGCAAAATCAGGTACCACTAATAAATGTCAGAATGGGTTGAGCTATGAATCATATCAAAATTATTTCTGTTGTTATTCGAGTGAATTAAGAAAAATACTTAAACATTTTTTTCTCAAGGTCTACAAAATCTGGTTTCAAAACCATTTTAATTTTCTGACAGTATTTTCTTATACTAAAGATTCATGGAAATAAATTTACTTGTCCTTCAAATGAGTGTTAAATTGCGTACTTAAAATCCAAGACAAGCTAAATTTTTGCGGTTTCTAATTATCAATATTGAAGTGGTTCAATTTTTCTCAGATAATTTTGACATTTTAGGCTATCACTTCAACTCATCGTGGAAGGGTTGAATAAATTATAGACAATTCCAAATCAATATGATCGCTTACTAGGAAGAAAAAAATTTAATGATAACTTCCTTTTATATTTGAACTTCAGGAACTTTGTATTGATTCTTGTCTTGATTTACCCCATTTCACATCAATTTTTTTTCGACTTCAAAAAATTAATTCGATATTTAAACCAGCTTCAAAATTCGTCATCAGCAAAACGTCAATTTCTCATCATTAATTTTTTCTACTATTTTTACAATGAAGTCTTTTACAGTTTGAGCCATTTTAGTTATCTTTGGTCGAGCTTCTTGAGTTTCAACTCAAGTTCGGTAATGTTCATGTTTTTTTTTTCAAATTTGGAATCTTCATTACTTATATAATTTTATGAGGCATTATTCATTATTTTTTTAAAAGTATAAACTCAGTTTTATTAACTGGGATTTATAAATTTGTACTTTAATGGCTTCTCCCACTTAGATTCTAACTAAAACCTTTTTTAAATTTGTAATTAATGGAAAAACCCTACTGAAATCTTAAAGTTCCAGTCGAAACCTTGAAAATACTCTGTAAAAAAGACTTTCATCAGCATAAAAAGAAAAAAATACAGTTGTTGTCGAACGAAGAACTAATCTTCCGACTACAGTTGACAGTTCTGTTTGCAAAACAAAATAGTTAAGCTAAAAAAATATATATTTTTTAAATATTTCAACTTTTTTTCATGTTTTTTCACAGTGATAACTCCTCAGTCTTGTCTTTTCTCCAGCCGACAAACCCGCACATTATACTATCAACAGAACATGCCAAAAAAACTTTTCAAGCGTGTTTTTGAAGAAAAAAATTGATTGGTAGCTGAGAAATAACCTCCATCTTTACAGGTTCAAATTAAAATTTTCTATCAAAAAAATTGAACGATCAAATTCTTTGTGTGCAAAGTTAAAAGAAATCGCACATTTTCAAGGTTACTTTTGTATGCACCAGTTTTTCAATAAGTGAGTGTTATTTGTTAGTTTCTAAATTTTGAATTGAATGGAACAGAAACGTGGCTTTTGTTTTGACTTATCTTTGATCTTATTAGAATGTATTTTTTCATCATTTTTTCAATTTAGTTTTTTTGTTATTTTTACTTTTTGAGAAACCCTATGAAAGTATGTTATTGAGAATCTGTTTTTTCATCATTTTTTCGCCTTAGTTTTTTTGTTATTTATACTTTTTGAGAAACTTTATGAAAGTATGTTATTTCCAATTTAGCAACTATTAGTTTTTGGTCGTATTTATGTGAATACGAACCACCTGTAGCAAATGCGTACGTATATCATGCCGATATATCACCACTAAATTTTTTTGTTAAAATCCATTTGGTACATTTAGCACTTAGAGATATCATAATCTCCATCATGAGAGTACTAGCAATGAAAACGAATATCCGATTACTGTGCAAATATGAGAAAAACTTATTACATGGAACACAATTAATTGAGTTTTTTAATTTTCTCTAAACGGCTTGTCCTGGGTCCATCAGTTGGGTGAAATGAGCTTAGAATTAATTATTAATATTATGATATGATATTAAACCGCAGCATTGGGCCCAGCGGTATGAAACAAAATTTTAGTAATTTTGAGCTGATATTCCTTGAAAAAAATTTGATTGAAAAACGTTCATTTTTCAATTTGCCACTAAGATATTTTTTTTTCTATTTTTCTAAGATCTGAATCAAGACCAGCAAACAACTAAATATGAAAGCACATTCAGTTGTTCTTTGAGATAGCTGAATTTGGGTGCACAACAGCTAACTGCATTCCATAATTTCCCAAAGCCTAGAGTCAATGGTTCGATGCAATGAGAAAAAATACTATGATACCGACAAATAGGCAAAGCAGCCATTTCAAATGACAGCCGGCAATGATAAAAAATGTTTGGCTTCCGCTCGTATAGGTTTAGTTAGAATCAGAGGCTGATTATGCAGAAAAGTTGTGACACGAAAAATTTCCTTAATTTTAAGTACCCTCAACTGACTTGAGAATGGACATAATTAAACTTGATTAAAAAGTTTATTATTTTTTTGCTTATATTAACTTGTATATAATAATAAAGTTACCGGGATCTATTAAAACTGAGAGCGGGTCACCATTATGTGTAGCCCGGGCTGAGATGTTCGACTCATGATTCGATCGACACGGTCCTGCGTAGTCCGGTTTTCGTCGCAAATTAATATGGTCGAACGAGCAGTATAGTCGAACAAAGTCGAACCATGGGTCGAACAGGGTCGAATCATGAATCGAACAGGGTCGATTGAGTCAAATGAGGTCGAATCATGAGTCCAACACGGTCGAATCATGAGTGAAACACGGTCGAATCATGAGTCGAACATGTTCAAATCATGGGTCGAACAGGGTCGATAGAGTCGAATAGGGTCGATAGAGTCGGATAGGGTCGATAGAGTCGAATAGGTTCGAATCATGAGTCGAACACGGTCGAATCATGAGTCGCTCAAAGTCGCAGCATGGTTCGCACAGGGTCGTAACATAGCTAATTTGGGTCGCGCAAAGTCGCGCAAATATTTCGGTCGCTCAAAGTCGCAACATACCCTTTTGAGTTGCAATGGTCGCAACATACCTTTTTGGGTCGCAGAAAGCCGCAACATATCTGTTTTGGGTCGCGCAAAGTCGCGCAAATGTTTCGGTCGCACAAAGTCGCAACATTATTATTTGAGTCGTGCAAAGTCGCGACATTTCTTCTTTGGGTCGCGCAAAGTCGCATACAACTTCTTCGGTCGCACAAAGTTGCAACATACCCATTTTGAGTCGTAATGGTCGCAGCATATCCGATTGGGGTCGCAATGGTCGCGACATAAGTCCTCGACCTCGACCCGGGAACCAAAAAATGCTTGATTAAGTTGGTCAAAACTTAGCCAAATTGGGTCGAGTCGGTCAAAATATAGCCATTTTCAAACGAGCCGGTCAAAACATGGCCATTTTTGGTCTGGTTGATTGAAAGGTAAGTCCAACAATTCAACCCGGGCTATACGAATGCACGATGCTCAAGTTTGTGACATTTTCTATTATATTTTGCGACTGCCCAGGCTGAGATTTTTGACACATGATATGACAAAAACGGTCAAATGATTCCCGAGTTTCGTTGTAGTTCAGGACGCTTCCGCTAGGCTAATTTCCGGTAAAAGCAAAAAATTTCCGATAAAGTCAAACAAAGTCGAAAAATGTCCGGTATAGACGAAAAAACGAACAAAGTCGAAGACGTAAAGTTAGGCAAGTCGGTCAAAATATAGCCATTTTAAACACGTAAAGTTAGTTTCAAAAAGTCAAAACTACACGAAAACCTATTTTATTGTGGGCCTTTATTGTCCCAAATGCGTGAAAATTATCCCAAATGCAGTTTATTTGAAATCCATAAATATTGACCGAAGTACAGAGAGCGCTTTTTTTCTGTGCAGCTATTGGTTTAGCTTCAGCAAATGATAAAACCGAAATACGGGTCTATGGTAAACATCCGATATGTCAAATATCCGAACTTTGATCGTCCTAATTAAGAAATGCGTGAAGGCAATGTCACCATAAGCTACTTGTACTTTTAAAATGCCAATTTTGCACAGTTCATGGGGGAGGAAGAAAACTCTTGCAAAAAAATTTCAATGATTAGTGTTTTTTATTCAGTAAGCTGATAATTCAAGATCCTTGCAAGGTTCTTGCACAATTAAACTATTAACTTATAATTTTTCGAAGTGAAGTTTGATAAATGTTGGTTCACTGAGGGTCTAGATGATTCTAGATATTTTAGTTTTTGCGTTGATTTGTTTTAAAATGCACAAGTGCCAAAATCTCATAAGAGTGGAATTTCCATAACCATGTAGGAAAATTATTGAAAATGCATAAATGATCTTTTCAATCATTTCAGTTTATTTATCAATTAAAAAAAACTTTCACAATGTAGCTTTAATCTATCCGTCTTCATTTTTTTAAAAAAAAAATGATGTTTATAAATAAGAAAACATTGGTTTTTGTGCGTTATTTTTTGGAGAATTTGTGTCTTTTTTAAATTATTAAATATTTGTCCAAATTTTTTGTACTAATCGATCTTTTTTCAGAACAGTCTTTAAAATAGTTTTCACTCTAAAGAAGTCTTTCCATATCATAATTCCATATTTTCTCAAATTTTATGTCTTTAAGTATCATCTGTCAAACATATAGGAACTTTCCATGAAGATTGAATGCGAATCGATCCTGTTTTTTCTACGCCAGTTCAGTGGGGCTTAAAACACTTTCTATGAAACTTACAAATATCAAATTTCTTAGCTGCTGTTATACCCTCAACCGTTGGGTGAGGTATACACTGTGTAATCTATGTAGTCAAAGTCAATGCTTGTTCGCTAACTGAGAATAGAATACGAAGAGATAGAGAACAACTTACATTCAGTTACGAAAGTTAAGTCTGATTCGAATCTGACCTCGAAATCATGAGAGAGACAGAGACTCATAAATAACTATTGAATATGGTGTTAGGTTTAATAGGTACTTAATTTAGATCAGACTTCTATATAGTTCAGTTTACATAAGTATATATGGTTAGCACTCAAGATGGATATACTGTCTTAGGTAGGCATAGTTCTAATATATCCGAATGGATATCAGTTCATATCGGAACCTACTGTATCCGTATGGATAACATTCCCCTTTTTCTTATATGAAGAATACATCTCATATATTCTTTATATCGTCCGCAGCGTCTTTTTGTGATTTGGGGTCGTCTTCATTCAAAGGTACTTGAGAAATCTGTTGAGAGTTTCGTTCCGATGATGTCTGTGGAGTGCCTGGCTTGTTATAGTTGTCCTGTTTACTTGGGCGTTTAGATCGTTCTTGTATCTCGTATTCCCGTTGAAAGGTCATTGAATTTTTGGGCGGAGAGATGGACTGCAGAATTTTCATTGCATCATTGAAGTTTTCGATGAAGGATTTGTCCGGTGAGCATGTCGTTTCGTTAGGTCTGTCGATGACGTAACGTGAGCTTATCGGTCGTTGTTGTGGGTCATTTAGGCCAATTGACGTAGATGACGTATCTAATTCTGCTCTTGGACTACTCCGTGGGGACGGCGTATGTGTGGATAACTGGGTCGGTGTTTTCACTGTATTGGTAGGCTCGTATTCCGCTTCGAGTGGGCCGCCTGTTCCCTCGCCGGATGCTGTAACTCTCAGCTGCTCGGGTGTTTTCTCAGAGGATTGGCTTGGTGCTTTGTCCCTTGAATCAATTTCTATGCACTCTATATCAGTTGAGGATTCGTGAACAGTGACAATTTGGCCCGTTGGTTCTCTTTTATCCTGTTGCACCGTTATGAGACATACTTCAGTGTCGGAATTACTTCCGGCAATTTTGTTGATCGGGATTGCATTTCCGAATTTTAGGGCCAGGGCGCTTGTTTTAGTTCTTGTGGATCGACGGCATGGAACTGTATCCTTTGATTTGGTACTCTCATTTGTGTCTTGGGGTGGCGTATTTTTCCGATCTAGTTTTTTGGCTGGTGGCATGTGTGTTGCTGGTCTCAAGTCTTGAATGATTGAGTCGTCGGATGAGATGGAGATTGATGTATCGCAGTCAAATTCGACGGTCTTGTTTTCCTCCTTGCGTGTTTTATTTGGACTACCTTGTCCTTTTCGGCTCGGTGATTTTAAGTTTGTAGTTATCGCTGTCTGGATTTTCCTCGTGGGGGCTTTTGAGGTTGTGGGGTTCGTTCTGTGAATCCGATCATGTCCTAATTTCCTTCTGTTGGTCGTTTGTCGAATAAGTTCTTCGACATTTTTGGGCGGTTTTCGTTTTGGACTTGTTGGCGTTGAGGTGTTACCCGCCGGGTTTCCTTGTTGTATTTTCTTCTTCGGGTTTTTCGAGCCAGTTGGTTCACACTGTTTGGGTTCTGTGTCTAAAATACGGGATTTTGCTCTTGGTAAGTGCTTATACGCTACGAAATCCTTTAATTGTGCCGGTCGACACTTTCCATACACCCGTGGATCAGGTACAAAAGCTAGACCGTCGTGTCTTATGACCCTTGGGTTGCTTTCCGTCTTCCCGGACCCATGCAGTGTGTGGGGAATAATTAATGATTGACCCGTTTTCGATGATTTTGAATTGTGGCCCAAACACCCCAGGATTTTTTGTTTTGCGTGCTATGGTGCCCGATTTTCGCGCTACCTGTTCAATGCGTTTTCTAACACCGGATCTATGGTGTTTTGGGGTCCTTTAAACCGATCTTTTAGGAACACCAAGGGAGCTCTTTCGATTCTTTGTTTTTCTTGTTGTGTAAGCCACCGAATTGGTTTTCGTGTTCTAATATTTGCTATGTCATTTTTGGGGTTTTCGGCGAGAAACGACCGTTTAACCTTTTGTAAATCATAGGGTATATTATTAAGTGGAAGGTGCGCACCTATTGGGAATTTACGTAGCAGGGCCTGGTCGAACAGTTCATCGTCGTCTGTGTCCGACAGTAAGGGTTGTTTCCGTTGCGTTTGTTTCGTTTGCTCTTTCGTTGTCTCAGGGATGGCCCGTTTAGGGATTGTGTGTCCTGGGGTCCTGGTTCCTACCACCTGTGACGATGGTCCTGCTGGTTCGTAAGAGGGTTCAGGAAGATATGTCTGTTTGTACACAACACTGAGCTCATCCTCGCTATTGAGATCCCTATTCCAGATGGCCTCAGGCGTGAGGGCGGATTTTGTAAGCATCTTTTCATCTAGGCACGAAAGTTTTGTATTTTCCCATGATAGATTAGAAATTTTAGGTGTAGTGCAAATATTAGTTAATGGTGTGTTTGGTTTACGCCCATAGTGCGCCTCAAACGGTGTAATTTTTGTTGTGGCGTGTGGGGTAATGCGCAGTGTTTTGATTAATTCCGCCACATCTGACGCTAGTTTGTATGGTGTGTTATTCTTATCTATCTTCATTATAGAGAGACGAGTTTTCAGAGTTCTAATTAGTCTTTCCACCATGCCCATGGAGCGATGGTCATCCACTGGAGCAAATATTAATTTAATGTTATTGCTTTTGCAGTAGATCATAAATTTCTTAGCCCGAAACCCTTGAGCTTGGTCGCACCGGATATTTCTTGGTACCCCTTGGTTGACCAAATGTGTTTGCATAAATCTTATGATTGTGTCTGCTTTGTTATTCGCTACTACTTTTGCGTATGGGAATCGCGAGAACCTATCTACCCCGACCAGAATGTACACGTCTTTATCGTTCTCATCCGGTAGCGGTCCAGCAAAATCCAGCTGGATTTCCTCGTTCGGTTCTACTACGGCGTCAAGACTAGTATAGTGTTTTTCCCGGAGATCACCCGAAGGTTCTTACCTTTGGTGCGGCACTCCTTGCAATTCTGTGCTGCCGTCACTATGTCCCGGTGGAGGTATGGATACCAAATATGTTTGGCAGCTTCTAACATACTGCCTTGTCCTGGGTGGGTTAAGTGAATTGAGTCCAATACAATATGTCTAAGTTGTTTCGGGATTACTACTCTGTCGTCATAGAGTAGCACATTGTCTCGGACTGACAAACGGTCGCGCACGTTATAAAAATAAGGGCCGTAACAGGCTTTTATTTGTTCCCACTTTTGGTTTCTGATCATGTTGATCAGAGGCTGGAGGTTTCTGTCGCGTTTTGTGGCGGCCGCAATGAAATCCACGTCCAGTGCCTTTCTGAGATTCTTTCGGAAGAGGGGCACATCTTCGTCCTCCATTGAGATTGCTTGACACTCCGTTTGTTCCTCTGGGTCCGTTTGGCATAGCTGATCTGATTTCCTGACGAATGTGAAGCTATCTTGTGAGGGAATTACTTGATGACGAACATCGCTAAAGGACAGTGTGGATTGGCCTGGTTCTACGGACATTTCAGCGAATGACGTATGTTTGGCAGGTGGAAACGATAAAGTTGTCTGTTGGCCGCTGTGGCATTTCCTCATGATTCTTTTGAAAGGGGGTAATGACATTCCTGTCTGCAATTGGCGGCTCATGTTGTTAGCGGCTGGGTTAATATATGTTGAATTAAAATACACTTGTTGTTGTTGATGACTACTTGCTATTTCTTCTTTACGTAATTGATTTGTTGAAGGCTGGTGGCAAATGTTTGAATTATCCGGACTATAGTTTAAAATGTTTCGATTTGATTGAGAGAAATTTATAAATTTTGATCGTGACGGAGAGTGACTGTTTGAGAGAGAATGATCATTAACAGTGAAATGTGTTTCTTTTGTGTGCGAAAGTGAACGATTAAAGTTTTCGTTCCGGTCGAGCTGTAATGTGCTTAGAAATCCGTATGGATTTTCAATCATTTCGATATTAGCTATAGTGCTGTCTTGAAATTCCAGGCAAGAAATGAAATCGTCTATGAGTGCGACAACAAAATGTTCATCCCAATATGCGGGAGGTTGTGGTTTTCCTACCGGATGGCGCGAAATATAGTCTATTAAGCCCATTTTACTGCCGGAAAGGTGTTTGATGTCAAAATCGAATGGAATAAGACGGTCAATTCATCTGGTTAGGCGACTTTGATAAGTTTTATTACTTTTATTGCTATTTAGGGCACTAACCAAAGCTTGATGATCAGTAATTAGTGTAAAGCGGCGGCCATACAGATAATATTTAAAATGATCAATAGCCCATACCGCAGCTGGGAGTTCCAATTCATTTACTGAATATTTATTTTCACATGCATTTAGGAATCTGGACGCGCACGCCACCGTACCCCATCCGTCTGGAGTTTCCTGTTCGAGAGCAGCTCCTATACCCTCGCGGCTGGCGTCACAGACTATCCGTGTTTCTCGGTTGCTCACAAAGTGACGATTTTCTGTGATGTTTCGCACCGCTGTCAGGATTGTCTGAAATGCCTTTTCATGTTCTTGGTTCCAAACATAGTGAAATTTAGAAGAAGATGATAAGAGCGGCCTTAATGGTGTGCACAATTGTGCCAGGTTGGGTATAAATTTATTTAGATGATGAATCGAACCCATAAAACTTTTTAGTTGTTTGAAGGTTTTAGGGTGTTGTAGATTAGTGATCGCTTCGGTTTTCTTGTGCATTGGTATTGTCCCGTATTCATTTATTATGAATCCCAGCCATTCGACCTCTTTACAGCCGAATTTGCATTTGTTTAAAGAAATCGCCATATTTTCCTGATCCAGTTTATCTAATACTTTTTTCAGTTTGTCCATGTGTTGTTCTTTTGTTCCGTGAGATATAATTAATATATCATCTAGAAACGCGAAAGTATCTTTTTCGTTGTTTAACGTTAGGTCAATGGCTTTCTGGAATTCTGCGGGCATGTCCGTGAGCCCGTAAAGTCCTGTTTGGAACTGATAGGTTCCCGTCGCTTGTCCACCGATTATACTAAAGTTACACTGCGTTTTAGTTTTTTCATCTAATTTCAATTGGCTATATGCATATCGGAGATCGATGGTAGAAAAATATGTTGTGCCTGGTTTGCCATTTCCCTCCTGAGCTGATTGTGCCACATTGTCGAGCAGAACGTCGATGTTAGGCATCTGATACTTGTTTTTATGTATCGCTTTGTTGATTTGTTTTGAGTCCATGGCTAACTTGATTGACTGATCTTTCTTTACCGTGATAACGATTGGACTAATAAATTGTTTGTCGCTACAACTGTCGAGCTTCACGATATGGCCTTGGTCAATTAAAGATTTAAGTTCTTGTTCAACTTTTTCCTGAATATGAATCGGGATTCGGCGGCCCTTTTGTTGAAGTGCCTTGAAGTCATGTAAGAATTTCGTATGAACTTCATGGTTTTTAGATCGGCCGATACGGGTGCACAACCCTGGATATGCTGTTTTAACCCAGTTTGTGATGGCCGTGTCTGATTGTTCTGGATCTGTAATGTAATTGATTGACTTACCAGTTGATTTTTCCTGTTGAAGGTGAATGCCTAGTTGCGGGAGCAAATTGCGACCCAGGATGTTTGCTCGTTTATCATCAACCACCACGAATGGCGCTGTGTTGATTGTCCAGCCTCCTGATTCTATAGGGGCAATCAGCCTGCCGAACGCAGGGATTTTGTAACCGTTGTAGCAGACCATTCTAATTGCCTCGTTATTTTGGTTGAGCTGATTACGTCGAGTTCGTGGCACCGTATTTTCTAATATGACCGCTGTTTTGTTATTTACAAACGATGTTGGGGATCCTGTGTATGCAATGAAGGTAATGCTGTTCGTCCCAATTTTAACTCGAATAAGGTGTCCTATTAAGTCGTTTGTTGTTAAGTTTCCTGCCGTTTCTTCTTCGTAGTGTACCGCATTTACGCTGTTGTCATCTGGATTTATGAATTCCCATCCCGGGACGACATCCCCTGCCTGGAGATAGTCGACATACGCTGCTATGTCGGTGTCCTGGACATTCACTTCGAGATTTGCTTCTTCGCTGATAGCATTAACATTGGAAGAGTTGCAGAGTCGTGCGTAGTGTCCTCTTTTTGTGCACTTATTGCAAATCTTGTCTTTTGCTGGACATTGTTGGAGGTGACCGGGTCCGAACGGATTACCGCACTTAAAACAAGATTGCTTTCTGTCTCTGTTTTGTCGTTGCGAGCTTCCCCGCTGTGTTTGTCCTCGACCGCTATTGTTTCCTCTTCTGTTATTACGGTACGGGTCCCCTCCTCTTCTTTGAATGAACCCAACTGGTTCTGTTTTTATACCCGTTTGTTGAGAAGGATTAGTCGTGGAACCCTGCTTGCGGATTTGGATTTGATTTTCCAACCCTTTTTCTCTGCGTATGGCGTATTCAAACGCTTGCTCTGGGGATTTGGTCTCGGCTAGTAGATCTTTTTGTACTTCATCATTTGTCATATTCGCTGTGAATAAATCTCGAATAATCTCTGTTTCTAATGTGTAGCTTCTGACTTTTATGTCGGCTTCCTCCCATGGTATTCCATCCACGGTGGGTCCCAAGTTGTCCAGTTGGGCACATTGGTTGTCCCATTGTATCTTTTTTTCTTGGTTACGAATGTTCCTGTCCCTGGTTTGTGCTTGAGTTTCCCCTTCTATAGGGAGTTCATAACCGGGTTCTTGCGGTTTTCTCACTGCAGGTGGATCTCGTAATAACTTTTGCAGGTTTATGCCATCTTTTGCGACAATTCCTAAGTAGAGTTGCTGGTTCCACTTCTCCCACTCTGTTGGCGGTTCCGCCGAGGCTTTTTGCCAGAATGGGGCAATGCCGAGTGGGTTTTTTGTTGTAAGTGCTGGCTGCGCCATGTTATACCCTCAACCGTTGGGTGAGGTATACACTGTGTAATCTATGTAGTCAAAGTCTATGCTTGATCGCTAACTGAGAATAGAATACGAAGAGATAGAGAACAACTTAAATTCAGTTACGAAAGTTAAGTCTGATTCGAATCTGACCTCGAAATCATGAGAGAGACAGAGACTCATAAATAACTATTGAATATGGTGTTAGGTTTAATAGGTACTTAATTTAGATCAGACTTCTATATAGTTCAGTTTACATAAGTATATATGGTTAGCACTCAAGATGGATATACTGTCTTAGGTAGACATAGTTCTAATATATCCGAATGGATATCAGTTCATATCGGTACCTACTGTATCCGTATGGATAACAATATCGTTCAACAGCCAGACAAAATGTTAAAAATAGTTGAGACCAAATTGGTAAACTCTCTGAGGAACTTCAGTAAAGGATATAACAACGCAGTAGAGCTGATAAACCGCAAAGGTTGCTTAGTGTTCCCACATCGGAGCCTGAGTCAGGTGATGGCATTAAAAACAATTGAGATATCTGCGGTGCACAGAGGATCTATGAAAAGCTATGAGATTAGGGTATGGGGTGTTTTCACACAGTCTTGGGATATTTTTCCCCACGTTCCAGCTTGTAATTTGGATAATGCAGTGAGACTCCAGGGATAATAATCGATTTCAATCGATTTTCGTAGTCAAACAAGTTGGCATTATAATCGATTATATATACAGTTTGGGACCACGCGATCGATTATTAGCGATTAGAATCCATTATTTCTACCAAAAAAATGATTATAATCCATTTAAAATCCATGTTAATGGATTATATAGGATTATAATCTCTATAAATTTTTGTCAATTAATCTGAAAAAATGTGCAGCTGTTTCTGTATTACTCACAATCTAGTCAATTTCTAAACCTACTTACAGTTAGTTAAATTTTGAAAAACCATGCTTCTGCACCCAGCCTCAACCCCACCCTATCTACCCAAGCTACGTACAATCTACCCCCTATCACCTACCGTACCCACCTTACGCACATCTCCTCCCATTTTTTGGGGGGCAGGGGGGGATGGTGTGGAGGGTAAGGATCTGTGTTCATGATTGAACAACCTGATGAAAAAATCTTCCTGCAGTTTGAAGCACATATGGTGACGATGATTATTCCAGCATCTAAAGTAACCACCATTTTGATAGATCATAGAATCAACATGAGTGTGAAACGAAGTTAACTCGAAAACAATATTAAAACAATTTCCAAACAAAGGTTATGAAACCAAGGTTGACCCTCACCCCCTAGGAAAACGTATCGAATAAGCGAAGTACGGAGGTACATCCCACCCCTCAGAGCGCGGTACAGAGGTAATCTCACCCCCTCCTGAGGAAGAAGGCAAGAAAAACCACCCCCAGTGCGGTACCCTACTACCCCCCCCCCCCCCCTCAAACGAAAGCCATGTCAATCTGTACACTCTAAAAGTTTACCGGGTAAATTAATCCGACAAGTTATCGCGTGATACAAAAAAATGTCTAACACGCAAATATTTTCAGTAAATCGATTGGTATTACCCGATAAAAAATAACCGTCTGCCAAAAAATTGTGTGAAAAACCCAATGTTGCAAAAAAAACTACTTGTTTCGTTATCACACATATTTAACCTTGAAAATCAAAACTGAAAGGATATTTAGTGTCATTTTAAAAAATGGTTAAGCAAGGGAGATTAGAAGTCAAACTTTTTAAAGATTACACATTCAAATCTATCGCTCAAATTTAGTTTTTTTTTTCTTTTTAGTATACTCAATAAAAATATACTCATCCGCTGTTGCTTTAAAAAAAGAGCTAAAAAACTTCAGGTATCAGAAAACAGGGCGAAGGTTTGGAGAATAAAATGTGCAAAAGCTGTTTTAATTAGTCGCTTTACATATGCAAGATTGAAACTCATCTGTCCCAGTTCGATAGGTCTCAAATGTCCAGTTCTCACCCAAAACAAAATGCGTTGCTTCCTTTAGTCATGATGCTCATTAATTGATACTCGAAAAAAAATCAAAAGTAAATACAGCATTTGGATGTTTAAAAAACAATTTAAGCAAGTAAAAAATTAACATCAATCTAAGTTGAGTGTTCATATAGCTTTATTAGATGTGAAACTTATAAAAATGCGACTTAATCTCATCAGAGCGTGAAAAAAATCTCTTCCACTAAAACTATGCAATTCTTTGCTTGTTCGTCAGCAGCGCACATAATACTTGGTTTCCGGATCTGAAACTAAGTTTTATGCTTGAATGTTGCAACACAAGAAAAAACATAGAGAATTATAAGAAATTGCTTATGAATTGGTCTTTATAATTATTTCCAGGAAGTTTTTGTTCTGTCCGAACAGTTTGAAGCACCATAAGTATTTCTATAGATTTTGTCTTTCTTGTAGTTTTGATAGAATCTGAGTCAATTATCTTTATCTACAAAAGCAAAGATCGAAATCACATGTTCCTGATATTGATGCAATAATTGCATTGCTACACGAAATTGTGGTCTATTGTATGTAGTACCCGGAATTGGAAAGAAACAGCATTAAATACCAAGCTGTTTTCTATAAAAGCCAAAAACAATTTTCAGACAGAAATTTGAAAAAGAAAAACGTTACAGGGGGTAAGAAGCTCATGCCATGTCGAGCTGTAACCTCATCTTTCATTGTGACGAATACTTTTGAATTAAAATAGGAAACATAAAATTGGAGTTTAGGTACTGACTGTCTTTTTGGTTATATTAGTCTGCAATTCTCACCAAAAGAGTTGTCATATCTCAGTATTGACTTTTTTTATAAATAGTTTTGCCCAGCACAAACTATGCTCCTTTTGTATGCTAAAGAGAGAGACGCATGACACACTGTTTGTCCAATGAGTCGCCTAACCCGGTTCTATCGGACGGCTTGCTGATCAAATGCCTCAATGAAACAATGAACTTTGTGTATGTTTTTTGTAACTTATACACGGTGAGTTGAATTTTAAATACTGCTTCAAAGAATTTTCTCTTTAATTGTGAAAACCATAAATATGCCGAGTTTTTATGCGGTGATGGCACTCATCGGGCGTGCTGCTGGCTTGATGAGTCAAACAACTGGCTTCCTTCAGGCTTGCCTTTTCCTTTTTTGCATTCATTAGTTTTTGTATCAGGGTCATGGTTAATCTAAAGCAGGAAAATAAGTGCTTTTTTGTTCTTTTTACTTTCTAGCTGAAAATAATTCTAAGAATCAAGCTAGTGCTTGTTTTATATTGTAAGGAGCTCTTTTTTGGTTTTTGCGTGTTCGATGAGTCGCCTAATTGCCTTCTTTCAGCCATGTTTTGCCTATCGAGCGCTTTCACAAAACACTGAAAGTTTTGTCTGTTTTGTTTTGTTTTGACGTTGATTTTAAAGCTGTTTCTTAGCGCTTTTTAAGCTTTCCCTCTGATCAAATTATAAGTGCTCAACGATTTATAGTCATGTGCCGATGCACGAAAAATTGTGTACATTCACACACTTTATCAGAGCAAAAAGGATGCACGTTTTTGTAGCCATTTACAAGTTTTTCGTTTAAAATTGCACGATTTGTGTCGTATGTTCTACCCAAAAAATTGTTTTTTTTTCTGCACCAAAACTTTAAATTTTTGGGTAAATTTTACTTAAGTAAACGCGTTAATCGTACAAAAGGAAAGATTTATTTTACACGATATATTTTGTTATTTCCACACGAAAAACATCATTTTTCTCCGTAAAAGTTACACAATTAATTTATCATTGAAAATCAAATGTTTTTTTTCTAATGTTTATCACAATTACTTGTGTTTTTAAATACGACCAAATTCCGGTTTTTTAAAAAGTACAGGATTAATTGCGTAAAACAAACGACACAAATCGTGCAAATCGTGAAAAATCATGTAAATGGCTACAAAACTGTGTGACCCTTTTTTAACCATAAACCGTGTGAATCTACACGATATTAAGCGTGTTAGCACATGACACTGTTTTAGAATAATGTGAATAGGGGTTGTTAACAAGGTGTGGGCTTTTTTAGGGGACAGGGGGTACGCGTGCAGTATTTTTAACGCAAATGTAATTAAATGTAATTATTTTAACGTATTGTTACGACAAATGTAATTAAGGGGTAAGAATGGTAAGAATTGTGTTAGTATTTAAGAGGAGGGGGAGAGAGACAAGTAGGAAAATAACAAAGATAAATTAAAACAAAGTTTTCCTGTTGCCAAATGTAAAACAAAAGTTAGCGGTTGCAACGTTCAAGCTTCGAATAATTAGTTTCAAGATTTTATAAAAGTCAGGCTCTTACTCCTAAAAATCTATTATAATCCATTATAGGTTGAGACGCTATGTTGATCTAAATTACATAGGTCAAAACTTTAAGTTGAACTAAAATTGATACCGTACACGGAGCTTGATAATGTGATATGAAATCAATGCTTAGATGCAAACTAATTTTTCGAAATAGAATGATTTTTTTTATCGCAATTTTTGACGGTAAAGTTTTATCAATAAAAAAAGTAGTTTTTCGAAACTTCGAGGTTGTTATGAGAGCAAAATTTTACGCTAGTTCTGAGGATGGTCATACAAAAAATCTTAATAAAAACATGCAAGAAAAGGTAGATGTCGTTTTCGACTCATGTTTGACCAAAAAAGCGTAGTTTGAGCGTATCAATCCAGTCTCGATATGTTTCAATCGTTCGGACTACAATCATCTGTTCTTCGTTTATGTTTGACAAAGGAAACGTATTTTGACTTTGTTTGACCGAGGAAAAAATTTCTGTCGAATTCGACAAAATGCGAATTTGACAAATGCGACCAAATTAAGCGAAAAAAATTGTAACAGAGAGAACTAATAACGAATTATTTGACCGAGAAAAAAAATTCGACTGCTTTCGACCAAGGATTATGTCTATTATAGGGCCTTCTCGACCAGGGCTTTTCGGTTGAGCAATGCCATGTACTCGACCTGCCAAGGTTTAAAAAAATGTATAGCAAGCCTCGACACATGTATTACGATCCAAATAACCCTTCTAGACCATCACGACCGCTACTAAGTGTTTACAGACTTCGCAAGCCGAAGAAATACTTGCGCGACTTTCACGACCGAACAAAGATAGTGGGCGATCGGGGAACCGGCGTTAACAAGGTAAAGTACAATTGACCTATCCATGTTCAACTATCGACCAAACAGTATGTTCTTGTAGAGGGCCTTTTCGACCATGGATTTTTGGCCGAACAACAAAATGTACTCGTCATGCCGAGGTTAAAATGTAAACATCAAGACTTAGCCCCTGCATCACGAGCCAAGTCCTGTCCGAACCCACGAATTGAAATAAGTTTCTTCAGTCGCATGCGGCCGAAATATGTTTCCTTTGTCAAACATAGTCGAAGATTAGATAACTGATGATTTATGATTGAAACGATTGAAACGAATTGCAACAACAGTGAGATGTTTGAAGCATGATCTTTGGCCAAGTGGTCAAAAAAGAATCGCGAACCAAAATTAGTTTGTAGCAAAAAAGCTGCGGCTGTTTTTTGCTTGAAGCAACTTTGAAGATTATGTATATTTTGTTGCTAAGTTTTCACTTTCAGACTATCGCGATTAAATTTTGTTTCGCAGACTTTCCAGGCCAAGGAAAGTTAGTCCGTGATCTAGGAAAGTTTGTAATCTACAGAAACAAATAATGACGAAACTTGAACACAAATGGCTCATCCGAACAAAAGTTTTTGCCAATGTTTCGAGTAGTGATAAGAAAAAGTATTAGACATCCTTCGATTTGCTTTTCATCATTCAACAAGACCTAATTTTCGAAATATAGTATTGGTTTCAATTGACTGTTTTGTCTTTGCAAAATTCATAGAAAAAAAAAGAAAACGCGCTTCATCATTTAAAGTGCTTCCATAGAAGAAAAATGTTTATCATACAGTTTCAGTATGAAGTCTATGGAAAAAATGCGTATCATAGAAATTTCATACAAAATTTAAAAAAGGTTTTAAAAATTTATTTTTACTGAACATTTTTGGTCTAATTGCTTCTTTTGAAGCTTTCTGGTCATTAAAAAAATGATTTAATATTTTTGATAATAAATGCATGTCATACAATTTTCATGTATGAAAATTAAAAAATAGTCATTTTGTCATAGAATTTTTTTTTCACTAAAAAATGTGGCTGGGTAATTTTGAATAGGTTTAAATAAGTATATCTATGATAGAAGGCAAGTTGACAATCAAAAACAAAAAATTTTAATTTTGGTCCGAAAAATGCTTGCCATAAACTTATCAAAAAAAACTTGAGGTAAAAATTTTTTAATCGCTTTTTTGGTTGCAAACTTGCTTTTGTGCTAAAATATTAATTTTACGATAAAACGTTTTGCAAGCAAAATTTGACTTTTTATGTTTATAACGTATTCCAGGATGAGTTTTTCACCCAAAAAAAAAACAAAAATTACAAGAAAGTGTTTTTTTGTAAACACGATTTTTATCTTTTGTTTCATTTGCTAAGATAAAAAGAAATTTGTAAGAAAAAAACAGGCCTTTTTTCTCAACCATCAAAATTTTTAAACTAAAAACTATCTAGCCATATTCAAAAAGTTACTTTTTTGGTATATAATTCCATGTGAAACTGTTAAAATTAAATGTTATGGGTGAAATCACCAATGCAGTTTATCCGCGTGGTAACTGCCAGTTACACTGGGATTTCTTATGACAAAAAAATCCTTGGTTAATGTTTCGGTTGAAACACAAAGATTCGAAACAATTTTTTTTTAATTTTCATTTATGGAAAAAATGCTTGTGATACAATTTCATAGTATGGAAAAAATGCTTATCATACAATTTCGTATTATGGAAAAAATGCTTGTGATACAATTTCATAGTATGGAAAAAATGCTTATCATACAATTTCGTATTATGGAAAAAATGCTTATTTTGCTATTTTCATACATTCACTTTTGCTCTATGAAATTGTATGAAAGAGTGTGATAAGCAATTTTTTCATAAATGAAAATTGTATGATAAGCATTTTTTGTCAACCCTAGATGTAGCAAAAGTAGTCGCGCCCGTTATCTGCTTCATGTTTTCAAAATTCAGTACCATTTATGCAAAATATTTACTTGCAGTCCATTTGCAATTACTTTGCTGTTCTACTGTGCGAAAAATTGCAATCACGGCCGGTTCGAATAAAGCAAAAAAGTCGCGACCGTTTTTTTGCTTCAAAATTTCAGGAATCTGTACAATTTATGCAAAGATCTTACTTGCAGACTTTTTAAAAAAAATTTCCTGTTCTGCTGTGCAGAACAAATAGAACCCTGTCCGGTTCGAATGTAGCAAAAGTTGTCGCGGTCGTTTTGTTGCTTCAATTTTTCAAGATTCTGCTCAATTTATGCACAATATTAATTTGCACTCCTTTTGCAATCTTTTTGCTGTTCTATTGTGCCAAATAAAGGGAACCCCGACCAATTCGAATGTAGCAAAATCGTCGCGGCCGTTTTTTTTTGCTTCATTTTTTTAAGATTCTGTACATTTTATGCAAATATTTATTTGCAGTCTTTTGCAATCTTTCTGCTGTTCTACTGTGGAGCCGCGACCGGTTCGAATAAAGCAAAAAATTCGCTCGGTTTTTTCGCTTCAAATTTTCAAGAAGTCGTACAATTTATGCAAAATATCAGTTTACAGTCTTTTGGCAACTTTTTTGCTGTTCCACTTGACAATAAAAACGGAACCCCGACCGGTTAGAATGTAGCAAAAGTCGTAGCGGTCGTTTTTTTTTCTTCAAAAATTTTAAGACACTGTACACTTTATGCCACATTTTACATGCACTCAAAATGCAAACTTCTCTTTGTTCTACTGTGCAAAACAAGTGGAATCGCGACCGGGTCGAATGTAGCATGAGTAGTCGCAGCCATTTTAGTCACCAAACTTAACTGATTCTGCACAAAAACTTTGTGCTGAAAAATCGTTTTACTTAGAAGACCTCGTTATAGAAAATATGCATTGTGTTTGTGTAATTTGCATTTTTTCGTTCGTTGCTTTCTGCCATTCAATTTATACGAACTTAAAACATTAATTTTGAACCTTTGTTTGGCAATTCTATCAAAAACCATCAACAAGGTACCAATTTTCATGAAAAAACTAGTAAGCAGCACAAAATATTTGAAATTTCAAACTCCAATTTCTCCACGAGAAATTGTGAATGGTTGTTACCTTACAGGCAGAGGCAGATTTTGGGGGGCGGGGGTGGGGGGTCCCCCCTTTGTACTGTTTTGATATACCCATTTTTGGCTGGCTGACTTTAAAATTTTTATTTGGCGCCAATTTATACTAACTTAAGGGGGGAGCGCGGGCCAAAAAACGCAATTTTTTGGTCCAAATTTTCCAAAAAGTACCTAAAAACGCTTTTTTGGCCTATTTTTCCAAATTTTGCATGCGGCGCAGAAAATTTGACCCAAACAGGGTCTTTTTAGTGATTTGAGAGAGCTCGGAAAATCAATTTGATCGACCTAAAAGTTAAAAAAAGGCCGACAAAATTTCAAAATCTTTTGAAAATTTTTTGAAAATCCGCCCCCTCGAGAAAATCCTAGATCCGCCCCTGCTCACAGGTATGATTAACTTCTGAAACTTAACTGAGTTCTAGAATTTTTTTCTCTAAAGGTTAACAGAAACAATTTTGCTTTCGCTCACACCTCAGAAAAATTGATTTAGAAAAACTTAAGCATGGCCAGCCAATTTTGAAGCTGAAATGTAGGATCAAAAATGGTACCCTTTCTTATTGCGTCCAAAAGACTATGACTCGATTTTTTAGCCGGGTTCAAGATTTTGAACAAAACTGAATTTCATTCAGAGTAATTTTTTTGGATCACAAGATTATTTTGAAAGGACGATTGTTTGTCGTAGAAGAAAGAAGAAGATAGTTGAGCACAACATCGAAAGAGACTCGTGAGATCAAAACGAGATCGAGTGTTATTTTAAAAAAAATCTGAGCGAAATCTCTTTAAAAACTGAAAATTTTGAAAACTTGAATTTAGGAGCCAGTGTTTTTCCTATTGAAAAGGAACAATTGATCTGTTTGAAAAAAAAAACGATAATTGGTACGTCTTGTTAAACAATTTGTTACTGTAAGACATTTTTTTTTACAAGCAGCCGATTGATACTTGGGGGAAAAATTAAACAATTTTAGGCTCCTTTATTGAAGTTTTCTAAAGCTTCGTTTAGGCTCATTTGTCCATTTTCGTTGATTGCAAACATTTTTGTAAAAAAAAAGAAAGTTGGTATTCTCATTTAAATAAGTTTTTCTTAATTTAAATAAGTTAGAGAGCTATTCTATTTTTGAACGAACCCGGGTCGAGATCGTATTTTTATGTTCAAACCTTGCGGTTCTTGTGAACCAAATTGATTTCAATTTTTTTTTCAGATTAATCATCATAATCATAACAATCAAAATAATTATCTTCGAATAATAATCTTAGTTCATTTTTAGATTAATCTTCGATTTACTCGTTATGAAGGACCTCGTCTGACTTGACACAGAAATAGACCATTGACAAAAACAGATCGATCGCACTGGTAGAATAACAGGCCCAGAACACCTCCGAACAGAAGGTCCGAGGCAGAAAATACTCGACAGTTTGGATTTATTTCATTGCTCGTATCACACAAAGTGCGTAAGAGTTGATGAAAATCACGAGCAGAAAGATCGGAAGCTGAAACATTTTCAATTACTTTCATTTCCATTCAAATTACTTAATTCTTTGGTAAAAGAGAGGGGCGGATCAAAGATTTTTTTGAAGGGGAGTCGTATTAAGAAAATTTTTGACAAAATATTGATTTATTAACCATAGTAAAATAAACAAATAAACAAAATTGAGTCTTCGATTTTTTGCAGCAAATCTGTCGATGACATTTTCGACTTTGATTTCTACATATTTGTGGATCAGCGCCAATTTTGAGAGTTGGTCCTCCTTCATATTGGAGCGGAGGTAGTTTCTTAAGAGTTTAATGCTTGAAACAGAGCGCTCAGCAGTGCACACCGTCACTGGGATGGTAGCACCAAACTGGAGCAAAGCAAAAGTTACAGGCACTGTGGCTTTGTGGCACAATCTGAGTGCAGCTGTGGAGATTTCTGGGGTATCGGTATACAGAGGGAAGCGCCACATGTTTTCTAAACTTCGAACTTGCTGGGGAAGTCTTCATCTGGAAGTACTCCTCCGTATAATTGGAGCAGATTATCAAAATCTTCCTCTTTTAAATCCTTCTCAGTTATCGAACGGGTAAGCAGCCTGCACATTTGAATACATGAAGAAGCTGCTCTAATGAAGCGTTCCTTGAGAACCAACAGGACTAAGTCAAGAAAGAACAGGTAAACGGTCTGTCTGAAGTGATCATAAGCCGATGATGTTATGGGAGGTCTGCCTCTTTTGCCCTCTATCTGAATATCGCCTAGCCTTGCTGCGCCAGGATGGACTTTTTCGTAGCTGCCGTTTCCTTCAAAGTCGCGCCAATGTTAAAAAAGTTAACGCAAGCTCCGAATGTGATCCATCGACCGAGGCAACTCTAGCCAAGGTCCCTGAAAAGCAATTCTGGTAGGTTTTGTTGCTCCCAGCAGGTGCTTCATAGTCATCAGGGCAATCAGGAACTCTGACCGCATCATGCTAGCCAGATAAGCACAGTAGCCAGAAGCACAGTTTTCCCAGGGCCAATTGCTGTGTAATCTTCTAATGTAGCTCCAATGGAAGGCTTCTGCTGGATAAAAGTCTAAACAGCATCGTGAGATTCAACCCATCGAGTGTCAGACGTCTTTGCGGTTTCATTCTTGCTAGCTTTGGGCTGCAACTTTCGTATGTTCTCAGATAAAAGCATCAAAACGCTTCGCAGAATCGCAAACTTAGGTGATGATTCCAGAAATTAGGGCAAAAGCACGGGCTCTCGGATGAATTGATCAGAGTCAGGTTGAGGCAAAATGAAGCACAGTGCACATACCTGGCAGCAGGGTGATTCCCAGGGTGAATCTCTGCTGAGCTCGCAGCTTTCTTTATCTCTTCCAAGTAAGCATGGTAGAGGCGGGAGCACAGTGCCTCTTGGATCATGGAGTAGGTCAGGAACTAGTATTTTTCCAGGTGTTGGGGGCCAAAAGTTCGCTTTTCTTGTTTTCCCTGTTTCATCACAAGCTCGTAATGCCAGACTTGCAGTGAGGGTTTGTTGGGGTTCTCCAGCAGTGCAAACTTGATGTCCCTTTCCATGTCCAGTGAAGTTGTAGATGCCGACGTCAATGTGGAATGGAGAGCGTAGAGCTTGCTCAGAGAACGGAGTTTTAAAACTACTTGATGAAAGATATTCATGGCCGCTAAAGGAGCTAATAGCTCTAAGAGCCTTGAAGTTCCATGTGTGGCCGTCTCAGGAGTGGATGGCCCAGGGTTGTAAGGCTCAGTAGTGGTTTCAGTGGTGATTTTTCGAGTCCACTGGTGAAAAAAGCCTTGGCCGTCTTGAAGCCAGAAGCCTTGGAGTCCTTGCAAGCAGTCCGTTTTGATATCTGGAAGGTTGAAGTTGAACTGCAAGGACCAGCCCAGAGAGCGGATCGAAGTGCACCAAAAAAATTTAAATTGAGCTAGCTAGTTTTAAACGGGGTATGTATACTGCGAATGAGGCAGATACACAGGTACCTGAATCGAGACATAAAAAAGTCCAACTTGAGGCCTCAAAATTTGACGCAATTTCACACATTGAATTTTCACCCCTTGAAACTTTCCATGAAATAAAGACAAAGTCATCGGCGCCGAAGGCTACTTTGGAAAAAAAATTAAGTAAAATGTCCAACAGGGGAACCCTTTGGTAATTGTTGGGGCCAAATTCCTGAAAGGGGAGGGTTCACCCCCCCCCTTAAATCGGCCCCTCGTAAAAGAGCTCCCTCTAAGCGTATTCTTCCTATTTTGTAAAATGAAACCCGAGGAAACAAATAAGTCTCACAAAGCGTTCGTTGTTTGATGACACGACTACCGAGATCAAAAATTGGCAATTCTAGATGGTTGAAAGGACAAGCGTCTTTCCAAGCTGTCGGGAGCCAAGGGATTTTTATTTGTCTAGTCTCTCGTTTCGCGACTGAAGAAATGCGTAATCCAGATCCTAACAATCTATTTTTAGAATGGTACCACGACAAAAAAATTCATATTGAAAAGTACCATATAGCAACAAAATAAAATTCATATCAAACGATAAATTGTAGAGCTTAAGCAAAGAGAAAACTCGCAAGTTTTGAAATTTTTTTTAGAACATCTGATTTTGTTTGTATGACAACCAACCCTCTGTTGACAAGCTTGCAACAAGTTGGCACGACAGCAGTGGTGTTTAAATTGCGAAATGTACCTTAAAGACCATCATCATCATTATTGTAACCCATTTGAAACGGATTATAATAATTACAATTTTCATGCCACAATAATCCATCATATTTGATTATAATTGATTATAATGGATTTTTTGAGAGAACTTATTCATGAAAACTTCATCTTTTTCCTGTTTTGTGCAATTGCTACGTATTAAGTTTTATAAAATGTTACGTTTCACAAAAAAAATGTGAAATATTAAGTTTTTTTTCGTCTCTATTTTTTCGGTTCATCTCGGTTTAACACTTCATTTCCCAGAGGGAGGGAGGGTATGGTGTGAACGGTGTTAGGGTTGGTAATTATTTAATGTAGAACCGCCGCTCCGGGTATTGTTTGAACGATGAAAAGGGGGAGGGGGATTATTTGATGGTAGAACACCCCTCCCCAGTTTACCCCCCCCCCCCCCCCCTTACAACAACTGCCACTCGTCCCATTGTGGTTGAATGGTTGAATGGGGATATTAATTATTTATTTGGTAGACTTTGGGGGAGGGGTTTTTCTCCTCGCCCTCTCTTTAGTTGAGGGAAAATTAAACACTTTTAGAACAACTAAGTTCTAAAAAAAATTCATTACAATCGATTCTAAAGGATTATTAAGAGATTTCGAAAATAATCAATTTTGATGGATTATCTGGGCAAAAACAATCAATTCAGTGTCAAAAACAATGGATTATAATTGATTATAATTGATTATAATGGATTACAATTTTTCAAAAAATAATCGATTATAATGGCAGTTTAATCAAATTCCTGGTCTGAAATTCACATCTTGAATGGATTATAATGGTTGAAATGTGTCTGGGGGATTCCACGCTTTAAATTATTCTTTTAATGGTTATAATGGATAGAATCCATGGGCGCTCGGTGCGGGTGGAGAAAGAGATAACGCGAGTAAAAACTCCCTCAGGAACTGCTGAAGCCAAAACTTACCCGCTAACAGCGTAATCGAAGCGAAAGTTTTCGCGACCACAAACGCTAGATTTTAAAAGGTTTTCAACATCCGCTGAAATTCCAATTTGACTGTTCATTTTTCTGTGAGTAAAAGTTGTGATCGAAAAAAGAAAATTAGGCGCAATCATAGAAAACTAAAAAAGCAACAGGCTCGTATGTTTCAAATTGTGCATTTTTTTGGGCGGGTTGAAAAGATCTGGACAAATGCCCAAACAATAGGCATCTTTGATAGTAATAGTAGCTTAGGTAATCATGCTAGCCGTTTTCGAAAATCGGAATAATTTTCTAATGTTTTTTCAAAGTTTCGCAGAATTTTGATTTTTTTCTAAAGTTTGTTTTTGCTCAAAAAGGCGCCTAATGAATCTTCAAAATATTGTTTACTAGATTAATAGAAAGGTTCAGATTGTTAAAAAAAATACATGCCCCATTATAAAATTGCATGCTCTATTTGCTCGAATGTAGAGCTAAAATAATAAATTTCACGCTAGCTCTTATCGAAACTGAGAAAACTTCTACTGTTTCCTCCAAGCAGCTAAACTGATCACATTCTTATACCCAAAACAATTAAACATTAAAAATCTTTCAGTTTCTACGTTGTTTCCAAATTGTTTTCAAAGTCTCCATCTTTCTATGGAAATTTGAATAATTTTTTCGGTCAAACGTATACTATGACATTGTTTATTAGACTATCGACCACTCAAATTACGCGGTGGAAAGGGGAAAAGGAGAGCGGAAAAAAAATCAGTCGTACTTAATTCAGTCGATATAATGTCTCTCAGCAATAGTTTATGTTTCCAGGTGACTGCAAAAAATTTATTTTCAGAAAAAGTTGAAAATTGAAAAAATGGATTTTGTTTCTGCACATTAAAGTCGTTTGTAGCGCAAACACCTAGAAAATTGGTGATGCGGATATAATCGACAACTTTTGTCGGCTAAAAAAAGACAAACAAAATGGAAAAAAAAGTTTTAAAAAAACTCCGTTTTTGTTTTTAAATTTTTGCCTGATTTTTTTATGAAATTTTTTGTTGTCAACGAAGCACACAATTTTACATCGAAAATTAGTTTTGCCTTTGAAAAAAAGTAGTTAATTTTAAGCCTAAACGTCTAAATAAAAGTAAAGTTTCATATAACGATCATTACTCGATCGCTTTACTCACTCAAAAAACGACAAAAAATCTAGAACTTCAAACCGGTTTTTTTTTCAAGACGGAAAATTTTTTTAGAAAATTCAGTGTGTCGTTTGAATCACGATGGAAAGGACTTCAAAATCATATCTAAGCCACTCAGATGATTATTTGTGGTACCTGATTTTGCAAGGAAAAAAGTAAAACATTACGAGGCCAAACTGTGCACTGGATGGGCGCACAGTTTTGTGTCTGTATGTTTCTGAATTCCATAAAGAAACCTTTAAACATGTTCCAATTTGTCAGTTGATTCTACAGACAAAATTTCCGTGGATTCCGCGAACAAATACCTGTAACGTAAACTTTATCGTCACATTTGTTGTGCCGCGGATTCCGCAACAAGCGAATATAGTAAGTAACTGTCAGTAGATTCCTCAAAATGTAAGTGGAATCCGCAAATGTAAGTGGAAACCGCAAAATTTGTATGCGGAATCCGCAAATGCCAGCGAATTCCGCAAACTGTAAGTGGATTCAGACTTTTGTCTTTTACTGAACTTGCATATGAACAATTGAAAGCTAGAGCTGGAACTCTTATCTATAGCAATGAGGAGTTTAAAGACAAGGACTTAACCATTGTCAGCAGAATTCACGAACAAACCTCAAAACATTTGTTAACTAAATTTGAGAATGTCAGCTTTTAGTATTTTGGAAATACAACAGCGAATAAGTTCAATTTTTGGAGTCATTGGGTTGAGAGTGTATGAAAAAACAACACTCAACATATCGCCAATTTAGGTCAGTATTTGTGATTGCCTCAATCCCAAAGACTGATTTTGGAAGCATAACGCCGAAGAATTTCGATTTTTGTAGTCATTGCGTTGAGATTGTATGGAAACACAACACACAGCATATCGCCAATTAAGGTCAGTATTTGGGATTGCGTCAACCCCAAATACTGACTTTGGAAGCATAACGCCGAATAATTTCAATATTTGTATTCATTGGGTTGAGATTGCTTGGAAACACAAAACACAGCATATCGAAAATTTAGGTCAGTATTTGGGATTGCGTCAATACCAAGTACTGATTTTGGAAGCTTAACGCCGAATAAATTAAATATTTGTAGTCCGTGGCTTGAGAGTGTTTGGAAACACAACGCACAGCATATAGATGAATAAGGTCAGTATTTAAGATTGCATCAGTATTTGGGATCGAAGTTCAGGTTGAAGCAGTTCAGTGTTTGGGATCGAAATTGAGATCGAAGTTGACAGGATTTGAGATCGAAGTTGGTTGACAGGAGTTGAGACCAAACATTTCAAGTGCTAGTTGATCAAAGTAGTAATTGAGACTGATTTTTTCTGTTGACCAGTAATTAAAATATATAATTTTAAACGCTATACTAAACATATACATATATGTAAACGAAATCCGCAAACAAAATGCCGATTCCAACTTACAGTTTGCGGATTCCACTTACACGTTGCGGATTGCGCGTACAGTTGCGGAATCCGAAACAGCTCATTTTAACTATACCAATGTCGTAGTATTTGTTTGTGGAGTCCTTAAAATGTTCTGGATGCCGCAAGTACGGTTGCGGATTCCGCAAAATTGCCTATTTTCAGAGCAATTTTGAGCGGTACAGTGTTTTATGTATTTGTTTGTGGAGTCCAAAACAGCGAAGAAGATAGAAAAAACTAGCAAAGTTGCGGATTCCGCGACAAATCTGATTTTGGCCTGTTGCGGAATCCGCTTACAATGCACAGAATGCACAGTTTGGCCTCGTAATGAAGAAAAAACTAGAACACACCCGAATACGAAATTTCTCCTCATTTTCAAAGGTCAGAACAATAAAGATATAACGATTAATGTTTGCTAACTGGACGAACTCAACAGTCACTTTGAATAGGATCAAATGGATGAAATCGGTGGGGGACAATTCGTCCTCCATGTAGTCGATTGGCTTCAAAGATGGGATAGATAAATGGCTCCAAGGATAGGGAGATTTGGAGTTAGCGAAACTAATATAAAATCTTTCATAAACAACCCCACTCTCCCTAAAAAACAAGCGTTTTTTGAGAAGTCTTCAACTCTTTATAAAGTCAACCCCCCCCCCCCCCCCCCTCTAGCTCAGTGTTTATTGGCACTGAAAACGCCTTCAGAAAAGTTTTGAGTTTGGTCGACCAAGCAGGCCTTACAGCTTGAGTTTGCCATTCAACTTTAAGAGGAGATTGTTCATTTGGTCTGCTAAGGGGGGAGATTGTTCCAATGGGCCCATAATTGTAAATTGTTTCCAATCTAGGTTATAATGTCAGGGTTTTTTTATTTTACTCCTTCATAAAAATATAGATTGGGCGGACGCCATTAGGTTACAAAAGCTGAAAAAGCCGGTCACCATAAGCTTGATATTATACAGTGGGAAAGGAGGTGAGGGTAGGGGAATGTTAGTGTTAGATAGATCCCTTTTGTAATTGGGGGTCATGGTAGTGCCAAGGCAGTCGTTAAGTGATGCTTGCGTAGCCTGTTGAGTGAAATAAGGGAGGTACCAAAAGTTGCATGCTGCTGGCCACAATGGCCCTTGTCCAGACGGTGATTTGCCTCCATTCATGGGTTCAAGTGTTTTACCCATCAATAATTTCAACAATAAGCTAATTTGCTGAGATTGGGATTGACTCTAAGAGATATAAACAATTTTTTTTAAGTTAATGAAAAATTTCAGAACTTCTTTCATTTCAAATTATTGCGACAGCTTGAAACATAAATAATACGAATCTTTGCTGTATGTAAACACCATCCACAGGGCACATTTCCAATTTCATTTAGAAAAAGATTTCAAAATTCGCCGCAAAGTAATTCTAGCCAACGGCCTGATGCCTTAGCTATACGAGCTGCTTTAAACTCTCTACCTGAATCCATAGCATTATTCAAATAGCATATATATTTTTTTGTTTTTTAAAATTAAAAGTTTATTTCTTCTTGGTGTTGTAATTATGGCTAAATAGTTTTGAGGAAAAATTTGTTATACAGTTAGCTGTTTTTGAGGCAGAAAAAGTTGGCTGTTAGCTATTTTTGAAACAATAAGCTATGCTGTTAGCTGTTTTTGATGCATTAAAATTTACTGTTAGCTGTTTTTGAGGCAGTAAATATTGCTGTTAGCTGTTTTTGAGGCAAAAAAATGTTTGCTGTTAGCTGTTTTTGAGGAAATAGCTTATGCTGTTAGCTGTTTCTGAGGCATAAAAAATTGCTATTAGCTGTTGTTAAGGCAATAAAGTTATGCTGTTATTTGATTTTTAGACTAACGCAGGTAAATGCTCTTAATTGGATTTACGAGGGGAAAAAATTGTGTTTTTTCTAGTCAAAGGCAAAAAAGTATTTTTGTTAATTACTGTTTTGAGGCTATTTTTTCGAAAACCTGTTTTTTATTCTACCCAGGTCAATTTTTGCGAACTGAACTTCACTTGATCTCAAAAATTAGTGTAATTTTAGATTTTGGTCCGCAACCTGCAAAATCGGATTTTGATTACAATATGAATAGTGTGTTTTATAACAAAGGGGTTGTAAAAATTTTCTATTATTACTTTCCACCCAGGTGGACCGAAAACGCTTGTCAAATAAATTTCATAAATGAAAAAATGTTTATCATAGAGTTTTGTGCAGTTCCATATAAACTGAAAAGTTTGAAAAAACCCTAAAACAAGCATTATTTTCTAATATGGAATTTGCAGGAAAAGCTTTTTTTCATAAACGAAAAAGTTGATTTTAAAAAGAAAATTCTGAATACCATGATTTACTCAAAACTGGAGTCACCAAAGGGTTGATCATCTGGCTTTTGCAATTCATTGGAATTGACCTGAATTGTGTAAGAGTTCTCTTTACAAATTATATACTGAGAGCATCAAGTTTTTAGATTTTGGCAAAAATTTTTGAAGATAGTTATTTTCTAAATTAAAATTTTCAATTTATCAGACATTGATCAAAGCATATATAAACATTCCATACAAAATAAATATGAGTTTTTGGCCTGTTTGAGAAAAGTTATCAAGTAAACGGAAAAAAATCCAATTTTTGTGTATCCAGGACTACGTTATGCAGAAAAAAAAATTAAAATTTGTCTGCAAAACTTTTTTTTGAGTACAAAATTCGATTTGCGGTTATAAAAATACTTTGGGGCAATTTCGAAATCAGTTGAAAAAATTTTCGTTGTCGCCATCAAAAAATGGTAGTCATACAATTTTATTAAATGGAAATTGTACGATAACCATTTTTTTTCCAAAAAAAGTAACAATTTTTTTTTTCATTACTAGACAGTTTTATTTGGTTCAAATAGCCACAGAAACTAGTTCGAATGTTTTTTCAGGGATTTTTTGAAATTATATGAAAATTGTATGATTAGCATTTTTCCATATACTTGATGTATGGAATTGAATGATAAGCATTTTCGGTATATGGAATTGTAAGATAAGCATTTTCGGTTTATGAAATTCAATCTGGGCAGTAAACAATCATCGCAGATACGAAAAACAAAAGTGCTTTTACCAATGCGAAGTCGAGTTTATCTGATTAAATTTTGCTTCGGATAAACTTTGAGAAAAATTTTTCATAAACTTTAAGTTTTTTTCCAATTTTTAAAAATCTTACCCCAAACGCTACGTAAAGTAGCCAAGTGATATGTTTAGTGTCAAATATTTTATCATTGAAAAAAAACTATTTGAATCATTTCCATATGAAAGGGTTCCTGAGCGGGACTGAATAGCCGCTTTTGCGCTAATACCATGAAATTCATATCGCACACTTTTATCACAAAATTTGCCAAATACATCTAATTTTGAAACCTCCTTAACTTTAACATAACTGATCACACGTGAAATGTTTTTCAAAAAGAATTTCAAGATGTCAAAAGTTCAAGAGTTTTTTCTAGTTCAAGAGTTTTTTCCAATTTCAAAAATCGTTTCCCAAACGCTACGTAAGATAGCCATGTGATATGTTTATTGTCTATTAATTTATCAATGAGAAAAACTAGTTGAATCATTTCCATATGAAGGTGTTCCTGAGCGGGATTGAATTGCCGCTTTTGCGATAATACCATGAAATTCATTTCGCACACTTTTATCACAAAATTTGCCAAATTTCTCTAATTTTGGAGCCTCCTTAACTTTAACATAATTCCAGTGATGGCCTTAAAAACAAAACCTAGAAAAAGACTTCGATAACAGAACTAAATTTTATGTTGCATTTTGTGCTAGAATTTCGAATTATCAATTGAACATTACAAGGCCAAAACGAGTACTTTGTTCTTTTTTTGTTTTTCCGTTTTTTGAATCGTTGCGACAAAACTTTGTTATGTTTAAAAACTTGTCTCTGGATTCAAGAGACTTGCACACATCAAATTGTGCGCCGATCTAGTGCAGAGTTTGACGTCGTAATGAAACACCCTGAAAATTTTTTTATAAACACAGTGTTATAAAAATTAAGAAATAATCTGAACTTCTGCTTTCTACCAACATTTTCGAACGACGAGATGTCACATCACGGTTTTACATTCAGAAGAAGCTTGCTTGCTTTAAGTCTGTAAAGTTTTTCTGTTTCCATTCAACTTTTAAAGTTTGGAAAATCATTTTAATAAGAAATCCCTAAAAAATCATTTTTTACAAACTATCCTCAGCATCTTTTTTTTACAATATCGACCTCACAAAAACGTCCAGTACAATCACTACGAGGCCAAACTGTGCACTAGATAGGCGCACAATTTTGTGTCTGTATCTTCCTGGATTCAGGTACAAGTCTTTAAATATGTTCCAAAAAGATTCATCTTACAAAATTTTTGTGGATTCCGCGTACAAATAGCTGTACCGTAAATTTTGTCGGCACATTGGTTTTATCGCGAGTTCCGCAACGAGCAAACAAAATAATTGTTCCGGGTTCCGCAAATTTAATTGGTTTCCGCAAGTTTATTTGCGGAAACCGCTTACAATTTTTGGATTCTACTTGCAAATTGCGGATTCCACTTACAGTTGCGGATTCCGCAACAGCTTAAGTTTATTAAACACATATATTATTTCATGGTGTTCATGGATTCCACAAGTCTTTTTTCAGATTTCTCGGTACTAAATTGTTGTTGTTTTTCTGTAATCAATTAGTTATTCCAAAAATGACTATTCATTTTTAAGTGGTTTGGTTTTTTAGTGACAAATGAATTCCTAGGATAAAAAAACAAGAACAAGTGATGTTGGTAAGAGCATCTATCGTAGTAGAAGATTGTAGCGATAAATAGTTGTTGACCAATCGAACCTGAACCAAACTTCTTATATTTCGATACGATTGATGAAAGAAAAGTGTGTACTACTGTGATCGACGCAAATCAAAAATCAAATAAAAAAGCCCACTTTGAGTATGTTTAACTTCTGATTCAAATTGGTATTTCTTGTTATGCCAATTTTTTGATTTTTGCTGAATATTTTTTTTTGTAAACTTAATGTGTCAGAAAAAATTCATTTTTACTAATTTAGGTTAAATATACCGTTGAGCAACTTCTTTCCCCCAACGACCAATTAGGTCCTAACCCAGGCAAAATTGGCAAAACACAAACAAAGGGCAAAACACAATTTGTTTATTATGTCAAGCACGTCATCGATTGCGCAACTTTTTTGTACGAATTTTACTTCGAAGAACTTTGTATCTTAATGCGCAAAGTTGATAGTTGCTGTCAAATTTGAAAAACTGTGTTTAAAAATATAGGTAATTAATAGCGCAAGGTGAAGTTTTTCTATTAAAACTAAAAAAAGCTGACTCATTATGCAAAACTTGTGGTAAATTTCATCACTCTAAATTTTGTCTTGAGATTTGCAATAAATACCTTTTGAGAGATCCCAGGTGGAGCAAAAAAGAGACGGTGATTGCACAGTTGATCCAGACAAGTAGAGTGTGATTAAAATGATATTTAATTACTTCCGTTACCGCGTGCTTTAGGTGTTATATCAAATTCAGAAAGGGGCTGTATAAAAAAGTATAAAAATGAATTAGCATAAACTTCTGCTAGCTTTTTCACGTGTTATCTCGTGCTTTGTGAAACTAATTTTTCAATTCTCAAAGAACAACACATCGTGGTATTTAAGGAAACGTGATGAAAGTTTGCACATGGTCATTTAAAAGTAGATGCGTATGACTATTTTGTCTAGTATGTTGTATAAAAATTCTGATTGGCTAAAATACAATTGAACATCGTTTCAGAAATTTCAAAAATTTATTCTTCGTTTCAATTTTTTTTTGCTAAAGATGCGGTTACGACAGAAAACACACCAAATTGTGACTTGCTAATTAGTCCGTTTTACATTTCAGCAGCTGCAAGATGTAAAAATCTTCTTTCTGTATATTGCGGGCAAGAAAATTAAACTGGAAAAAAAGAACAATTTTATTTTCCATTTCGCTCTAAATTTTTTTTTTGATTTTTCATCAAAATGAATCATCATGAATCAATCATCATTTGTATATTAAAACAAGTGTGTAACCTGAAATACAAACCCTTCAAAAACTTTACGTTTGATCAAACCTACCATGGTTGATTTGTCGGTTGAGGCGCTGTGGGTGGATTTTTTGAATTGTTTTTTAAAATCATATAGGACTTCACACAAATTTAGTATTTTTTTAAATCTTGTTTGAAAGTTGCAAATTGGGTGTTTTCATCGTTTTATTTTTCCTGGTGTGTTTGAAAAATTTTAAACAACGTTTTTGGAATTATCAAAAAACTCTTTGTAATTCGATTAAAGAAGTATATAGAAACATAGAAACATAATTTTAAAAACACAAACTTTAAAATTACTTTCAAAGGTCTATCTGTAAATATACCGTTTTCAGCAGGTGCAAGCCGAAATGAATTTTTTAGAGAAATGATTCTCTCCCTATGAAACTTTCGAACTTTCAAGCTCAAAAGCGCTTTTTTAGTCTATTGTTTATAACTTTTGTAGGAAATATAACAAACTATACTTAAACAATTTTTCATTATCTATCGTTTTTAACCAATTATAGCGGTTCTAAAAGTCCAAATAGTGTATCATTTTTGAATGACAAAAAATGTTTATATTTATGGGAATGGTTTCACAAAATATTTTGGTCAACCCGAAAAAAGTCTTTTTTTAGATTTCTCGGTACTAGGTTTTTTGTTTTTCTGCTGCCATTTAGTTATCCCTTAAAAGACTATTCTATTTTAAATGGTTTAGTTTTTTAGTGGCATATGAATTCTAAGATAAGGAAACAAGAACAAGTGATGTTGTAAGAGCATCCATCGTAGTAGAAGATTGAAGCGATAAATAAACGTTGACCAATCGAACCTGAACCAAAAATGTTATATTTCGATAGGATTGTTGAAAAAAATGTGTGTTCTACTGTGATTGACGCAAAAGAGCAGTGTTTCAAATGAATAACGCCTAACTCACTTTGAGTATGTTCATCTTCTGTTTCAAATAGGTGCTTCTTGTTATGCCATTTTTTTGGTTTTTGCTGAATAGTTTTTTTAAATTACTGTGTCAGAAAAACTTCAACGTTTCTAACTCAGGTCAAATGGATCATTGAGCAGTTTCTTCCCCCAATTACTAATTAAATCCTACCCCAGGCAAAATTGGCAAAACCCAAAAAATGGGTTCTCATACGCAAGCAAGTGTTTTTTATGTCAAAGGCACGCTACCCGCACTGAAGTTTCACGTATAATGATCGTTCATTTTGGATTTTCATTGTCAGTCTCTATAAAACAACAAAATAATCGTTTTTAATTGATTGAAAATGGTTTATAATGATACTATTTTTTAAGCAAAAAAATCGCAATATAAACAACTATAATCGACTATAATCTATCATTTTCAACTTATTTTCAAAAAGTTTTATCAAAAGAAAAATAATCAATATTAATCGATTATAAAAGATTATAATCCATTTACTTCTCTGTTGTTTTTGTTTTTTTCATATTATTGTTAAACTTAAGCTAGTTATTCTCTCGCTAACTTCCTTTTTTCCTAGTTTCAATCACGTTTATGACAATTTACCTCTAGATCCCACGCCACAC